>NC_142284.1:2500-602500 GCF_965620075.1 Prunus avium | reverse complement strand
ATGTCACCAAATTCATATAAAAAATAGTATATATATATATATATATAATTGACACAGATTTTAGTAGCTAGCCTTCTAACCATAGCATATTGTGTTCCCTTAAATTGCTCAACTTGATTTTATTCTCTACCCCTAATTCAAAAAAATCATCGTCAATAACCTTCAAAAATATGTTAAGACCCGTATACATGCGAGAGAAAAAATAATTAATGAAAGACTTAATTGCTTAAAACCTTTAGAAATTAATTATCAAATTAGAGATTGAGTAGGTTTTATTTTATATTTTCTTTGTTCATCCTTTTCTCTTGCACATTCAAAGGCAATTTTTTAGTACTAAAAAAGTCATTGTGGGCATGAAAACTTAGGGTGAAATCAATTTGCCGCTAATTGAGCACAAGACATTTGTTAAGCAAAAACATGTGAAGGAATTTGGCCAGAGTCCAATTTGGGAAAGTTTCTTCCTGAAGCAGTCAAAATAATTAGAGAGGAAGAATGACGAGGAAACCGCACTATCAAAGTTAGGTTCTGAAGAAATTTACAAACAATCACAAACGGGAGAATAATTAAATGCCGCCTTTGTTTGTGGCCATGAAATGAAGGCCAACTTTTGATGACCTTGTAATTATAGAATGTGAACGTTACCTAGTGTTGTTTAAAATACTAGTGTTGTTTAAAATTGAGCACTGCAGTTACTTCCCTATCTAAAATTTGTGTTTGACTTTTTCTAAATCAGATAAAATATTATTGTTTTTGGTAAACCACATTCTGTTATTTATCCACAAAAGATGACTCAAATAATTGTCAACCGTTGCCCTTCACATATTTAGGCCTCCAAACACATGTCCTAAATAGTGTGTCCTTAGGTATTAATAAATCATTTATTTGTGAAGAGACCTTCTCAAAGCTTTAATTCATTAGCACCGCCTGCTCCACTTGGGTGTTGTTATATATTTGTCTAGGAAAACCCAAGAAATCAGATGTGTCCGTACTAATTTTATGCTCTAGTAATTAGGGGTTAAACCAAAGTTTCCCAAACAACCACAACAATGTTTATAGAGAGAGAGATTATTGTCCTGTTAATTGATTTTAAGACTAATCAATCAATTAATCTTTTCGATTTTCCTGAAATATGGTTTGCTTATTATTGGTTTCAGTGGACTTGTGATGACAACCGAATGTCGTTCTCTCTCTCATTACAAGCTTCTGCTTCTAATCTCTTAATTCCTTCAACCTTTGGTGATTTTGGTAGGGCAGAAAGAGACCGTACACATAAACACACTAATATATAAATTAATTACTAACTAACAACCTTTTGTCATCATTAGATGATCTTCTCAACCTTCCTAATGGCTAGATTCCATGTAGAAGAGTGTTTCATATAAGACAAGAGAGTCCTCCATGTTCGATTTATTACAAGGGCCGGAGAGAGAGAGAACCAGTAATGACATGTCTCATACTCACTTCCTTGGTAAGCTTTGATCTAATAAAATTAGTGTTCTTTTATTTTAATCTTTTAACTAAGGGATTTTAGAGAGCCATCAGCTTATTAATTTAGTGGTATTTCTTGTCCATAATATTGGAAGAGGTCTGAAATTTGAATCTCTTTTTCAAAGATCAAGAAACCATTAGCTCTTAATTTAGTATTACTTCTCTTACCAATGTTGGAAGATGTTCTAAATTTAATTTGCTCTCCCCCATCAATCGAAAAGAAAAATCCCTATAGATTATGGATGACTTATTACGAAAGATTGATATTATTAGAACAATCTTATATATGCATCAAATTTTTCATTCATATTTGTAGCTTTTATTCATAAAATTAACCATACATATGCCCACTTGTTCAAGGAGAGTATTACTTTATTTGTCTCTCCTAATTCTCCATTTTTTTGTTCTTGCGGACCAAACATGGGGTTTTATTTTTATTTTTTACATTTGAGGAATGAACTATTGCATTTTAAAGCTATCAACTAATGAGAGTCGGCACAATCAACATAGAACTCATTTGGAGTGGCGCTATTTCTTTTTATTTTCTTTTTCCAAAGTTAGGGGGTACTATGGAGCACACCAAAAGCCTTGGCCAATCTAACTCGGCTTTGGAGTGGCGCTATTGCCACCCTTTCTTTTTTTCTAGCTTTTCACATCTCTTAATCAATTTGCTACGCTTATGGGCAATTTGTTCTTCCTAGAGAACCTCTTGGTATTTTGGTTCTCACCTGATAGGGGTCAGGGGCAAAAATAGAGTAGAATCATTCCTCAAAATGAACTCATCATCTAGAAAAAGCAATCGAACTGAATTGAGAAAACAGTGATTTAGCTAATTCGTAAATACCAAACAGCATACAAGTGTACGACTATCTATCAGAAAGAACTACTGCCAAAATACTTAAAACCATCACAAGGAACAACCAAGTATCTTAATAAACACAAAACAAAATTTAATTCTTAAGTCAATCCTCAACAACATTTTCATCTTAAAAGGCAAATCTCTACTAATCAATATTTAATAGGAGCAATGATCTCTAGCTGAGGACCTAGTTTCTCCTCAGCAACCTTTTCGGCCTTCACCCTCAGCTTGTTCAACTGTTTCTTCCTCTCATATGCAAGCTGGGCCCTCTCCTTCCTCTTGTTCTCAAGCTCCTGCACAGCCACAGATAAATTCATTAGTGACTATTTGTAAGTACATGAATCAATGGCAACAAACTCATTCCAAGAAGAAGCAAATAGAATCCACCTGCCTCAAGCTCAAAACGCACAACAAAATTAAATATAGATGTCGGTAAGCAAAGTTGTAAATTGATTGACACGAGGGCACATATGAATTGCCGTCGATGTAACTCAATGTTAACGAGCCAATGAGTGTAAGTACTTTTAGGTAAAAGTACAAAGCAAACTAATGTGATGATTTTTAAGAACATAACCCTAACCTGGAATGGCGTACTTAGCTGTTAGTCATTTGTGCCAAACTATGAAGAATTCCAGGCATTTACGCACTTACAGGGGATGCACTAATACAAGCTCCAAAAGTTCTAGACACTGACATACAAACGTATACCCAATCTACCGTAAAAGACTAATGTGCTAACATACAGAGTTAGACACCATTTAAAGCCAGGTAGGTACACACAGAAATAAGTCTTGATTAGGAAAGCAAACAAAAGGATCCAACCGGCTTTAGCAAATAAAAATAATCAACTCCACCACTACAACACGCTGGATGAAGCATTGTTCAAAACATGCCATCACAACCACTAAATTCAATATGCATTTAAGTGCGAGAACACCCCTATAAATGTAAACAACCACATTATGGAAACTAAAATCCGATGCAACTTGATCCAATTGAATACAACCATAAAATGAGTGTACTACTCTGAACTAAAAAGAGAAAATAATATGCTTTACTAAAACACAAGGACACAAAAAACTCAGTAAGAGCAAACAAGAAAAGCATGTGATTCTCACCTTGATGGTCTCATAGTGATTCCATCCAACCTCAGATGAAAGCTTGCCCAACAAACAGTACTTGTGTCCTGCTTGAAGCCTCAAGACCCTGATAATCCAAAAACAATAACCTTTCAGTTCACGGAAACAGAACCAAACAAAAATAACAAAACTAGTAAATCAAAATCAACAAGCTAGTGTGAAAAGCTCACTTGAGAGCATCAGGAATGACCATCCTCTTTATCTTATCATAAGGAGGTGGTACACCCTCGTATGCCTTCAAACGGGCAAGTGCGGCGGCACCACGCTTGGTCTTGTGCGGAATCATTCTGCAAAACCAAAGACACAAGTACAAAATTACTGTAAAATAACTTATACAAAGAAATCCCCTATTGAGTGAAATAAAGCAGAAAACGCAACTACCATTCCAACTAAAAACATAGATCACCTATTGAATCAATAAAATAAACATAAAATAACAAAATAGGTCTATAACATATAATGAGTCGGAGATCATTTTCTTCAAAATCAGCAAATTTACCAGAAAAATAAACAAGTCCAAGACTTTTCAACTCCTATTCTATTCCGACAATCAACATATTAGAATAAAAAACACAAATTAATAGAATCAATCTCGTCCAGTTTACAGATTAAACTAAATAATGGGCACCAGGCATTCTGTTCGGTTACTAAGAAAATGAAACAAAATCCAACAGCCCCAGAAAACCCTAGCTCAAACTCAAGAAAACGTACATAAATCTAGAAATCAGCAAACAAAGAGAGTGAGAGAGAAAAAACGACGTACCCACGGATGGTGCGCCAGAGGATCTTAGCTGGGGCACGGAAGTGAATGGGACCATGAGAGGGCTTGGTGTTCATGCGCTTGCGCAAGAACCTCATGTACTTCATCTTCTGCCTGACGAGCCCACCGGAGATGCAGATCTCCTCGCATCGAACCACCACGACCTTCTGCCCATTGAGAAGCTCTTTGGCGAGTATCGACGCCAGGCGACCCAGCATGTGGTGGCGGGCGTCCACAACGACGCGCTTAGCGCAGATTCCTGAGCCAGACACCATTGTTTTCAAGCTCTCTAACCCTAAGCGGCTGTGAAGTGAGAGAAATGGGTGCGTAAGAGTTAGGGTTTTGGAATGCCGTGGTTTATAAAGAAGGCGTATGAGGGTTTGGTTGGCTGCTGGCTGGTGTAGCTTTGTATGTGGTGGGGATTGATGGGTTGTGTGGCATCTGGGCTTAGATGGTAGCCACGTAGCCCACAGGTATGCCAGGTCAAAGGCCCAAACAAAATATATGGGCTGGGAGGGTTAATTTTCTTTCGTGGGTTTAAAGAAAAACAAAACAATTAGCCCATAGGGCCCATTACAAATGTCTCTAAGCCTCGCTCTAAGCCAAGGTCCAAAGTGAGGAGCTAACGTTATTCTTTTAGAAATAGGCCCATACCGAAGGTAGCTAGGATACCACACTTTTTTTTTTATTTTTTATAAACGGAATACTTCTAACATACCCCATGAGAAAAAATGTTACCAGAAGGAGGAAGTGCTCATCGAGACGAAGAAGATGGCGGAGTCGGACCGGCTTTGTCTGAAACCCTAGCCACCAAATGCGTTCGAAGAGAAAGAAAAGATGGAGCCCTGGACTTTTTTTTTTTTTTTTTTAAAAAAAAAAATTATTGTGGAGCATCAAACATTTTACTTGTAATTCTTGGTAATAAACTTTTTTCATATATATACAAATGATATTCTATTTTAATCTAATTTAAATTATGGAGAGGAAGATTCGAACTTGGGTGCAGAGTTAGAAGCACATCCGCTCTAGTCAACTTGGCTAAGCACATGACTGCAAGTTACAAACTTATTTAACAATGGGTGGTAACAAAATTAAATTTAGTAACCCTTCTTCGAAAGTGAGCAATAATAGTGTTATGTGGTGCCAAAATCTTTACCCATTATTTGGACCCAAAAAAATAAAAAATCATATCCATTGACTTTTGATTGGAACTATTATATATACATTATATCTGCACAAGTACAATCGCCTTAGTTAATTGATGAAAAAGGGTCTCCCAATCGTTTTCAGTGATAAGTTTGAAATTTCAAGCTGTAAGATAGTGGAAGGAAGAGAATAAAGCCAATTGAGGCCACATGGGTCAACTCTTTTAAGACAAATGCGACCAAGCAAGCATGATTGAATGATACACACAACAAATATGAGGTGGTGATGGATGAACCTTCACAATTAAATCCAAATGCTTAAGGGACCCTCTGAGAATGGCAACGTCTCAGGGCAGTCGAATAAAACCAAAAAGAGTTATTTCTGGCAAGTCAACGACCCGTTGACCTTCTAACTCATGTATCACCAAAATTATTTTCATTCAATCAAAGTCAACAACATGTATGACAGAAGTTGTCTCCACACTCCCTCTGCTGCCATAACAGATACTATTCTCCTTCCCCACAAGATAGAAACAGAGAGAGAGCATGTGGGGGGTGAGCAGCTTCATCAGTATCTATTTTAAATATACATATGGGGAAAGATATTTGACACTACTATGTAATTATCAATTAATCACATCTTTTGTAGGACGTTACATATATGATGTTAAGATTTCGAAAAGACAGACGAGTGATCCACTATAATACTAACATCAATACTTTCAACAACTTAACCACAAATATCTTAGTAAATATGTAGTTTCATTTGTTAGGTAATGAAACCACACACTTGGATATTTTTTACCTTATTTTCTTGGGTTTCTAATGTGGTATTTTTACAATCTTCAACAATTAATAGCTAAGTTGTTCTACTTCTATAAACTAGACATTCAAACAAGAAACTGAAAAGGCATTCGTATACGAACAACTTTCATCGATTTTGAAGAGAGATGACCACTATATATAAGAATTAATTTGTTCAATGATGAGAATTTGAAGAGATTTCAGAACCACTACATGCCTTTAATAACAATCTGGAAGAAGAAATACATGTAATGTTACTTATTTAGGACAAAGGAATCTAGCTAGTCTTCAAGGATAAATCTGCAGGTTCAACTGCTGTTATACCAGAGACCACACTACTAGCTCATTAATTTCTTTTTCTGTTTTTCATAAACAATAAATATAAATAGATCAGAATCCAAAAGAAAAAGCTGTGGTCATAAGATTCAAGTTCCACCATCATCATCATATGCTGGCGGTGTTTGCATGAATAAAACTGAATATCTGCTGAACTGAGGTTGCTATATCTTCAGCCGTGAACCTCGATTCACTCTCAACCTGCCCATCATTTACATATATATATAACCCAGATTAATTAATTGCATATGCTAAAATGTTTTATAATCTCAACTATATATATACCGTACGTACCTTGACATTAAAGGAATATAGAACAGTTTGTTCGATGGTGGTGATGTTAGTGTGAAGAATGTTAAGCTGCAAATCCTCAAGCGCAGCAATGGCCTTAATGAGCTGCCCTGGTCTCCTTTGAGACAAAATCTTGATCATCGCATCAAACCCTAAAACCTTCACCTCAACATCAGCAAAGCACGACTTGTTCTCAGCCGATTCTTCTCGAAGCCCCGTTTCGAAGTCCACGAACTTGATAGGATCATTTGGATTCACGGGGAGATTAGCAGCCGGAAAGATTAATGGTCCCCCGCTGCCGCCTTGAGCTGCCTGCACTGCAGGCATCACCGCCATAGCCATCGCTCCGGCAGATTCTCCCACCTCATGTCTTGGAGCTTCGCCTAAGAGCCTTCTCCGCTTTTGTGATTCCAAGCACTGAAGCAACTGCTCTAATTCTCTCACAAACTCTATGGCTCCTCCAATGATAGAAGCTTGATCCCCCTGCATACATTCAATTAAAAAATATTTCAGTGGTGAAGGAGGTCGTGAGTTCAAATCTCATGGACGAAAGTTGTTGAATTGAAAGAAAATGGTTAAACAATATATACATACTCGTTGTACATATGAGCCAGGCATGAGAGAACGGAGCACACGAAGATGCTCATTCATTTGCTTCCTGCGGTTTCTTTCCACGGCGATGTGAGTCATCCGCTGGCTTTCAACTTCTTGAGTGGTCTTGGTAGTTCTTGGTCTTTTTCTTTTGTTCTTGGCTGCAGGCTCCGGTTCTACTCCTCCTCTAGGGTTGTTTTCAAGATCTTCTCCAAGAAATTGGAGCTGCTGCACCGAATTACTACCCGAAACCCGACCCTCCTCATCTTGATCTTCTTCCATTGATTTTGTCTTGCCTTCTTCACCCAACCCTGTAAATCTCTCTTCAGCTTGTGGAACCATGACATCATTGTCGAACTTGTCGTTCAACACCGGAAACTTGAGGAAGTAAACAGGGTCAACCCCGGAGGGTTCTTCTTCTGAAATCTTGGTTTGGTTTAAGCCCAACTTGGGTCCAAAATCCGCAAACTGCATCACATCGGCGAAGCTCAGCTTATCAAAAGAAGTACTTGTTGAACCACAAAACCCAGCTGGAGCTAGTTGTGTGCTCATTTGTTGTTGCTGTTGTTGTAGTTGATGGTGATTGTTCATCAAGTAATTGACCATTCCATTGTTGTTCTCACTTGGAGTCTCGTCGACGCGAGACTTCATCATCTGCTGATCTTCATCATGATGATTATCTAGGGTGTAATCTAGGTTGTTAAAGTTACCAGGCGGCATAAAAGCCTGCAATATTTCATAATCAGAGCAAAAGAACAACATGGTGATTGATGACGATATTTGTCAAAAGAAAATAAACAAAAAGTAAAAGGGAAGTGAGATGAGCAGTGTGAGATGGAGAGAAAACTGAATTTTGTACCGAGTAGTTGTTCTCTTCCTTCTCCATACATACAGAATATATAGTATATGATGAAGAGGAGGACGACGAGTACAACTAATGGAAAACCCTAGGCCCGGGGGTGGAGCTAAATTGAGGCAAGGACAAATTACCCTAGTGGAAACTAGGACAGCTTTGGTCCTACACCTGAAACAATGTTAAAATGCATGAAATTACGGACTGTAGATAAATTAATTGCTTGAAGACTGATAAAACAGACAATAGAGACAAGTTAGATAACAATAATCATCAAGGTTAGAAACAGTACAAATTTATCTAAGACAAAGGCCAACAGAAACTGCACCAAACCCCACCCTTTTTTAGAGATTGGAGGAAAGGATCTTGCAATTTTATAAGAGATTTGGCTACGTGGTTCAGTTATGTCTATATATCTGTGATGGGCCAGCCAGAGTTGCCGTGAGAGAGAGAGAGAGGAGCCTGTGGGATTAATTTGGTTGTCACAGTTTCACCTCACTGTCACGGCCTCCTTTAATTTATGTGTGTCACAGGACAAGAGAGCGCCACAAATAGTCTCCCTCATGACCATTATTAAGGCTTAGCCGCTTGTGAACATTTTATAATTTCCACTTTCAACTTTTCAACTTTTCAAAGAGATTACCTACCAACAAGATTCACGACCTTATTCTTCTTTTTCTAACTTTTCTTTTCTTTTTTCTTCTAAAAATTACAAATCAATCGGGAACCTTGATAACTCAACTGCATGTGATTCCTTATTAATTGGTGGCATAGATAAGATCTACCTATCTTGATGAATTTTCAACAATTGACTCAATTTCGTAACATATTCTTTTGTTATTACGTTAATGGAAAGGCAGCCGAGGTGGGTTTTCCAAATCAAACGTTGGCACATAGCCATTGTTGTTGATCATAGCCATTGACCCCAAATAGTTACGGATGGTAATAGCCAGGTTCGGGACTAGTGATCACAATACCATTATTCATGTACTTGATCACTCATGTCTCTATCTTATTCCCTTAAAGGATTTTCGAAAAATCTCTGTAATCAGAAACGGAGCTAGAATTGTAAGTTTATGAGAGAGAAAATATAAAGACCAAGTTATAATTGGATTATTTTTACACAAGTTTAATAAATTTAACTTCCATATACAACTTAGGCCAAAAAAAAAAACACAAACAAACACACATAAATTGAAATCAACTCAATCCAATTTCAAAACTTCATCATCATCTTACGAAGTTCATAATCCTACTCAAATCACCATTAAAAGATAAAAACTTCATCATTCGAGTCTTGCAAAAAATAGAAAGTCCACATCACAAACCAATAATTTAAGTCCAACTACGAAACTAACCACAAACTACAAAGTTCATCAAACAGTACTCAAAATCTTCAACAAAACATCCACAACTGACTTGCTAAACTACACAAGGAAATAAGACAAATGAAATTCCATGCACACTGACGCACACTTGCCAATCTTCACGGCACCAATATTTGAATATAGTTGGCCTTTTCATGATTCCTCGTATGCTTAATTTTATAGTTAGAATTCCATCCCCATTATATACATTTGCTTAAAAAGTCATGTATATGTTGAAAAAGAAAATTGAGTGAATACAAGATTCTATTTTCATTACCCAAAAAGAACGGAGAAAAGGTTAGCAAATTTGAGGGATGAGGACCATGTTTTGTTTCTTGTGACTTCACTTTGTGAGAAGGAATATAATTTGTTACCCAATGTAGCTATCTATAATTCTATGAATATGAAGCATAGAGGTTGCAATAATCCCCTGTTGAAACATTATTTGCTGACGGAGCTCAAATCTAACATCCCAGTATCACCAGAGAAGACAATTGAATTGAAACTCATCAAAAATAAAATTGTATACAAGAAATTGAAATTTAACAATTTCACCGTAAGTAAAACAAGCAAGTCAACAATATCCACAGCATATTCTGCGCGAATTTCTGACTGTCAGAAGAGAACGAAAATGATAACTAAACTGAGAATCACGAAGTGTATTCAAACGCCTGAGGAGGCTGCGGTTCCTCGTCAACTGCCATGGCTGAAGCAGAAGCTGGCTGTCCCGTTGCTGATCCACCAGCAGCTGATGTTGTAGAAGAGGGTGTGTCTGTAAGCGAAAGCACCTCGGGTTCAGTCGGTTTCAGATCTCTCAAGAGAACAAACCCGGATGGTGCTAACTTGATGGGCTCATATCTGCTTCCTTCCAGAAATTTAATGTATTGCTCCTGAGCAGGAACCACCCTAGCTGGGTTGGTCAAAATCTCAAACGAAGGCTCCGGCTCTGATTTCTTCTCGACTGAGCTATCAACCTGCCAAAGAGAAGAAGGGGAGTTGGAACAATTATGATATCATGAACTAAGCATTGCAAAGTAAATAGATCCCATCATATTCTCTCTTCCAATTGTTACTACTAGTTTGGATCATGGCTGTGTATGCAGCTCACGCAATCTTTTAAAAGAAAAATAAAATTTAAACACTAAACTTATATCATTCTCATAAGTTTAAATGCAAAAATGGAATGGAGGAAGAAGAAGAAAAGGTGGGATGGGCCCATTATGCCCATACTGCTCACCTGCATTGAATCCCCATCTTTCTCACTAGATGATTTTCCTTTTCCAGAATGTGGATATGAACTCTCTGCCCCAGATAATTTATCAGCATTTGCCTTTTGATCTGCTTCTTTCTTGGCCCTAGCTTTGGTGGCCTTTGCTGATGTTGAAAGTACAGCAGTGGGGAGTTTTACAGCCGATGTAGTGGTTGGCACAGTGGTCGGTTTAGGATATTCAAACAGCGAAGGTTTTGCATGTGACAGGAACTCAAACTTCGGAACTTTCAGGTCAGAGTTCAGTCCTATCAAAGCGGTTGGTGAGAATGACAAGCTTAGGAAGTATATAAGGGGATACCAGTACCAAAATTGGCTAAAAACGGCAAGGCCAACAACTGCAGTAACTTTATCATGTTTTGTCTTAGAAAGCAGTCTTATCGTCACATTCCTTCCACCAGCATCAATAATTCCAGAGGCCAAGATTGCTCCCATTTTGCTCATGGTGTCCTCATGCTTATCAAGAATTATTTTCTCCAATTGCCGCCTATAAGATTAGTACACAAATTGTTGCAAAATGAGAGAGAGAGAGAGAGAGAGAGAGAGAGAGAGAGAGAGAGAGTTGGATAACTTTGCAATTTTATGATGACAGTACCTGAAAGCTCCAACACGAGAATCACTGGCTTCACTAATCTGGACCATGACCATTGCCATTGCAATGAGGGCCCCTTGGCGCACAAAGTCAACAACATCTGAAGTCAGAGGCTCTAACAAAGATATGGCCTCACTCAAGCCAGTACCAGCACAGGAAATGCCTACGGCAAGAGCAGCACCATATCGAACATGAGGATTGTAAGACTCAGATAGCAGGGAGACAATTCGAGGCGTCTGCAATTTACCAGTGCAATTTTGGAGACATAAGGTATTTATCAGACCAACAGAAAAATAAAAAGGGTATCAAGCAACAAAAAATTGCTTTGGGAAACAACAGAAGATGGACGATCAGAGACAGAAATACACAAATAAGAAAACACCAACCTGCTCTGGCTCGGAGTACAAGACAAAACCAAGTGCTAGAACAGCGGTCCTCCTAACATCATCACTCACATCTGATACAGCAAAATGCAGCAGCTGGCGAATGGCCTTGTTGTTTGCTGTCCCACTGTAGGCCAATGCCAATGCATACATACCACCATAACGTAGAATAGGATCTTGGTCTCTTGTCATCTGCTCAATTAGAGTGTCTGCTTCTTCTTCTCTTCCATATACAGTCAGGGCAATCCCCAATGCTAACCCTCTGTACACAGAATACACAGTTAGCAAAGACCATAGCCAAAATGTGCCATTCCTCCCACAGATCACTTTTCTCAATAAATGAATTTTTTTACCAAAAGAAATCCAAGTACAAACTAGGTCACGCAGCTATCTATACCTGATGATCTTTTCATGTTGTGTCTCATGTGCATAAGCAAGCATCTCACTAGCCTTCTCACTTGCAGTTCCAACCATGAGCAAACCCATACTAATCCCAGCAGCTTCACCAGCAACAGCACTGTCGGTGTAGAGCACACTTTTACAGTCATCGTAGATCTCTTCATCAGCAGTTCCTAAAGCTGACAAGCCAAGACCTAAGCATGCACCATGTTGAATAACCTGCATCAAAGGTCCCATTAGAAAATTTTGGCAATAAACTAATGTGCACAAAAAGACACAATCACTAATATATATATAGTGCACACCTCCACATTAGTACTGCGTAGGCTATCACGAAGGAATTGTTTGATGCCCTCGCCATGGTTGGCATGAATGAGACCCAGAGCATACAGGGCACCACCTTCTGAGTACGGACTTCCACCACCACCTGCCCCACCCTGAGGCAAGTAAGGTGCCATCAGAGATCTTCCCTGCTGCAGGTGGCCTCTGTGAATAACACCTAGCCCTGCTGTGGCACTGAATTTAGCCCAATTTGTGGCTCTACTTAACCAGTCCTGAGAATTTAAAGAACTGAAGTGGTCAGTATTCATATCAAAGAAAATTGATTATAACATTGCAAAAGGTGCAAAAGGTGCAAAAGGAAATAGTAAGATATCTGCTTCACCAGATTCTCCCTCAGAAACGTGTCAACAGTTGTTCCAGCATGCATAATTGCATTAGCATAAATAGTAGCACTGTGGCATACACTATTTCTCATCTCAACAGACTGCTTTATTGTCTTCAGAATAAGAAGATCGGACCTATATGCAATTAACAGAAAACAGTCAAAACACTTCTCAACCAATGATTTCCAAAAGAAACAAACCAATTTATAAGTTAATGAAATAAAAAATACGGGAAGAATTTAGCAGCCCCACTTGTTATGACTGTACAAAAATTGTAAAGTTAACTGTATCGATGTCTCTCCAGACAAAATTCCTTTAATTTTCGTCAGCCTCTCAGAATAGATCACTTCTTTAGGATCTTCATGCGCGGTTGCATTTGAAGTAGAACTTCCATCTGTCATTTGAACATCCTCCGCAGAACTTTCATTTTGAGCAGCATTACTTTCACTTTGAGCAGCATTACTTTCACCTTGAGCAGCATCACTTTGAGCAGCTTCATGAGATTGTGGTTGTGCAGATTCTGGCTGTGCAGATTCTGGCTGAGCAGATTCTGAAGGTTGAATCTTGGGAGGTGAAAGGCGATTTCTAACATTTAAGAGAAAAGCTTGGTGCTCATTCTCTATTAGATCAAAGGCTATTTGAAATGCCAAAAGTGCATCGTCCTTGTTTTCAGAGCGCAGAAGATTTTCCAATATGCTTGCTACACCTTCTGGTTCATCCAAGAACATGAGACACTGGCAAATGCTTAAGTAATCTGGAGATGGCAGCTTTTGATACACTTTGACAAGAAGACGAAGTACCTGTACAAAAACCAAACAAGGACAACTGCTGTCAATCTCCTCAATAAAGAATATTTGCACACAACGCATGACTTGATTCAATCAACCAACATAAACAAAAAGCATTAATAGAACTTGAGAAATAACAAAACATGATGTTTCTGGAAACATGATGCAAGAAAAGGAGACACAAAAGGGACAGCCACAAGGACTACATATAACATTTTCCAATGACATTGTCTGAAAGTTTTTGGTCTTAGTTCCAAACTTATTGTATGCCCTTCTTAGTTTAACATCAAGATTTAGCATATAGAAAGTAACCAGAAAAACATACATAAGAAGAAATAAGGGGAGAGCACCTCTAAAGTTTATAACAGTGTTATCCAATATTAGAGCCAACTTAATCTGTGTAGGCAAAAAATCAGAACATCTTCCTATTAACTCCACAGCCTCTAAAAATTATATGCAATCAAACATTAAATTGCTATGAAAGAGAAACCTAAATTACGTTGTGAAAGTATAAAAACATATTGAAGCTATGTACTGTATTGCACCATCATACTTCTACAGAAGCAACCAACAAAGAAAATGCCTTTATTTATTTCTGTATCACTGCATATTTCTAGCGAGTATGATGGCTACAAACAATGCAAAAACAGAAACATCATATTAACAATAATATGTTGGCAAAAGAAAGAGCACAGTCTTACCTCATGTCTATATTCCCTAAGATTAACAAAGGAATGCGAGACATTAATGCAATATGACAAAGTTCCTTGAACATTATCACTTTTTGTGATTGCCTCCTCAAGTTTATCCAATCTTCGACATTCAATTGCAATCCCCATAGCTTGTTGGTATCTTCCATCCATGATACACCTAAAGATAAAAAATAGTAAGAGAACTAGAGGTACTTATGTACTGCATACAAAAACATTAGAGGCCTGCATACTTATTCAGCATTCTCTCCACAATTGCCTCCAACCTAGGATCCACATTTGCTCCTTCAACATTTGATTCTGCTGCCTTAGACTTAAGACTGGCATATTCATCTATGGCTTTAGCTGAGAAGAGGAGCAAACAACCAGAAATGTCATGTGAGTACAGTCCGGTTAAACCTTCCCAAAGTTTCATATATCTAGTCCACTTCTAACGATATCAAATTAAAAAAATGATGGTATCATTGTTAATAAAACAGAGTTGATTATTAAGTTTGCATATCCCCCTATCATAGTTTCTTCCATTGATGTACATCCCACCTTCTCACAGTCATAGCTATGAGAAGTAAAATTGTAAGCTTTAACGCCTAAGAGTAATTACACTCTATCTTTTGTACAAGTAAAGAAGAACGCAAAAACATTCTTACCAAGAAGAGTATGAACATAATAAGAATCCTCTGACACATCGAATAAGGAACCAGCTCCAAGGGCATAGGAAAGTGAATCATTAAGTTCACCCAAATAATAGAAAACCTGGGGTGAGAAAGAACACAAATCATGTAAAGAAAACGTAGAAGTAGCAAACTCTACATATTCAAAAGAAAAAAAACAGGGAATTTATGGCCACAAATGATGAAGAGAGACAAAGTCTTCAAACCCTACCTGCCAAATTTGCATGAAAGTATTTTGCATTGCTAGTTTACTAATGTTTCTAATTATTTATTTGCAACCAAATTGATATTGATTGATCAAAAAACCACTTTAGATGCAAGTAAATTCAGAGTGTAATAACGAATCTTGTTTGTAACACAATAGTTTGAAACAAAAAGAAAATATAAAAAATAAAAGGCACCAGAGCAGTGATTTTACCTTTGACACAAGCAAAGCGGCCAGTTGCCTTTGATGCTGATCAAACTCTTCATCTTCATATAAACTTTCTCTGAGCAACAAAACAAATTAGAAAAGAAAATTAATAAACACAAAGTTTAAGCTAAAAATATTTTAGTTTCTTCAAAATATATGCAAAATCACATAATTTGAAAGTCAGCATGACTGGTTATAGAAGCACTCTAGCATAACCAACTTATTGACAAGATGCGGAACCTAAAGTTGACAGAGCATAAGCATAGCCCAGGTACTTTGACAGTCAATGTTTGGAAGAAAAAAAACAGCAAAACTTGCATTTCTCCTAAGTTTGTATTATCAGGGTTTACAAATACCAAGACCCCATCAGCATCGTATGTCTCATCTCTACTAATGAAATACAATATTTGCAAACCCTGTAAAAATATATGGAACTCCAATATTTTCTTTCTTATTGTATTATATACTAGCCAAATTCGCCAACACACCAATCACTACAACCTAGACACCAATCACTTCCATCACCGCCCAGAAAACATTCGCAAATCTCCAACAGAATCTCTTCTCAGAAAACCCCCTAATTCTCTTAACTGACCAAAATAATAAACCATCTTTCAATGAGAACAAAGAAACAAGAAGTATGCAAAGTACATAAATTTCAACAACAAAAATGTACAATCTCACACATTTGATAGTTGAATTCTCCAAAATACACAAAAACCTTCTTTAAGAAAACTAGCACAAGCAAGTAGCTTAGTTGGTCTTAAATCTTCCTCAAATTTCGACTTGAGTTTCAAAAATTGTTTCCCGAAGTTTCTCGCCTATCGAAAAGATGAAGAACAACCAAATGCAAACCCTAATCCCAAAAGTGCAACAGAAAATTAAAAAGAAAAAGAAAAAAAACAAAGAGTGAGAGAGAGAAAGTACATGATGGGTACGCTGGTGGAGATCTCGGGCCAAAAGCCGTCAACCAATTTGTTGAGGTTGGATAAAGCGTGGAGCTTGAGCAAAGGATGGGTCTCGTTGAGCATGGCTAATAGCCCACCGGCCGAGCTCACCAAGGTCGCCATAGCTGCACGAACAGGGACCGATTACACGAGCCCTAGGGTTCGAATTGGGTTCAGGAGAATTGGGATTTCGATTTGGGAGAGGTGGATTCGAAACCCTAGAAGCACTACTAGAATAATATTATAATAGTAAAAAAAGACAAGACAGAAAGAGAGTAGTAGCAGTGATGGTAGAATGCGCTACTGTTCTGGTTTTGTGTTCTTTAGAGCATTCTTACCCAACAAGTCAAAAAAAGTTCAAAAATATAAATACAAATTAAAAAGGTGGAGGAGTGGCGTGGACAGTTGTACCAGGAGGATTCCAAACAATTTTCATATTTTATAACTTTTAAAATTAAAAATTAAAAATTTCAATGGGAGGAGGAGGAGGGTGTCAATCCAAACCTATTTTTGAGCATCCTAACCTAATCCAATTCAGGAAAAGTTGGATTTTCCGTATTAGAATTCAACTCAATACAATAGGTATGCAAGTCCAATCCCAATTATAATTAGATTGAATGGGTTGAATTTAACATAAAACATGTATGAAATAAAAATTGTATAAGAAAAGAAAGTAAGCAATAAAATTCATACTTCTTCTTTAAAAGAAATATAAATTCATATTGGACTTGAACTTAAATATATTTCATACAACACTCTTCTTCTATCTTAGAGACACCTTATAGAGTTCCTTACAAATTTTATTTCAATGATATAAAACGTTTATTTTTCAATGCTTCATTCATAGATCTTCTTGAAAAGAATTAGACAAATTTAAAACAAACAATTGTTTGTTTGTTTCCTATAAAATAAATTAATTCATTGTTATGGCTAACTTTTGCAAACGCATGGTCAACCTAAGAGCGGAGCCAACATCTATATTCATTCGAGAGCTTCTACAATGAGGGGCTATGTTGAAGAGTTACAATGAGGGGGTTTAATCCAACAGTCCAATAATAACTCTGCATTGGATTGAATGGCTCTTAAGTGTTGAAACCAATTGTGTCCCACATCGGAGAGAGGGAAGGAGAAAGAGTACTTTAAATAGAATTACCCCACTCCAACTAATACCGAGGCCTTTTGTGATAAAACCTCACACCTGAGGATTGTGCAGGTGGTAAAGTGGGGACAGTATCGGTGTTGTTGGAGTGGGCCCTCGGCCCGTTAACCTGGAAAATTTAACATGGTATCAGAGCCAGGTTGCGGGCCCGTACTTGCCACATGATGGGTGGGTCCCCGTTTGGCCCCGCGCGATGGGTGAGTCCCCATTTGGCTCCACGTAGGCCAAAGGTGCCACGTGATGGGTGGGTCCCCGTTAGGCCCCACGCGATGGGTGAGTCCCTACATGGCTCCACGTGGTTGCCGATGTGTGGATCTCCACGTGTGACCCACAAAATGGGGTCTCACGTGCGGGGGAGTGTTGAAACCAATTGTGTCCCACATCGGAGAGAGGGAAGGAGAAAGAGTACTTTAAATAGAATTACCCCACTCCAACTAATACCGAGGCCTTTTGTGATAAAACCCCACACCTGAGGATTGTGCAGGTGGTAAAGTGGGGACAGTATCGGTGTTGTTGGAGTGGGCCCTCGGCCCGTTAACCTGGAAAATTTGACATTAAGAACCCCCTCATTATATCCCCTCACTGGCCTTGACAACTCAACCAGTCCCATAGTGTTGGAGCGGGATTTCTTTAAAAAAGAAATGCCTCCACATGTTCTTGATTGAAGTCCACACACTTTCTTGATTGAAAAGAACTTCATATCGCTTCTTTGAAAATGAATGGCGCAAAAAAGGGGGAGTACCTTTTAAAGACACTCTGACGCTCAAGTCAGTGCTTATGCAATGAACTCTCAATGCTCAATGGAATTTTTCGTACATTTGGCTAAGGTTATGTTGGGTTTTTATAGTGCTTCAAGCCCTTAGATTTAGCCCTACCTTACTAGCTTCACGCATCCCATCCCCCATTTCGTAAGCGTGGGGAGCCAATGGTTAGGTTATGCCCTTCCTACCTCGCACTTCTCTAGTGGGAACTAACCCACGTCTTCATTTGCTCTTAATTGTGACATGTTTGGCCTTAATATGTGGGTTTTGATTTTTGGTTCCCACACATAGACTTCATTATAACTTATAACTTCCATTAATGAGCATGAGAAGTTGGCCAAAAGAGACACCACATCTAAGAAGGCGCTATTTCAAGTCAATCACTCATCATTATGTATTTGAATTTTCTGACATGGCAATGCAACTATAGTTGAATTTACATGATTTGGGCAATACATACATACTATAAAAACGAAATGGGCTTTATAGTTGGCATGTGTGAAAAGCTGATATTGGGTTGTTGGGAAAAAAAATAAAAGGCTAACATCATTTTACCCCCTCAAGGTTTGGAGTCCTTGAAATGGGCCGCGAGGTTTTTAATTTGTCAATTTATGCCCTAGCGTTTTAAAATTCGACCAATTTACACGTTCTGTCAGTTTGACCATTTAGTCTTCAATTAAGTGATGACATGGCAAACATAGGGTCCACTTTTTATCTTAGGTGTAATTAAATATTAAGAAATAATATTTTCAAATTTATTTTTTTACACACACATATATATATATATATATATATATATATATATATTTTAAACTATAGATCAATTTTCTCTCTCCTGCCTCACTTTATCAGAATCTGGCAATCTCTCCTCCCCCATCAATTCCTCATCCTCCTCCTCCTCCTCCTCATCTCTCTCTCTCTCTCTCTCTCTCTCTCTCTCTCTCTCTCTCTCTCTCGACAGCCTCATCCTCCATATCCACCCTCACACCATCTTGCCCAACACAACACATAAAACCCAACCGCCACACCCCCATTCTCAGCCTTCAAAATCATCCTCGCCATACTCACAATCACCTCATTATCACAGCTTCGTTGTTGGTCGTTGATGTACGACTGGACTCGACTGTGCCAATGTAGAGGAAGCTAGAGGGTGAGATTCTCGAGTCGAGTCATTTGTAAATCTCGGGTCTTCCTTCATTGACGAGTTTCTTAAACTCAAACAAGTGATTGACTCGGTGGCGGTAAAGGAAGAAGGCAATGGTAGAGAGCATGCCAAGAGTGACAATTCCTACAGAAGCTGTGATGCTAGTGGGGTTGGAATAGTGGTGTTTGACAATGGCGGAGGGGATTGAGGCTGATTTGGGGTCGACCCATATGGCAATTCATGTAAGAAAGACTGGTCAGTTGGAAAACTCGAGACTTCTGATGGTGGGGATGGTGGAATCAGTTGCGACTCGGTCTTAATTTCATGGTCAAGAAGAGGGTTAAGTGATGCTGTTGATGATGAAGAGCTCTCAATTTCATGGTCAATTTGAATGCGCGAGTGTTGGTTTTTGCTTTTGTTTTTATTTCCGAAAAGTCCATTCATCATCTTCTTCTTTTTCTTTTGCTGCTGGGTTTTTTGTTGGGTTTGAGAATTTGTTTTTGTGTTGTTTTGGTCGAATTAGAAAGACGAAAATTGGAAGATGAGAGAGGAGAAAAGGGTGGCTGGTCTTGGAGTTAGTGGTGTAGAGAGAGAGAAAGGTGGTTGTGTTGAGAGGTTTTTGGTGGGAGAGGTGGCTAGACAAGATGGTGTGAGGGTGGGTATGGAGGATGGGGCTACCAAGAGAAAGAGAGAAAAAAAAAAAAAAAAAAAAAAAAAGAACTGATGGGGGAGAAGGAAGGGGCTACCAGATTCCAACGAAGTGAAAGAGAAAAAGGAGAAAGAGGACAAATTTTTTTTTTTTAAATTTTGTTTCTGCCAAATTTTTTTAATTTTAAAATATTATTTCTTAATATTTAATTACACCTAAACTAAAAAAATGGACCTTACATTTGCCACATCATCACTTAACAAAAGACGAAACGGTCAAACTGATGGAATGTGTAAATTGGTTGAATTTTAAAATGTTAGGACATAAATAGACAAATTAAAATCTCGTTGTCCATTTCAAGAATGACCCAAGTCTTGAGGGGTTAAAATGATGTTAGCCCAAAAATAAACAAATAATCGGCTTTTGCAAAAAGAAAAACACTTGATATTGGGCTGAAAAACTAATATTGGACTCAAGCCCAAACCAACCAAACTTGCAAAAACAAACCGAATCCAATCAGATCGGCCCAACTTCAGATTTCAGTATCCAATCAAATAAACCCAAGAACCGTTATCTTTTCTGGTTCGGCCTCCGAGTCAGGCAAAAAGTCGACCCGACCCGAACTGTGCCTATGCCTAGGAAATAGACAAAAACGACCAAACCCTTCACCAAAATCACCCGTTTCCTTTCAATACCAACCAAACCAATTCACTCTCAAACCTTGGACAAGTAGCCTACCAAAGAGCCGGCTAGTGCATCCACCTACCAAACTCTATTTCATTCAATAACCTAACCAGTTCCCTTGATACCATCTCCCTCTCTCTCTCTCTCTCTCTCTCTCTCTCTCTCACTATTTACTGTCTGTTTTGCCTCTTGGCCTGGTAGCCCGCATCGTTAACCGATCTGCATTTTCACCCAGTAGTGTCTTTTGCCTAAGTACACAGCGGAGATACCAAGAAAAGCAAATGGGTGTTGATGGAAAGGTCTTCACTTTGGCTCAAGTCTCTGAGCACAACACCCCCAAGGACTGTTGGCTGATCATCAATGGCAAGGTTCTCTCTTTTCCCATTTTTACCATATGATATGAAGCTTTGATTATCTTGCTTCTTGGATTATATTCTGTCTTTATATTTATTGACCCCGGTAATTTTTTTTTTTCTCTGAGGAGTACTGACCCAAGTAAATTGGAAGGCTTTCATTTATAAAGGAAATGAGGATGGGAATTTGAATCCTTTGCATGCGAGTTTAGTCATGCATATGATCAAAATAGATAATTAGTTTCCTTGTGACATTATGGATCTTGTTTTCTTTTGTTTTTTTGCTGCCAAGTTTTTTTGGTTTTCTTTTTAGGGAACCAACCTGGTGATTCTGTTGTTATACATGTTAATGTTTACTCATAATTTGCTGTACAGCAACCTCTCCTGAGACTCACTTCTATTTCAGAAACTACAGAAAATCCCTTATCATAATAAGTTTTAGAGTAGTTGTTAGTACTGGATTTGCTGTTTCTAAGATGGATTTTACTAATTTCTATGTTTAAAGTTTACTTTTCAACATGGTAATTGTATTTAAGAAGAGTGATGTGCATGTATGGTAAATTTTTTGAGCTTTTTTCACTCATTTAAGAGATAATAGGAAGTATGGAAGAATATGAAATGAGATCAAAATCTTTTTTAAAACTTATCAAGAGATAGGAGATTGGTGTAATTCGTGTAGAGAAAAGAAGTTTCCGTTATTCTCGTAATCTCAGGGAGGTTTGTTTATTATACCCTTCTGTTAAGTGCTAACCATATTCATTAGAGGTAACATATTCTAAAATGTTCATGAGGCCTTGAACAATTGTGATAACAGCCTGAAGTATGCTTGATGTGATTTAACGTTGCAATATGTATTGGTTGGATTGAACTTCAAACTTAGCTTCAGTATTCAGAATTTGTGTCTTGGTAGTGTTTAGTTTCTATGGTGTGAATTGCAGATCTTTAGAATACTATTGTGTTCCTCTTATGTCTTTATAGTTTACTCCATTAGTAATATCTATGTCTGTACTGTCAATTTAGTAGTTTATTTGGTAATCTTGTTCTGTCTTCCTAAGCTTTATGATTTGGCTAGAAATGTTGACCCCCATTGAACTATTTAAGTATATGTTTTGAAATGCTTTAATTGGATGTGTTGCACTTTGCCCATGCTAAGAGATTAGATTCTCTTCCACGCTAGGATTACAATGGTGTTTTTACTAATCAGGAATTGGAATTCTCATAAGGAATTGAATTCCACCTATGGAGGATTCTTGTGTTTACTTCACATCAAGGAATTAAAAAGTAAGTGGGGCCCACACAAAATTAGGAATTGAGGAATTCAATTCATGGGTGGGAGGTGGTATTCTAATTCCTGGAGAACTAACCTATTAGGAATTCATCTTTTTTACGCATTATATCCTCACACAATTTTAAAATTCCAAATTTACCATTTACTTTAACCCAACAATAAGGACATTTTAATAATTAGTACCACTCCTACCCCAATTTCACATGGTTTAGTAAACAACTTCAATAGGAGTCCGGAATCTAACTCCCCTCAATCCATATGGTTTAGTAAACAACTTGAATAGGAATTTGGAATTTAATTCTCCTCAATCCAACTCCTCCTTAATTCAATTCCTCCTAATCCAATTATGGATTAGTAAACATGCCATAAATGATAAGATTCCCTGTATTTCCCACCAAAGAGAGTCAAATCAGTAGAGCACTGTGACCTTAGTTTTTTGGACCATCCAATTAGATTAGGTGATGAGATTCACTTCATAGTACTGGACTCACTAAAGAGTTTACCAAATCAATAGAGCACTATGATCATAGCTTTTCAGATCGTCCCATTAAAAAATTATACCAATCTTTTATAAATCTTCTGTTGCTTGATTGAAACGGGAAAAAATATATATATTTCAAGAATTTTATTACCATCCTTCTATTATTTGTGGTCTTGGGTTGCCAGACTCATTAACTTTATAAAATGTAGTCCAGATAGCACTCTAATGTTTTGTGGAATTTTTTATAAAAGAACTTAACAGATGTCTATCTATATTTTAAGGTCATGTTTTGGCACTCCAAAATCACCTTTAAATTACCTAATGCACTCCTCATATGTGAGTGATACAGTGAGGGAGGTGAGTTTTGGAGTGCCAAAATCATCCCCCATATTTGTTGTATAACTAATGTTAATCATCTTCTTTCCAATTATTTGTTGTAGAAGTTACTTTGTTCTGAATGTTATGAAGATTCCTTAGAAATATTTTGCTTCCTGTCATTGACAAAATTATGGTCTCATCAAACTATGTTTAGTATAGAACCGCATTTGTTTCCACATCCAAGACAATATTATTGTATCATATGCTTTTCTGTTTAAAGGTGCATTGCTAGGAACTAGGGGCGTACTTGAATTATTGACAGTTGTTAAACTAGTATCTAGACCGTAAAGTTGTTGGGTATTGTCTTCTTATATCTAGCAAAAAAAACAGTTATCTTGCTTGCTTTTTTCCCCTCAATGATATCATCTATTTATTTATTTTTTATCAGGTTTATGATGTGACCAAGTTTTTGGAGGACCATCCAGGTGGTGATGATGTTTTGTTGTCTGCAACAGGTGTGAAGTTAACTGAAATATCTTTAAGAATCAAGTTTTAAATTTATCATGATTTGGCAAGAAATATACAGTTTCAGTGAACATTTGAGTTACGGATTCATTCATATAATCCTCCCTAATTGAACCTTTAGTAAGCTTATTTAAGGGACACATTTTATGCCCCGCTGTGCTATGTGGTTTAACAATATGAAGCGTCCATCTTTTTAAGTCTATTTTCAATTCCTTGAAGACATTGCCCCAATTAGAACCATTTAGACATCTGATTGCTATCAAATTAGTTTGAACATGGTGTGTGAATTAATGCTGAAGGATGATAATCAAATGATTAAATAGTTTTTTATCTGGTTGTTTTCTTACAAAGAAGATACTTGAATGGAGACTTGAAACAATGGACTGTTTGATTGTCAAACCACTTTGAGGGGTCGAATTCAGTGTGTACGTGTCCCTTAATAAGTTCATTGAGGGATCCCTCAATAGGAGGGCTCTGTACTAGATACCTGATATTTTGCATGTATATAATTTATTCTCTTATAAGGCCCTTAGATGAGGAACTAGTTTTAAATAGTTTGATTAATGTGAATGATTGGAATCCAGTCGTCCATAGTTTATCGAACGGTTGAGAAGCAAATGCCACATGTTATAGATCATGTTGACTTGTCTGTACCAACAACATGATCATTGGCTTGAAGATATGTTGTTAATTGTCTCTTCATAAGTTTCTTTGTGTACAAGACAGAACTTGACGTTGCTATGTACTTTTCCAGGGAAGGATGCAACTGATGATTTTGAGGACGTGGGTCATAGTGATAATGCCAGAGACATGTTGAAGGACCTGTACGTCGGAGACATCGATGCCTCTACTATCCCCAGCAGTACCACATATACTCCTCCGAAGCAGCCTCATTACAATCAGGACAAGACTTCTGAATTTATCGTCAAACTTCTGCAGTTCCTTGTTCCCATTGCAATCTTGGGTTTGGCTTTTGGCATCCGCCTTTACACCAAGTCAACTTAAGTTGTTCTATGTTATGTTATTGTGACATATGATTGCTAGTCGTATAATATTGTGATGAACGATTACTACTCGGTTGGTTTGGAAAATCCAAGACTTCCCTTTCTCGTCTCTCTTTGTTGTCCTTGCATTTGGATGATGTTTACTGATTTTTTGTGCTTGCCCCTTCGTGTCTCGAATTTAAATAACTTAAAAGCCTCAATGCATCATTTTTTAGTTAGAACATATATATTTTCTTCTTTTTAATTTTTAATTTCTAGATTAAATCCGTGCAGTTGGATTTTGTTCCTTCCTTATGAATTTGATTCACCTTTTTATACCTAGTTTTTTTAAAAAAGTTATGCTCTGTTTTGATGGAGGGACATTTAGAAAAGTCAAACAAAGCAGCCCAAAAAATCAGCTGACTTATCAATATTGAAAGTTTTGATACAAACCCAAAAAATGGGCCTAAATTGATCATAGTAAACACATTTTTTTCCTCACGAATGCTTGAAATTTTGGGTTTTACATTACTTTTCTGTTGAAATAACTAGATGTAGTATAATTGAAAGTAAATCTGTGTGTTTTTTCTTCCAATTTTTTTTTTCAAATCTTGGCATACATAAATTGTACTAGTCTAAATAAACAAGTGTACCTTATAATGTCATGTAATAAGTCATAATGTTGAATCCCTCCATCCAAATGAAGCATTATAGCAATATCATGGCGTAGGGTGGGTCAAATTTGTCATTCCGATCTTCACTCCCCTTCTCTAAATGGGGCCCCCATTAGTATGGGCGAGTATTGCTCGAACCCATCCCCACAACTCAACCCAACTTTTATTTTCTGCAAGGCCCTGAAAAATTGTGTCAAAATCAACTGAAAAATTGTG
Source organism: Prunus avium (assembly GCF_965620075.1). Lineage (NCBI taxonomy): Eukaryota > Viridiplantae > Streptophyta > Magnoliopsida > Rosales > Rosaceae > Prunus > Prunus avium. The sequence goes on along the minus strand of NC_142284.1, from coordinate 576,798 downwards.
TATCTTTTTGAATTTGAAAAGAATATGCTAAAGTTTATCCCTGGCCTAACTTGATGGCTCATTCCTCTTATTAGATTAATATTGATAGGATAGGATACGCAACATTCTGATTCTGGAAGCATTTGCATTTATTTCTTCACCTTGTTAAACCCTTTGTTCTTTTCTTTGTCCTTCTTCTACTCCTGCGAAGCTGCTTCACTGCACCAACATGGATCCACCTTGTCCTCAAAGAAAATCTTTAAGGTAAATGAAGCTTTGGTAGGTAGAGGTGTGACAACAAACATAATGATAGAATACCAGAGTAATTAACGTGAGTATTGCAGAACAGTCCGAGGTTGACCCTATAGTACATTAATGTTGTCTCAAACTTAATGTTTAAACGACATATATATATATATATATATATATATATATATATATATATATATATGTGTGTGTGTAACTGTATTCACACAACTTTTAGCAAACACAAACATGGTGCTTGAACTTATTAAAGATTAGGCATCATCATGGGGGAGCAATTACCAATTTTTCCACTGAATTTTCTATTTGACTTGGCGTCATATAATAATCAATTCAAACACATTGTTGATTGTAGATCAAAGAATTCTTGCCCTCCTCTAATGTCTAATGGGGCCTATGTTTTTATATCGTTCAAGAGCTAGCTATAATGGATGCCATAATAAATAATCAGTGCAAAGCAAAGGTTGTATTTATTTACTGAATCGGTCATCCAGTTTTTGCAAATGGCAGACACCGCCAAAGCAACCTTGAGATGCTTAAAGGGACCCAAAGACACCACCTGTATTGATGACTGCTTACAGTTCATAGTTATGCACAAATGTCCAAAACCAAACAGTGACTTCTCTGGAGCCAAAACACACAACGTACCAAACAGTCAACCTGTCTCCTCCTGCTTCTTCAAACTTCAAACCGACACCAGGCTCCACCTGCACCTCCACCTCCACCCTCCACCCTCCACCCTCCACCGTCACTACTATAAACATTTAAAATCACCTAGTCTACTCTACTCTACTCTACTACTACTGTAAAAAAAGATAACCTAGTGTCTCACAAGAATATTGGGATTTTGGGTTCAATACTTATGCGCAATTTCAATCTTTTCAATTATTACTCTTATTACATTACTATATACACACGGGCATCTATCGTTATCACGTAGAAATAATGATGAATGACAGAATAATTCAGTTAAAAATGATTGTTCTACCACTATTACTCATCACTATTACTATTACGTGACGAGAAATACGTTTTGGTCGGTTTAATACTTATTCAAACACTTACCAATTAGATTATCATCTATCAACTTTTGGATCAAATTTCAGTTGTCATTGAATAAACCACGACTTTTAACTTTGACAAATAGCATTCCCCTTTATTCTCACAAGCGTGAAATGAATATAGTCATTCAAGTTTTGGATTTTCACAAATGACAGCAAAAGGGCATGGTGGTGCATGTGGGGGACAGTTTCTTTGTTTTGGTCTTGCATTGGCAAGCAAAGCAATGAATGCACACTTGAATACTTGAGTAATAATTAATTGTCCTAAAATATGTGAAAACTAGAAAACCTTCATTGGAAATTGAAGATTCCTCAGCTTCAGCCTTCATCCAATGCCAACCATTGGAAGCATGCAATACCAACTTCCACTATAACCACCATTGCTTCATCCAATGCCTCCTGCTTTATGATGAAATCTCCCAACTCCATGAAAATCATAAAGAAAAAAGTATCAGAATGTGAAAATTCAGTCTGTATCTGGATTTTCCTTTCTTCATTCTGCTGTTTATGCAATTGTTGTTAATGGCTTTTAACTCACTCTGTATCTGAAATTTTAGGGCTGAAAAAGATTAAAGAAACAAGAATTCAAGTTCCCAATTCTTGAGCTAATGAACATTAGGATATTACTATAACCAAATTTCTTTCTTAGGGTTGAAAGTTTTCAAAAAATTTCTCATACAGATTTTCTAGAAATTCATGTTGAGCTTGGAACCTAGGTTCAAACACAACCTCCACATCTGTTCCCAAATTGTTAAATTACATTCTTCTGTCTCTATTTATTATTTATTTTATACACAACTTCACTTTAGTCTTTATATCCAAAATAAATAGGGTGAAATGCCGTATCACGCTAATGGTAGGATAGCTTTCATGCCTTATATTTATATTGGAAGAATATTTTCTTCTCTATTATCATATTTATTTGAATTTTTAGCTGTTTTACCCCTGAAATATGATAATGGAGAAGAAAAGATTCTTCCAATATAAATATAAAGCATGAAAGCTACCCTACCATTACCGTCAAAACCAGCAGTCGTTATCAGTTCACACTATGAGATAAAAAGATAAATAAATAGAAAAATAAAAATAAAATTTGGACAGTGCGGGGTAGCATCATCTAATGTTAGTGAGAGATCATGCATTGTCTCACATGGCAATATAAGGACAAAATTAAATCGGCCAGAACATAGCAGCAGCAGATGGTAGAGGCAAAGCCAAAAACATGAAGAGGGGGAAAAAGGGTCATTTATTCCAAGAGGTTCCTAAAGTTGCATCAGTACAAGTATAGACAAAGAAGGGGAGGAAAATACAGAGTACAAGACAAAAAGAAAATCAATCTAAGTAACTTTCTGTACTTACTTAGACTGACCTAATTCACTGAAACCTAACCCTAACCCTACATCTCGTACCCTCTTTCCCTTCCTCTCTTCTCTTACATGATCTGTTAGACAAAGGACTTTGATTTGTATTTGTTGTGTACTCATAACATCTGTTATGTTACAGACCATTAGTCTACACATCTTTGCCAGTCCCTACTTCTTTACAAGTAAAAGAAGGGTGATGGAAAATAGAAATAACAACCATCACCTCAACTACTAAAAACTAAACCCTGCTAGTTTAAGTTTCCTAAGCCCAAGATCAACCAAGAATGTGCAGGAAAGGAACTCCTGACGCAATGCTAATTATATCTTCTAAGGATCCACTTTCTCCCATTCATAACGTCCCGGGAGCGGTTTATCATTCACAGGGTCAAAGTTGTATCTGCACATAAACCCACAATGGAAATATTACATCAACTTGTGAGGATATAAATGAAGTTTGTATTCAAAATATATGACGAGCAATACAAAGTCTATCCTAAACTTTTAACTAAAGAGTAATGAGTAACATACTTCGCAATGAATTGTCTTTGCTGCTCTCCTTCAGCACCAGCGAAGAACTCATCCATATCATGTGCTGTTGGTATGTGCCTCTGCGATGACCTCTGTATTCTCCGATTTGCTTCAGCTGAATTAGTAGGCTTGGTAGTAGAACCAGGGGTTCTGATGGTGTCTGGATCCCTTATCAAGCTACAAGGTGTTGACTCCCTTGTGGTCCTGCAATAAAGAAAATCAATCCCATTAGATATAACAAGCAGGCACATGTAACCCAAGCTAAACTTAAGACAACACATTAATTTATTGAGGGGAAAAAAAATACAAGCTTTGCATTTCAAATGGTGTTAACTATAGGTATGGTTTACTGCAAATAACACCATTAACAAAAATAACAGACCATGAAGTAACACTGTTATCCGTTCATTTATCTTCTGACTCAATCATGCAGGACTTGACCATGAAGTAACCAAAGTGCAGGATGCATTCTTGGTACTAAATTCAGTGAGAATAATTTTCACTGGGCATGTTTTCTTTTCTTTTGTCGGACTCTGGACATGCCTCAATTGCCAAATTTTTTTAGTGGACTCTAACACTCTGGTTCCCCTCCCTGCCCCCAACCTTCGAATGCTTCACTCACCAATAAATCAATCCTTCCATATCCTCCAACCTTTTTATAGTGTTTCCCTTTGTAAAACAAGTAAACAAACAATAAACTGTATCTGATCCTTGCCTGTTCAACGTACCAAAGACCAGCACACTTACTGGCCAAGAAAAATAATAACACCTCAAAAACGATTGCTATCATATGAAACAAAAAATCATTGGTCTTCTAGATGCAAAGTTGTGGGCATAGATTTGCGGCATTGAGCATATTTATTTTCAATAACGGAGTTGAAAGGATTAAATCCTATGTTCCAAGTACAGAGTCAGAATTATGTCAATTGTCTTAGCCATTAGAACTTTTAACACCCAAAAAACAGATAGATGATACTAGTCAGTTAATTGTTGCAGAAGCATGGGAGAGAATTCATGTTTCCCAAACTCGAAAACTTAAGTTATCAATATATACATGAAAACTTAAGTGTTAGAAAGAAGTAGAAACTCCAAATTGAAGGATAAAACACTCAGTAATCAATCATGTATAAGAATTAAAGGAGAAAGACGTAGCCAAAACTGTGAAATAGGAAAAGAAAGAACTCTGGGTTTGTACATGTCACATATATCTGAAAACAATCCGGCACCATCGTGACAAAAACACTGCTGGAATAAAGGAATCTTGTTTACCCTCACAGGGAAATCAGAAAAAGAAATTCTAGAAATTTTTCCTTACATGTAACTTTCAGTCCCCTTTTGCAGCAGAAATGTTTTACAACCAAAAGATTTCCAGTGGAAAAAGACGGTTTCAAAAAGAAAAACGGAGAGAGAGAGAGAGAAATAAATAAAAAGCTCAGAATTTATTGATAGATTTTCTTCTTCTTTTCTTTCAAGAAAATTTTAGGAAATATAAAAGTTTCAAATATAAATTTTTTTTTCAAAGAAGAAAGGAGAAAAAGAAATTAGTTTTGGTTTCCTGAAAGAGAACAATAACCTGAACCTGGATAAGTAGTTCTATTAAGTCCAGTTTTGTGGAAGTCCTGCTGTACGGTTCCTAATTGGGATAAACACGAACAATAACCAAACAGTGCATGCAAGATAACCCCACAAGAAAACAGAAAATCCCAACTTTTCAAGCGAATTTCATCCAGTATCAAAATGAGAAAAAAACAAAATTTCTCCTAATCTTAATTTTCTTAGAACCCAAACCAAAGTACAGTGATTTAAAGAAGAAAAAAAAAAGGAATTATGTTTAAAAACAATCCCAAAAGGAGCTTTTGAAGGAAAAAGAAAATTCCAGAATCAATGGAAAGCACAGATTTTCTGGCTGTAAGCAAGAAAATAAAACGCAAAATCAAATATAAAAGTTTGATTTTTTATTTGTTTTTTTATATAGTCCGCTTTTCCCAAATTTGAAAAACTAGCAATTAAGACAGTCAATTATCATTTCCCCAACTGAAAAAATTTAAAACCCTAAAAAGTAGTGTTCGAAAAGAAAATAAAGAACAGTAATTCGTTGCAGACATTTTCAATTAAATAAAACTTCTCCAAAACTCAAAATCTCCCTTTCAATTTTCCTTCATTTTATCGGAAACCAAACAGATACCTAAATCTTTTTCTTTTTCCGGAAACACCCCAAGAACCCCCAACGAAGAGGTTGCACACAAAATTAAAATTAAAGAAAACCCAGAAAACCCACCTCTTCTCTCTACCTTCAAGCTCGAGCACATTCTCTCCAAAGGAAGCTTCTTCGACACCCAAATCGCCATTTTCTTTGTTGTTGGTGTTATTGTGCTCATTCTTTTCTTGACCCTCTTCCTCTTTAGGCGCCATTTGGTCAGCCTCCTCAGCCTTCTGGCCCTGAGCCTTGGCCACCGAACCATGGACTCCAAGCCTCGAAGTCGCCCTAGAATTAGAACTAGCCTTGGGTTTCTGCCTCTTGGGCTCGAGCCGTTTGGGCAGGAGAATCGGGGGCTTCTCGAGGCGGCGGCTCCGGAGCTGGAGATAGGAGCCGGAGGTGACAGGTGAAGCCGACGACCTCTGGAGAGCTAGGGTTTTGGCTCGGGTGCAAACTCCGAGAGAGGCTTGTGACTGTGGGTGTGGGTGTGAAACTTCCATGACTGCCATTTCCCCTGCGGACTTGGACTTCCTCATGTACTTACCCATTTCTTGCTCTTCTTTTTTTTTCTTATGTTCTGTGTAATCTCTCTAATCTCTACTAGTTGGTATTTGTCTGTTAAAGCTCTCTCCAGTCTCAACTCATTGAGAGAGAGAGAGAGAGAGAGAATGGAAAATGGGGAAAATGGGGAAAATTGGAAAGGAAGGGAAGAAAGGGAGAGTGGGAGGGTATTTGTAATTTTGTAGTAAGTGGCAGCCTAAGAGCCTGCCTTGGCTAGTCGACTGGAAACAAGAATGAAAGGGAAAGAAATATGGGGGTAGGGTTGGAAAAGACTTGGAGAATTTCATTTTCTCTCTCTCTTTTTCAATTTCATTTTCTCTCCAATCTCTAATGCTACTTCAAAATTCTTTTTTAGGAAAAAAAAAAACCCAAAGGGAAACTATGCATTTTGTTTATAAAAAATAAATGCATTTTGGATAATATCAGTGAGAGATTTTATTTTTATTTTATTTATATGGAATGGGAGAATTATTAGTTATTTGCAAACCAGTTTTTGTTGTCACCCTTAATAATATTTTTTTTATTAAAAAAAAAAAAAAATCTTATATATGTCTCATGGAGTGTGGAATTTATGTAAAATAGGGTGAAAATGGCTTCATTTCAGTATGTAATTTTTTTAGGGGAACTAATTAGTGATTAGAATTTGTCAGTAAGATATTTATTGTTTAGATTAGTTTATTAACTTATTGTTAGTATTTTTGGAAGGTGTTGGTGATTAATTAATGATTGAGCATTAAAATAAGTATGATGGCTTAGATGAACCAAAACCAATGAGGGTAGAGAGAATCGCTCTGAAAACAACAATTAGAAAAAATCTGATTCTGCCCTTGCCCTTGAGCTTTACTTTGATATTCTAACATTGATTCTTCTAAATGCTGAATCCAAGACTTATATACATTAAAAACATCATATACAATTCAAATTAATTTGTAAAAGATAGTAACTATTATTTACTTTTAAACTAGGCTTTTCGTCTCTAATTAAACTACATCTACTTCTGTCCTAATTTTTCTAATTCGAGTGATCCTTATGAGAGATACGTAGTAGCATTTATTCAAGTACTATAACAAGTTGATTTAGAGATTTTTTTGACAGAACCTCGACGGTATGAGGGAAGATTTATTGAATACTAGAAGAAATACCGGGAGTGGGGTGCTAAAATATGAATATGGGTTTGAATATGTTAGGTTCTTCTTTATTCTTCTCCATAAGGAGGTATATATAAGAGTTTACATGAGTGCTTTACAATGAATTAGATCTAGTAAGGAATTAGGAAAATATCTCCTAATTATACAATGATTTGAGAACTATATAAAATAGGAAAGTAAATCCCTTAATTAACCAAGGAAATAAATCTATAAAATAAGAAAGTAAATCCCTTAATTAATCAAGGAAATAAATCTCCTTGATTAACTAGGAGACTCACTTCAACACTCCTTCTCAAGTTGGTGCATATACGTCACAAATGCCCAACTTGATAAGTGAGTCATGAAATTTGTAGCACCCAAGTCGATAATCCATGCGAATTTTTGAGAACATTAATCTTTTTCCAAGGGTTAACTTTAAGTACCTTAAGATTCGATCAACTGCATTCCTATGAGACACACTGTGCACATGTGCCATTCTTCTGGAGAGCTCGCATTTCTTCATTCTTGACTTCTTTCCATTTTTTGGTCTTCTAGTGCTTCAATTACACTATTGGGAACAGGTATGTCGGCTAACTGCTTCACAAAGTGTACTCGTGACTCTGATAATCTGTTGAGGGATACATAATTGTTGATGGGATATTTTCCATTTGCATTAAGATCTTCTTCGTAGTGAACTGGAGGTTTACCACAATTCTTCCTTTTTTTAGAATCTGATATGCAGGCTCTGTGCCTTCTGAATGGTGTGGTACTGGAGCTGAAGAATTCTCCAGAGCAGGCACAAACTTCTCAATTTTCTCCTCCTGAGTGTGATGGTAGGGAGATGACTGAAGCGAAACAAATCTCATAAGACGGTTCAATTTCCTCCTCCTGATTTTGACAGCGTGGAGAGAACTGATCGTTTTCCTCTGGTGTTGCAGTTGGGATTCGGATTCGGATTCAGATTTGGATTTGGATTTGGATTCAAGTTGGAAGGTTGGGATTCAGATTCGGATTCGGATTCGGATTTGGATACGATATCCATGGCAGCGGAAGGATTTAAAAATAAGAAAAAAAGAAGATGTGTTTAGGGTTTCGGGATAAGAGTATATGAGGATGTGGGTATGAAGATCTGAATCTGAATATGAAAATATGAGGAATTTGATACGAGGGATTCGATACGAGGAATTCGATACGAGGGATTCGATACGAGGGATTCGATATGATGGATTCGATACGAGGGATTTGATACGAGGGATTCGATACAAGGAATTCGATTTATGATAAGCGGATATGAGGAATACGATACGATGATACGAGGATTTAGAGAACACAGAAACCCTGTGAACACGGCTAAAGGACACAGAAACCCTGTGAACACGGCTAAGGAACACAGAAACCCTGTGAACACGGCTAAAGGACACAGAAACCCTGTGAACACGGCTTAAGAACATAGAAACTTCTCTTCAATTCTCTTCTCCCCCTGAAGAGAAGGGTATGTCGGAGTCAAGAAAGAGGCAAAATCTCCATGAGAAAGAGAATAGATCCTTTTTCACTTCCCCTCCCCTCCTTGAAGAGGAGGGGAGGGGAGGAGAAATTTTGATATGAGAATTTAGAGACAACCGAGGAACGATTGCTCTGATACCATGGTAAAATATGATATTCGGGTTTTGAATATGTTAGGTTCTTCTTTATTCTTCTCCATAAGGAGGTATATATAAGAGTTTACATGAGTGCTTTACAAGGAATTAGATCTAGTAAGGAATTAGGAAAATATCTCCTAATTATACAATGATTTGAGAACTATATAAAATAGGAAAGTAAATTCCTTAATTAACCAAGGAAATAAATCTATAAAATAAGAAAGTAAATCCCTTAATTAATCAAGGAAATAAATCTCCTTGATTAACTAGGAGACTCACTTCAACATGGGGGAGAGGGGAGACAAATAGCCTAACTCTTACTCATAAAATCAAACAATAGGGCATCATGAAGAAAATTAGGGGCACCTCAAAGTCAAACCACATAAAAGAGTCCTCTTTTCCTAAATCAAATCTAGCTAGTAACTAGCCGATGTCAGTGTGCAACACCATTGGCTTCTCGGGAACAAAAAACCAGGGATTTCTTGCAACAAGCTTTGAACATCATCTATAAGTTGATTGAGAGATATAAGTTCAAAACTTAAGATCTTTAAGGAACTTTGTTCTATTTCCACAAAGATTTAACATGGTATGTAAGAGATAAATATAATAAGAGCTACTATTTATCCACAATCATACATTACATAGTAAGAAGCATAAACAAAATATATATATAAATCACGATTAGAACCACTTTTAACTGATAATCAAATTAAAATTAATCAAAGGATCCGGGCAGTGCATGGCTAATGTATAGGATATAGTTACTACTCTTATCTTGTTATGAATAGAAGAAAACAAACAAATGTTGGCCTTGATCTTCAAGACAAAAGGAGCATTCTCCTTTGTATTTCCTCTTCTGCCATTGATGACTGACGTAGTACTTTTCATGAAGTTTATGTTTCTCTTTAGCTTATATTGTACTACAATTTTCTGCCACATGCATGGTGGTGCAGGACACTAAAAGCCATATATAAATTAGATTAGATAATGAGTTGCATAGAGACAACACGTAGCAAGGCAGGGCTGACAATAAAGGAGCAAAGGATGACAACATTTGTGTTTAGAGAATGTCGTTTTGGCGATATCTCCACCCAATCACAAATGTTTGAAATTCTGCTATAGATATAGATAGTGGCATTCACGATTCATGTAAGTTCTTCTCGTGCTCAAGAGACACAAAACAAAGAGACCGTCATAGTTGCATATTTCCGTTGCATGTAAGTAGTTCTTATTTTTAGAACACGTAAGTTCTTCTCATGTACTTTCACTTCATTTTAATTTCATAGGACCAATGTTGCTGATAAAGAGATCATCAACGAATTAACCTCTCTCTAATTGTTAACAAAACCATCAACATACGATTTACAAAGATACAACCGAATCCGAAAACGAACCCTTCTTTGCTTCCAACATGCACCAAAGTTTTTTTATAATAAAAAACTCCTCCTAGAAGTAGTACTCATCTTTTATTTCATTTCCAGCAACAACAAAAATAATAGTTGAAGAGTTGAAAGAGAGTCTTGTTATATCGCGATAAGAGTTGAAGAGAAGATATTATGAGTTAAGAGCTGAGATGCCCAAGTCATTGGATACCTTCCGTCAGTGGCCAGGTGGAAAGTTCAATTTATGTTTATTTTATTTTAATTTCTACGTTCAAAGTTTTCTCTATTACGATAAGGCTTGGCCTTCCTCACTTCTCTTCACAGGAAACTGTTATTCACGCGCCTGCACACATGCTCTTTGGTTTGGCTTTGCCCGCTGCTTGGAGAGTGCTGTCCACTTACTTTAGGAGAGTGGTTTTGATATCTTTAAGACACTTGCGCTCAGTTTTTCTGAACGACCCTGGTGGCAGTTCATCAATTTGGAAAGTCACTAAAAAAAAATTTGCAGCAACAAACTTAACTGCCTTGCAAGCACAAACCTACCTATAATCATCAAACAACTTCGGCACCGAGTTTTTATTTTGGTGCGATGAGATTAGGCCACTTTTGAGCTTGCATCTACTCTGATTAGAACATAATCATGATTCATTACCCCATGAATACTAGGTTGAGTTCGGGGGTCATCAAATTAGGTAAGGGGTGGTCACTGGGCATGTTCGGGGACACAAGGGTGGGGGCCGGGGGGGGGCACACGCGAGTCTTTGCATCATGTCTGCTTGCTCAAGGTGACAAGTTCTATCTCATAGTGTCAATGTTGACTTACTTCATTTATAATGCAATTTGAAGTAACACCTATTTATGTGAAATTTAGAATGTAATTTTCTTGATGTCAAATTGTGAATTCAAGGCTATAGGCTTATGTTACATGGTGTATGTAAACAATTTTTGGTGAATTTTTTGAAATTAAGAAGGAAAAGGGTATCGGGACTGGGTCCATAGCCGAATATAAGATTCGAAGGTTCCAGTCCAAGTGCGGCAATTCCATATACTATATTTTGAGATTGGAGTGCGATGAATGTGTGGTGATGTAGAAAGAGTGAATGATAAATGAATGCAGAAAAAATAAACGAAAACATTCTATGGTTGTTTTTAAAAGTCACCCTTATTTCGAAAACTATTATTAAAAAAAAAAAAACTTGGTTTCAGTTTTACAAAAAAATATAAAATTGAAAACTAAAAGCTTAAATGGGAAATAGTTATCAAATGGACGTTTAAATGCATGTGTAGGCAACTCTAACCTAGATGTTTTCACTTTTTCCGAAAGTAGAACAGCTAGACCAGTTATACTCTTGTCTTCATGATTACGAGGGAATTTTCACTTCTAGTTCGGATATGATTTTAACCAATTCAACATCTTCATGAATATTTCCTCTTTGCTACTTCTTTCCCAGCCCCCTTTTGTCTTTTCCAATTAACTCATTAATCTTCATTGGACCATAGTAATATTTTGAACTTCTTTTTATTACATTGGAAGAAATTAAACCTATCTAGTCTTAAGCGATTTGTCCACACCCTCCCTCATATGTCTTCAATTTTAAAGTTTTTTGGGTGAAGAATAGGTGTGTACGATGTTATTAGTCCGAACAAACTAGACTGAGCTATAACACCGTTTTAATTAGTTTGAAACAAACTCAAGTTATATGAGATGTTTTATTTTCTTCATAAGATGAAATATTATAAGATTTTAAGGTTATTTTAAATTAGAGGCGTTACATGAGAAACGTATGTTATTATAAGATTTTAAGTCTTGTGCATGCATTCTTCTTCATGTCATCTAATAATAACATACGCCATAGCTAACCTCAAAAGGGATTGCTTTGTGGTTGGCCTGCAATGATGCAGGTCGTCTCGCCCAACACCTCGGCTTTAATGGTATATTTTAGCCCACTTGTATTGTAAACATACAAACTTGTTGGTCTTGGCTCTTGGGAGAGATAACCAACCTTAGTCAACAACTTCCCAACTTGGTTTTAATGGTCACGACCAAATCCAATTTGTTGCATTTAGCTAACTCTCCAAGGAAAGATGGAATTGATTACATAAGAAAAAAAGATTAAAATTTTTAACTACAATTTGGGCACTAATTTCGATGGTGTTTAAGTAATAAATATACTCTTGAATTTAACACCTCGTTTTCACCGATGGGCCGTACAAACCCACACGTGTGGAAATGGAAAAGCAGCCAGTGATGGCGCTTCCCTCCCTTTTCACGCACCCCCTCGCGCCCTGCCTTGTCCCCACCCAACCCACAATTCACGCGCTTTTTACCTTTTTTAATTCCCAAAATATTAACTCACACCGCCACCGTGACTTCATCGGCACTACAAGTCTACAGCCACCTCAGGAGCGTGTATCTCTGCAATTTCAGTAAAATTATCAGAATAATATTTTACTTTTTTTTCTCGTACACTCTACTAAGGTGTAATGGATACTTTATGTCTTACATAAAACATATTACGCGATTCCGTACTCTATTCCAAATTTCGCAAGAAGTCATTACTAAGAGACATCTCAGTATTTAGTCATTTGAAGGTCTCTTTTATTAGTTTTAATATTAGAAAAAAATGTATTCTCTATATATCGTTTATTCCTATGAAATACTAGACGAAATAGAACGATCTTAGAAGGGATATAATGAAATTCTTTGATTTGTTCTTCCCAGAAAAATGCTCCGTTTTAGTTATTTGATCAATAGGGAAAACAAATAATTAATTTTATAATTAATTATAACAAATATAAAGATTCGAACATAAAATTACTAGTCTGTATGTGAAAAAGCTTTTTCACAAATCTAGACTCTATTGATGAAAAAATTTGTCCATTAAGCAATATTTCCGTCCTGAATTTCTTTCTTGGCAGAAAAAAGAAAAATTGCTTTGAAGCATGCGCTAGTTGAATTGAAATCAAAGTATTGGCAGGAAAGAGATCCCAATCTTTTGTTTTGAAAAAAATCGGCGAGAAAAAAGAACGGCGGAATCTCACAGGAGAGCGTTGGGTAAGGCGCTCGCTGTCGCGGGCTTTCAGCGTTTGCAGCTTTTGCTTCTCCTAAAAGCTCATAATGAGTGGCGCCATTAAAAACTCATAATTCATATTTTATTTTTAAATAACAAATCCCAACATTTTGGACCTACTTAAAACTATCATCATGTTATCTCAATCACATCATTGATGACCAAAATTTTTTAAACTTAGAAAGTTTGATAATTATATTATTGTAACATAATTAGTTGATCATTTTTTTTTCTCTTTTATAAAGTTCATTGTCGATTTAGTTTTCACCAAGGTTCTTATCATTGATTTAGTTCTTAGAAGAACCCCGTCATTTCGCATTATGAGCTTTTCAATGAAAACGAGAGATTCAAATTTGAAACATCTTCTAAATTATAAGTTTTTAGTGTCAAATGATGTAATGGCGAGAATAAATAGATTTCATATCAGTCCTTTTCTAAACTTTGCATCATAAAAAGCTGTTTGTAATAATTATGTTACTGATGGTAGCGTACGCCAATGATTCAATTTGATTCTTCTGTTTTTAATATTCCCAATAGCAACTCACACGTGAACAGTCACATGCTCCTTGGAATCTTTCACTGATCCCAAGTCGACTCATATATATAATTTCCTTTCATAAACCTAAATTACAGATTAATTATTTAAAATCTAAAACAAACAAATTAGATGAGACCATTTACATCAGGACATAAAGAGAATCAGTCCAAACCCTAACCATTAAAGCAAAAAAAGAAAAAAAGAAAAATACAGCAAGAGAGATTTTAGAGGGTAATTTTGTAATATCATTTTTAGTAACCTAAATTTTATCCAACAATCACAATTCACAGATAGAGAAGCTTCTAACTTATTAGAGAATTGATAAAACAACATAAACAAACATGTTCAAGCTCTTTCTTGTTATAATAGACAGACACAAATGACTCTCCCAATGTTTATAAAGCCAAAGTACATGTCAACAAGTCAATCATTGAAATTTTGGGAAATTAATGTCAAACAAATCACGATTAAGAAGCCAACCAAAATGAACTGACAAACAACTGTAAACAGAGTCCGTAATTGAAGCCACAACATTCTGATGTGTACAAGTTACAACTTGGTTACATATATATTGGTGCAACGACATGATCAACCGAAAAAATATAATGCAGGGAATTTAATCAAATACAATCAATTGATATGACAAAGTACCTTTGAGATCTACAAAGTTCACCTCTTTATTTTGCAACAAAGGTGAACATGAAAAGAATAATGCAACTGTTCTTGACCCAAAAGAAAAAAAATGCCAAGGTGTTGGCTATTGGTATCTCTAATCTATTTGCTGAATATTGATGGGAGTGAAAAGCCTCATCCTCACAGAAAAAGTAACCTAAATTCTTCATGCATTTCTCATTCAACAAAATCAAACCATAAAAATTTGACACATGATTCGTTGTTTTGGGTAAATGTATCTAACAAGAATTTGAAAATAGTTAGTTTCTAGGCTGGTTGGTACCTTCGCATTCTTGAATCACATCTGGTGAAGCACCGCCATCAGAATCATCATCTGGATCTAAGTTATCAACTGACATTACAAAAGCAGGATAAACATTTTGCACATTGTTAGGGCCATTTTCTGGATCTTGTGGAATGGGAGCGGCAGGGATATTATCTAGGTTGTCCTGAAATTCGGCACCATCTTCATCTGACTCGTAGGCAAGCATTTGCATATGTATTATCGGTGGTGGTACAAGCTCAAGCACGTGCTCTGGTTTATGTTGCTGATTGAATCGTCCAGGGATCTTAAAAGGAGCATTATAGCATGCTCCACATAGGTCAAAACCCATTTTCTCCATGCAGTCTTTACATTTGTACCTCTCCCCAATAATTGGAGACATCTGCAAAGAGCATAGCGGTATACCAGTCACTAATAAAAAATTAACACAAGCAGTTCTTAGCTTACTCTATGATTTGTAGGGCAATTCCTATTATGATTTGCAAGGCGCTTCCATTAGTTTATTATTATATTATTTATGGCGAACACTTTATCAATACAACAGTTGTGTCCACTGGTGTCCTGTGCTCTGATACTCATTTAAATCTTTAAAGAATTTGCCTCCATTTGCTTAGGAAAAGGAGTGCAGATCTAGTAAGTAGAAGTGTGGGATACAGGTGAAATTAGAAGAGTGGATCTAATAAAAGAATGCCAAAAAAAACCACATGGTAGTTTTATTAATTTAATTATCAATAAATTTATTCCAAAA
The DNA here is from genome assembly GCF_965620075.1 of Prunus avium. Lineage (NCBI taxonomy): Eukaryota > Viridiplantae > Streptophyta > Magnoliopsida > Rosales > Rosaceae > Prunus > Prunus avium. The sequence continues at coordinate 561,383 of NC_142284.1, read as the reverse complement.
TTCTTTATGCAAATTGAGTTAGGTCCATTGTCTTGTTAGAGAAAGCTCATCACCAATTAAGCAACCCCTTGGCCCTTATTCTTAAATGGAAATTTGATAAGTAGACAGGGACAAAGGATATTACCCCACAGCAATCACAACCAATTCCAAAATGAACATGCTGCCCGACCCCAGACCAGCCGGATAAGTAATCATCAGAAAGCGTTGACACTGGCTGGCCAGCACGTTGACGAGCATGCACTGAATGTGAAATCAAGTTAATCTCATATGAGCACCAGAAACAAGACAGCGAAAAACAACTAAAATAAAAAAGGGAGTTTCACTAAAACACCCAAAATAGGGGCTGAAATTATAAAAAAACCCAACACCCAAAACACTTTATAAACACACCCAAAACCCATCATTACACACACTCAAAACCCATTTATAAACACACCCAAAAAATATACAATTGTTGATTTTGGGGTTGATTTTGGGTGTGTTTCTATGTTTAAATAGTGTGTGGGTTTTTTTATAAATACATGTCTAGGATTGGGTTTATTTATAATAATCTAAATAAAAAATGCATAAAAAAAAGTACTGGAAACATCAGTAGTACAAAACCAAAATATCGGCAGTATGACTAATTATGTCTCGCATAACTGAAGTACAACATAAGAAAAGGCAAAGAAGTGGGTTACGACTTCGACACAAACTACAGTGAACAAAGCCTGAAGTAATTAAGGAAACATTAGATCCTAATATTACAATCAAAGATATTCAAAGAGGAAGAACTGGAGAAAAAGGAAAAATGGCACAAACAATAGGGTTTAGTTTTAGAATACAATAGATGGCTGTATAACCAAGAAATTCGAATCTTTGAACTGGTACAACCAGAGGTTTAGTTTTAGGAGAAAATAGTGGACATGAATGATGTTCAATCTGAATTTTGAATCTCAAAGAAGATATTTTACAATTTCTTTTCCAGTTATATAGCTCAGGCAAGGCAAGTTTTGAAGATAAACGATCATTAAAACAATATTAATTTCTGAGGCATAATACATGATCCAATCCTAGATAATGATACGAATATTATAAAAATCTGAAGCAGAATAAAAGCACTAAAATCATAAAAGTTCTTATGACTCTCATACTCACAATCAGCTTGTTTTATTGAAGATGATCGTCTCTGTGCATATATTTCAGGATATTGCTCCTCCAAGAAATGTTCTAAAATTAAGCAAACACTAGGGAATCCATTCGGATGCATGCTTTGACAAATCTGACACCTAGAAACTCCATCAACTGGGATGTTGATACAGGATTTACAATATACTGCACAAAAGAGATTTTGAATTAGTTTATATTGGCATGAGCATTCCTCTGACTTTTATGTTCAACATAACAGTTAAAGTGATGTAGGTTACCATGGCCACAATTGAGAACAACAGGTTGAAAGAGCAGGTTCTTGCATGCAGCACACAGTAGATCAGAAACAGAAACCTTATTGTGAGTTCCATTTTCAGGACCACAATCATGCAAACAGTCTTCTTTGATGGCTGCATTTCCAGTAGCTTCAACATTCTTTAAAGATGTTGTAGGCCTTTTACTATTAGCTTCATCATCTAACGTAGTTTCTGGTGAATTTACAAATGAAGGAGATCCTCCTACCCCAGACGAACAACTTTCAGAGTTCTTTGACTGAACATTGTCCAGAATATTTGACTCCTCAGTAGGATGTGATCCAGATAATGGATTATCAAATTGAGGTGAGAAGTAACCAAATTCCTCTTCTTCTTCTGGAACAGCCAAGGAAGATGAGACAGTGAATTATTTATGAAGGAAACACTATGTCATATGTCATGAGATTGCAACTGCCATACAAGTCACTCACACATGCTTCCGAAAAAAGTGAGAACATTGAGAATGTCGAATTTAATATGACATCAATCAAAACATCAGTGTTTTAAGCGTTACCTCAAAACAAAGGAACCAAATAATACAGAAAAAGGTGAGGCAAAGTAACACTTCAAAATCCACACTCCACCTAGACCTCACATTAGCAAACAAAACCATTCTTTGAGGGTAACCTAACAATCCTTAAACTCTTATTGTGAATTTATTCATAATACTTTCAAATTCGTTATCTAACCATTCTTGCACTCCAACAAAATCTTGAGACATTTTGTCTTACTGGATACAGTCATATCAATTTCCGGAAAAAAGGATTACTTACAAACACATCTATGGCAGTACAGTCTAAAAGGAGCCAAAAGAGGCATACATGCACAATTTTGATTTAAAAAGAAAAAACAAACTGCTTTGCGCTTGCAAAGTATCATATTCCATAAAATCTAGTCAATCTCATGCAATATGGCTTCTACTCTCCAAGGCATAGAAAGAAAAAAAAAAACTGCTTTGCGCTTGCAAAGTATCATATTCCATAAAATCTAGTCAATCTCATGCAATATGGCTTCCACTCTCCAAGGCATAGAGGTAATTCCATTGGTTGGAATCGTGATTTTTTCAGAGCTTTGGTGCAAAACAAATTTATTGCTTTCTTTTTTCTGACCGCATATATTCCCTGTAGGTTCATAGAAAACCATTTAGCTCATAACATCTGACTAAGGAGTCCTATTTTACAAGGTATCACAAGAACTCCTTACAAGTCATTAGCTACACTCTGAAGAACCAACGAAGATGCTAATATAAGAGTACTCATGTAACCACTCATATACATGTGCACCATATGTCTAAGAATCTTGAACTTCATTATTTAATCACATTGTCTTTACATTGGAAAAAGGATGTGTGCACATGGAAACACTAGTTTCTAGGAAGACATAAGTTTTCAAAAGGAGAGTGAGTTTATCGGTGGAAATAACTAAGTTGTAAGCATAGATAACTCATTTAAAGTGGTAAGCAAATCAACCCAATAAATGTTAAAGCAGTTCAGTAAAGCTCACCTCTCACTTGTTTTTCCCGTTGCTTATATGCTTCAGGATACAACTTCTGGAGTAAGAAATGCAGCAACTGACAGATACTAGGAAAATGATTATATGGGCGCCGACAAACTGCACAATAGGACTCACGAACAGCATTCATGGCATTGAAGACACACCAGAAACATGAAATGTGGCCGCAGCCTGCAAACATCATAAAGTCTTCAGAAAGGGGTAACTAGATATTCATTGCTGCTAATTCCAAGTGAGTGAAACATATACTTCAAAATACAACGGCACGATTTATCACCTAATACAACTGGCTTGTAAAGAAGATCCCTGCAAAGTAAAGGAATCGCCTTTAGACATGTAGTTACCAGAAATAAAAGGTAAAAAAAGTTAATTCAACGGAAAAATAAATCAGCAGGTGGAACAATTTAACCTCATTTTATACTAATATGTGTATTGATGCTAGTTTAATATATGCACAACAATAAGAATCATATTGAGTCATGGCTATTAGATGTGAACAATACTCTTTGTTTGATTAGTACACATGCCCTTCTGTTTTGAAATAAATTCTTAGCTTTTTCTTATTATTTAGTTAATTCTGCTAAAGAATTAATACGTACATTGAAATTGCCTATAGTTCTTCTTGAGATTGTAATAAAAGCATGGAGAATTGTTCATAATGTGCTAAACCAAACAACAAAAATTCAATTCTCAGAAAAGAAAGTGAGACAGAGAGAAACAGCAAACCCAAATTTCAAGCTCCAACAATTGTAATCCAAACAGCAAGCAGTGAATTAAATAAACAAATTATGCAACTCGAGAAAAAAAAGAGGGCTAAATGGATTTTGATGTTGCAAAAATTGAAGAAATAGATATATAAAAAGGAAAAAAGAAAAGAAAGAAACCACGGACAGGCAAACACAGCATTTGAACTCTTCTCGGAATTCGTCGGCTTCAAGCTCTGGTTGCGGTTGTTGTTTTATTAGGGTTTTATTGTCTTCCATTTCGAATAAATCTCAGACTGCGGGAGAAGGATGATTCTTTTAACAAAAATTTCAGTGGCGGTTTATGGAGCGCCTCGACCCACAAATAGAAATTATCCATCTAATTATTATTATTTATTATTACTATTATTACTATTCTTATTTTTCAATATTATTATCAGTAAAATAACATTTTGGTCACTATAATTAGGGTCGAAAATAATTTTGATCACCATGATTTCAATTTTCCAAATTTTCAGTTAAGTCCAAATAAATAAATAAAATAAAATGCAAATGATTAAAAAAAATTAAAAAAAATACGAATTTATATCCAACAAAAATTCTTTAAGGCACCAATTATGATGTACAAAATGAAAATATATAATGCATTATGCATAAGAGGTCTCAACTTGGAGATAAAAATTAAGAATTGCAAGCAATTGGACAATTAAGAATAGAAGGGAATAATTTTATGTTCTTGTGGAGTGACAACTCCATTGAAGTTCATGTGGTTGTAGGCCTGTCAAGTGGCCAACTATGGTCCTCAAATTCCATAACATGTGCTAAGGACTGTGCAACCTGCATCACATGGTAAACAAGTTGGTTAAAAAGAAAAATTGAAACTTTTTAAAGACAAATAAAAGTTGGATAGCTCAAATAATCATTCTTCTAGTTTAAAAAGAAATGAAGTAATTCTACCTGTGATGTTGCTGGCATGGGACGATTAAATATGAATGGTAAAAAAAGGATAAAGTGATTATAGATATGAACTCGATGTCAAGTAGTTAAGAGTATTTATATATGCATACGAAGTGTGTTTAATTATCCTTTTCTCGATATGACTTGTACGTGTCAAAGTTGAATTAGCCTGAAAATGTTATTGTCTTGCAATGATTGGTATCTTTATTAAATGATGATGAGTTAATCGTTTGAAATATGTGGTGGCTCAAAGATATATAGTTTTATATTAATGCAAGGAAGAAGTTTTCTTGTGCTGTTGGGTTTTCAAAGTCAAACAGATAATGTTGTTCAGCAAACAAAGAAAACTGTTTAGATTAGACAAGTTTATGAAACCAGACGCTGACAGTTCAATAATTTATTTATAATTTGCAAAAAAATACATTGAAAAACAAGACTGATTCTACTTGAAGAAGAATTGGAAGGTATTTATTTCTTTGTGTTTCTTCTTCGCTTTTCTGTTTTTTACACTTGATTTTGAGTTCACAATGATCAGTGAGTTGAACAAGTCTTATTTAACGGGCAATTAGACTTGCACGCTGCAATACTTGCGCAGGAAAGACATGTGGTTGATTTCTTGCTCTTGTAATGTGTAAAAAGAAACAATGTGTAACCGAGTAAAGTTGTAAATACACTCTTTCTTGATATAGGGTAGGTAAATTTCGTCTAATATATATGCCCAATTATTTACCCCTGTCTGCTAAATTTTTAATTTTTAATTTTTTTGAGAGAACCTCTATGTGCTCAATTAATTACTCCTTAATACATGTTGATGTTTACTCTGCCCCTTATTCAGTATATCGCACGGACCCAAAACCCCGCTGCTAGGGTTTTAGAATGACCAGTAGAACTAGTAATTGATCATCATCAACATCCGTGCAGGGAGGGGACAAACATGGTGGTACCTCTCTACAGCCTCTACATCCTCAGATTGGGTTATTCAATAGTTTCTTGTACATTTGCTTCCACAACTAAAAGATTTCTAGTTGGAGATCTAAAACCCTCTCATATTTCTCTTCAAAATCATTTACTTCACAGACCCATCACCTCAAAAGTCTCAGCAGACCAACACAATTTCACAGTCGCTTACCTCATAAACTCATGTGGGTTGTCCCCAGAACACGCAATTTCATCATCCAAATGGGTAGAGTTGCAATCCTCACAAGGGGCAGACTCTGTTTTGGCCCTTTTGAGCAACCATGGACTCTCTAAAACCCAGATCTCAAAGGTTGTCAGGTCACGCCCTGCTATTCTAGTAGCTGATCCTGAGAAAACCCTTTTGCCCAAGCTTGAGTTTTTCAGCTCTGTTGTAGTTTCAAGGCAAGACCTTGCAAGAATTCTGTGTTTTAATCCCCACCTTTTGTTAAGAAGCTTGGAGAATCAGATTATACCCGCTTATAAATTTCTCAGGAGTCTGATTACCGAGGAAAATGTAGTTGCTGTTTTGAAGCGCAGCTCATGGATTTTCCTGGAAAATCGCAGAAAGAGTGTGCTGCCCAATATTGAGCTTTTGAGAGAATTGGGTATGCCCCAATCATGCATTGCTCTGTTGTTAGCTCACAACACTCAGGTCTTGATGCACAAGCATGAAAATTTTGCTGCAGCTGTGGAAGAGGTTAAAGCAATGGGATTTGATATGAAGAAATCAACTTGTGTGATGGCACTAAAAGCATTGTGTGGGGAGAGCAGTAAGTTCATATGGAATCGAAGTCGCGAAATTTACAGGCTGAGTTGGGGTTGGTCTGATGATGATGTGATCTCTGCTTTCAGGAAGATTCCAGGGTGCATGATTCTGTCTGAGAAGAAAATAATGCAGGTAATGGATTTTTTAGTGAACAAGATGGGATGGCCTTCAAGAGTGATTGCCACATATCCTGTGATTTTGTGTTTCAGTTTGGAGAAGAGAATTATTCCAAGGTGTTCAGTTGTTAAAGTTTTGGTGTTGAAGGGGTTGATAGTTGAAGACTTCAGTTTGGCTTATGTGATTTTGCCTCAAGAGCAGCACTTCTTGGAGAGGTTTGTGACCAGATATATCAACCAATTACCTATGTTGTCGGATGTGTATCATCGAAAATTGGATGTCAAGGATGTGTGATTTTTTGCACTATACTAAAAGTTTTGCAGCTTAATGTTTCATTTACTCGACAAAGATGATCAAAAGAAATCCCATGAACAAAATATCTTTCATCATTCTTGCTTGGCATTTTCATTGGTTCAACATTTTCTTCCATATTGGTTTTCCTACGTAGGGTAAACAAGTTACATTTTCATCCACTAATGTGACAGGAATATAAATTTGACCATATTGAAAACCTCATCAAATTATGAATTGGAATTGTAAGCGATTGATAGAGAAACATGGTCGCGACATTTTTTATTGTAAGCAATTGATACAGAAGAGTAGGATTAGCAACAGGAGATGAAGTTGCAGAGTGAGAATCAGAGGAAGAATCCGCCATTGATGAAAAGACAAGAAAATTAGGAAGAAAAGACTGTTTGGGAGGTGAGAAAATGAGAGAAGGAGAGAAAATCACAGAATCAACCAGTTGTAAGACAATTGGCTCTGATACCATGAAGAACAATGTAAAACTTCTGAATATTGTGAAGAGTCCTTAATTATGCAGTATGAAGGTTGTAGTGTATGCATATGCTGCTATTTCACTGTGTTCCTTGGTGCCATTTGGGTTTTCAGTATAAATTAAAAAATATAAAGATTTTTGTGTCTCACATATTGAAGAGAACTCCCATATTGGTTTGAGGGGAATTTTTATGTAGTGAAGAGAGTTCACCCAGGAAAGAAGATGGAGTGTGTGGGTGAGTGGCCTTTGGTGACAACGATTATGCAGAGTGAAGATAGGAGAGAGACAAAAACTTTTTAAAAGTTTAAAACGTTTTGTTGAAGAGTTTAAAGTCATTAGGAAATTAGCAAGACTTTTGGTGTTAACAATTAGGCTTAAAAGTACATAAAAGTTATTTACTTAACAAACTCTTTAAAAGTTATTAATTTTTTGGATACAACCAAACTTTTAAAGACTTTTTAAAAGTCACAATTGAATACCACTATACTTTGATAAACTCTTTAAAATATCTTAATTGAATACCCTCTAACTTTTTAATTCTCTGAAAGTCCTTAATTTTCTATAAAAGTATTGATTGAATACAACCCTAAAAGTCTTCTTAAGCATATCGCACGCGCGGACCCAAAAGCCCCTTCTGCCTAGGGTTTTAGAATGACCAGTAGAATTAGAAATTGATCGTCATCAGCATCTAAGCAGGGTCAAACATGGTGGTACCTCTCTACATCTTGAACACCCTCAGATTGGGTTATTCAATAGTTTCTTGTACATTTTCTTCCACAACTAAAAGATCTCTTGTTGGAGGCCTAAAACCCTCACACATTTCTCTTCAAAATCATCTACTTCACAGACCCATCACCTCAAAAATCTCAGCAAACCAACACAATTTCACAGTCGCTTACCTCATAAACTCATGTGGGTTGTCCCCAGAAGGCGCCATTTTATCATCCAAATATGTAGAGTTGCAATCCTCACAAGGAGCAGACTCTATTTTGGCCCTTTTGAGCAGCCATGGACTCTCTGAAACCCAGATCTCAAAGCTTGTCAGGTCACGCCCAACTATTCTTGTAGCTGATCCTGAGAAAACCCTTTTGCCCAAGCTTGAGTTTTTCAGCTCTGTTGGAGTTTCAAGGGAAGACCTTGCGAGAATTCTGTGTTTTAATCCCCACCTTTTGTCAAGAAGCTTGGAGAATCAGATTATACCCGCTTATAATTTTCTCAGGAGTCTGATTTCCGAGGAAAATGTAGTTGCTGTTTTGAAGCGCAGTTCATGGATTTTCCTGGAAAATCGAAGAAAGAATGTGGCCCCCAATATTGAGCTTTTGAGGGAATTGGGTATTCCCCAATCATGCATTGCTCTGTTGCTAGCTCACAACACTAAGGTCTTGATACACAAGCATGAAAGGTTTGCTGCAGCTGTGGAAGAGGTTAAGGCAATGGGATTTGATATGAAGAAATCAACTTTTGTGATGGCACTAAGAGCATTGTGTGGAGAGAGCAGTAAGTCCATATGGAATCGAAGCCGTGAAATTTACAAGCGGAGTTGGGGTTGGTCTGATGATGATGTGATCTCTGCTTTCAGGAAGAATCCACAATGCATGATTCTGTCTGAGGAGAAAATAATGCAGGGAATGGATTTTTTGGTGAACAAGATGGGATGGCCTTCAAGAGTGATTGCCACATATCCTGTGATTTTGTGTTTCAGTTTGGAGAAGAGAATTATTCCAAGGTGTTCAGTAGTTAAAGTTTTGGTGTTGAAGGGGTTGATAGTTGAAGACTTCAGTTTGGCTTATGTGATTTTGCCTCAAGAGCAGCACTTCTTGGAGAGGTTTGTGATCAGATATATCAACCGATTACCTCAATTGTGGGATGTGTATCATGGAAAATTGGATGTCAAGGATGTGTGATTTTTTGCTCTGTACTAAAAGTTTTGTGTGCATAATGTTTCATTTACTTGACAAAGATGATCAAAAGAAATCCCATGAACAAAATATCTTTCTTCATTCTTAGCATTTTCAATCGTTCCACATTTTCTTTCATATCGGTTTTCCTATGTAGGGTGAAGAAGTTACATTTTCATCCACTAATGTGACAGGAATATAAATTAGACCATATTGAAACCTCATCAAAATGTGAATTGGAACTGTAAGCGATTGATACAGAACCATGGTCGTGACATTTTTGATAGTAAGTGATTGATACAGAAGTGTAGGATTAACAACAGGAGATGAAGTTGCAGAGTGAGAATCAGAGGAAGAATCCACCATTGATGAGCAAAAGACAAGAAGATTAGGAAGAAAAGACTGTTTGGGAGGTGAGAAAATGAGAGAAAGAGAAAGAAACCCACAGAATAAACCAGTCATAAGACAATTGGCTCTGATACCATGAAGAACAATGGAAAACTTCTGAATATTCTCATTCATTATTGAATAATGATTACAATACACAGATAGCTTAGCTAACCAAGCTGTACAATCTTAACAGATACTCTAACTAAACTTAACCACAACTGGTATTGATTAAACGAACTCTTAACAGAAAAGAGGGAAGCATCTGCTAGCTGTGAGGTGCATGGTAGAATTGTATAGCTGCTGAATCAGTTGCATTTGATGATCTCTCTACATGTTGAACAAGTCTTGGTTAAACCGGCAATTAAATTTTTGTATGAAACTTGAAAGCTGCAATATTTGCGCAGGAAACACATGTGGTTGATCGGTTTGCTCTTGTAATGTGTAAAAATAGTGTAGACAACAATTGTTCAGTTGAAAACATGCCTTGAGTTTGAAGATTTCAACCCTTTTGGCAACGGGAATGGGAGGCATAGAGCCCTTTGGTTTGTTCTGTAAACAATCATAATCTTTAGTTTTTGCATAAAATCTCATTTACGAATATTAGTGTTGAAGAATGTAAAAATAAGTGAGTCTTTCTAACACTAATAACCCAAGCCAGTATTTTTTTTTTCCCGGGAAAAACATAAGCAAGTTATTTTAGCGGTTTATTTGGCACATTAGATGTAAGCTGTAGGTTTTGTTTGGGTTAAATACCTTTTTGGTCACTGAGAAATTATTTTAGCCAAATTGATCACTGTATTTCCCAAAGTTTACCATTTATAGATATTTGGGATTTGTCGGAGTTTTAATATGAAAGCTTCATTCTTTGTCTTATAATTCATATTAAACACCACCTTTTTAACTTTTTTTATGAAAGGACAATAAAGTCCTTGCCCAATTGACAGAAATAAAGGCTTGGACCTGATTTGTTACTGATTACAAATGCAAAATCAGAAAAATTAAAATTACGGTAACCAAAATTGATTACGATCCAAATCGCGACTAAAATTGTAATTAACCCAAAAAATGTAAGTCTTCTTATGCATATGGCACGGACCCAAAACCGCCCTGCTGCCTAGGGTTTTAGAATGACCAGTAGAATTTGAAATTGATCGTCATCAACATCTAAGCAGGGTCAAACATGGTGGTACCTCTCTACAGCTTGAACACCCTCAGATTGGGCTATTCAATAGTTTCTTGTACACTTGCTTCCACAGCTAAAAGATTTCTTGTTGGAGACCTAAAACCCTCACACATTTCTCTTCAAAATCATCTACTTCACAGATCCATCACCTCAAAAATCTCAGCAGACCAACACAATTTCACAGTCGCTTACCTCATAAACAGATGTGGGCTGTCCCCAGAAGGCGCCATTTTATCATCCAAATGGGTAGAGTTGCAATCCTCACAAGGAGCAGACTCTGTTTTGGCCCTTTTGAGCAAACATGGACTCTCTGAAACCCAGATCTCAAAGGTTGTCAGGTCACGCCCTATTATTCTTGTAACTGATCCTGAGAAAATCCTTTCGCCCAAGCTTGAGTTTTTTAGCTCTGTTGTAGCTTCAAGGGAAGACCTTGCAAGCATTCTGTCTTATAATCCCAACCTTTTGTTAAGAAGCTTGGAGAATCAGATTATACCCACTTATAATTTTCTCAGGAGTCTGATTTCCGAGGAAAATGTAGTTTCTGTTTTGAAGCGCAGCTCAAGGCTTTTCCTGGAAAATCGAAGAAAGAATGTGGTCCCCAATATTGAGCATTTGAGAAGATTGGGTATGTCCGAACCATGCATTGCTCTGTTGCTAGCTCACAGCACTCAGGTCTTGATGCACAAGCATGAAAGGTTTGCTGCAGATGTGGAAGAGGTTAAGGCAATGGGATTTCATCTGAAGAAATCGACTTTTGTGACAGCACTAAGAGCATTGTGTGGGGAGAGCAGCAAGTCTATATGGAATCGAAGCCGTGAAATTTACAAGCGGAGTTGGGGTTGGTCTGATAATGATGTGGTCTCTGCATTCAGGAAGAATCCACAGTGCATGACCCTGTCTGAGAAGAAAATAATGGAGGTAATGGATTTTTTGGTGAACAAGATGGGATATCCTTCAGGAGTGATTGCCACATACCCTTTGGTTTTGTGTTTCAGTTTGGAGAAGAGAATTATTCCAAGATGTTCAGTTGTTAAAGTTTTGTTGTTGAAGGGGTTGATAGATGAAGACTTAAGTTTGTCTTCTGTGTTGTTGCCTCCACCGCATCAGTTCTTGGAGAGGTTTGTGACCAGATATATAAACCAATTACCTATTTTGTGGGATGTGTATCATCTAAAATTGGATGTCAAGGATGTGTGATCTTTCTGCACTGTACTAAAAGTTTTGTGTGCTTAAGGTTTCATTTATTTGATAAAGATGAACAAAATATCTTTCATCATTCATGGCATTGGCATTGGTTCCACATTTCTATCATATTGGTTTTTCTGTGTAGGGTATAAATATAAAAGTTACATTTTCATCAACTATTGTGCAGGTTACAGGAATATAAATTAGACCATATTGAAAACCTCATCAAAATGTGAGTTAGAATTGTTGGGACGGGCTTAAACGAAATCTGGTTGAGCCCTTTTTAAAAAAATACCAAATCCAACATGTTATTCATATTTTGCTGGATTAAAGTCATTTGTTTGGTTTTGCGACCCCCAAAAGTCCTTTGTTTGTTTGTTTTTACTCAGAGAAAATCAAATCGAATCAAATCACACATCGTTTGGCAGCTATGCCAAATTGTATGCATGTATATAAATGGTAGTTAGAGCAGTTTTTCTATGACATGGGTAACCGCAAGTGCGTGATAACCACTTTTTGCCTTGCCGATCAACAGGTACTGTACATGCCAATTGATCGACGGTGCAAAAAATGGTTATCCGCAGTTATTGTACCATAGAAAACCTGTGGTATATAGAGCCCTCTTTCTTGGTAAGACTTGGTAAGAAGACAACCTTTTCAATTCAACTAACATTTTAACCGGTTTGCCAATAATTTCCACCTAAAATAGCCTCATAAGTCGTTGCTTCATTAAACCAATCAAACATTTCATATTTGGGATAACGTGTATAAGTTGCTTCTAACTGAGGTAAACTTTAACCATCACCTTATTACATGTAAAGGAAAAAGGAAAAAGAAAGGAGGGTGAATAAACAATAAAAAATATGAAATCAAATTAAATACATGATGATCTTCTGTGTTTAAAATTTATTCAGACTTTCTCTTCAGTTGATGAGATGAAGAGCCAGCAGACTTGAAACTGGGGATTTGAAGCAAAAATCAGCAAACTTTATTTCCAGATTTTAACGGATTTGTCGTGACTGGTAGAGGCGACCATTCCCGTGACTGGTGACTGTGCTAAAGCTGATATTACACCCTCATGAGCCTGAATGGTCATACACTTATTCTCAGCCATGTTCCAAAGCTCCAATGACTGCAAGCAAATTTAAAGGAAAAAGCAGCATTAGCATCCTAGAACATACATCAGAAAAAGAAAACTCAGTCTCAATGGTTTACAGAACGGATGTTCTCTCAAGTTGCATTTGGAAGAGGATAAGAAAGTCCACTCTATTTTACATAGCATTTGGCCAACAGATCACTATGGAATTGTTCTATTTCCATGTGATGTCTTGATGCAATAAATTGTGGCCAAACAACCTACAAGAGTTGATTTTTATTTCTAAGTGGCCACTGACCAGGCAGTTCTGAGAAAATAATATTCTAAATATTTCAAACGTAACAGAATTCGTGTGCAATCCAATTTTTCGTTTCACGTCACCAAAACGAAGCAAAGTTTACCTGGTAGCCTCCAATGACCAAGAGAGTGGAGTAGCTTGGATGGAAAACACAAGTTTGGAACATGTTTCCACTGGGACTGAGTTCATGAATGCACTCTCCAGAGGATAATGACCACACTCTGACAGATTCTTGACTGACAGAAGCCAAATAATCTCCATTTGTATCCCAGCAAAGAGAGTGTACCTCTGTGGAGTGACCCTGAGATTCAAAACATCGTGCTTTCAGATCAGTAATATATCAAAACATAACATACTTTTCAGACTTGATTGATTAATGAAACCTTTAAGTTTCATTGAAATTAACAATTGCCAATCATACCTGCAATGAATGTGTCTGCCTGTCACTCTCAGCATCAAATATAGACACAACATTTCCAGATGCAGCAGCAAGAAACTGTCCAATTCTCGGCTGGAATCTCACCTGTGCTGAGCCTCCCTGGATCATTAAATGACTGATATTTAGAACAGAAAATAAACAAAAATTAATCAAGAACTTCAAACAACTAAAGGAGAGTCCCAATACTAACCTTAGAAACGCGAGTGCAAGAATACTGATTGATATTCCAAAAGCGAATCTCATTGTTAGCATCACAGGAGCAGAAAAGGTCATTCTTCTTAGGATGGAAATCAAGTGACATTACATGCGAGGTATGCCCTGCATATGTCTGTAAAGAATAGTTTGGCTGCAAAAATGAACTCAACCTTTTAGAAACCCAAAATAATAAAACGGGTGGAACGGAATAAACTAAATATAAGTGCCCTTTATAAATGCGGACCAAAATCTTCACTGGTGATAAAGAAAAAGAAAGTCAGGAAATTCTTGATTACACATGTCAAATACAAGCACCTAATGCATACTATGTTCGGATATTCCAGCACATAAAATGGACCTGATGCCATTGATAACATACAAAATATACAGAAGTAGAAGCTATAAAATAATGAAAGCAGAAGTCAAAAGAGAGGTCAAATATCTCTCTCTGAAGGTAGATTATAATGACAATGCTGTAAAATATACAGTATCTTATATACCATATCATGTTTGAAAGTTCAAATAAGTGAAATCCATTCTTAGCATTCATGTTACACTTTAAATAACACCGATCATGCTTAGCTGACTATCCTGGGACATAAAGGGCCAAAACAATATATAAATCTAACAACTTTTAAACCTACGCCTTATCACACCATTACCTAAATTCCGTAGTATATTAAAAAAATCTTGAGTCTCCTCAAATTGAACTTTACAAACTAGCAAGATTGTCAGAATGCATGTCATCAATAAGACTATCCAGTTAGACAACCTCAAACATTATATTGTAACAAAACTATGATTCCTTTGAGAAAGAATAAGCATTCATGAACAAGCATAAAAAATTGAAGAAGTTGCCTTGCCAACTATTTTGAATAATTATTTCAGTCGGGGTCCAGATATTTAATTGAGAATAAATCAAAACCAGAGGAAGGGAAACCAAAAATTGTTTATGGAAAATGCATTTGGCAACATTAAAAATGAAACAGAAATGGAAGCACAGAATTTACTTCAGCAGCATCCCAAAGTCGCACAGTTGTGTCAAATGAAGAAGTTGCCAACTGAGTTGAATTTGGTCTAAATCGAACATCAGTAATTATCAAGGAGTGCTCCTCTGGTGTGCTTTCAGTTTGCAGTGTTTCCATATTCCAGACAACAACCTACTGACATGAAAAAACGAAAGAAAATCATTCACATCATTCCTTTTCTCATTAATATTGAAATTTGGATAACTTAGGATTGTTTGAATCAATTGAAGTCACTAATTTATTGAATTCCAAAGTAAAAGTTTCAGACCATCTCAAAATAGCATCAATCTAAAACCAGTTCTGTTACAATTATCAGATAAGAAGTACCTAAACCCAATTAGTAAATCAATTATGTAGCTTACAACAAGACTTCAACCTGGGCTCTACCCCTTCCCCATCCAACCCCAATGCCACCTGAGTTGGATCATGGGCATTTGATAAATCAACAATTGTTTTGCACCATTTCTTAAACCTTCTGATTATTTGATTGTGGATAAGGCAAAATCAAACAGGGTCAATTTGGGTTTGCGCAACTATAGCACCATGGAAGAATCAGGAACACCACAGATTCTCTACTCATATATATCAGTTCTCCTATGCGGACGTTCGGACGTTATTACTGTGCCGATGCCATTGTAAACAGGGAGAAAAGGAGGGAGGGGTAGTAGAAAATACATGGCATCCATACAGTAATAACTTCCAGACGTCCGCATAGGAGAAAATCTGTATACATATATATATATATATATATATACATGTATATGTGGGTTTTCTTTCCCAAATAATCCTGCCTTGATTGCACAGGTAGTTAAACCCACAATCAAAAGTGTTTTACCATTGATCTGCATTTTCTCCATAAGACATTATCACACACATCTTACTATGTAAAATGAATGCCTTGCCTCCAGTCGGAAATACTATGTGAAACTGGAAAAAGGCCATTCTGGGAGAACTTTATAAAATCGCAATCATACAGAGCCAGTGACAATGCATATACGCCAAAGCCATTTAACCATTTTGGTAAAGAGATCTTCAGGGATACAGCGAATTCTGGGATCGATCTATTTTTTCTTACATGCACCCCACTAATTCAGAGTTAACTTCAAATGTTATCACAAATATGGGGTGTAACAATCAGTAGAGATGCTTTGTTTTAGATAAATAATCAGGATGGCTTTCCCTGGAACTAATTCATAACATATTTCCTGAAGTATCTTCTGGACCAAAATAATACAAGTCAGTAGTAACTAGTAACAGCATCATTCATGTGAAGCATAAATGAATAAACACTTTACAACATTATAATATAGTAATACTAGGCAGACCAAATTTTTGTACCACATTTCAATACGACATAATGTGGCAAGTGATTTGTACAAGCAGCATCCAAAGAGAGAAAATCAATAATTGACATGGCATGTACGCATTATTTGCCACATGATCTGGTATTTCAATATGGTGCAAAAATGTGGTGTCCGTGTCTCTAGCATTATTGTTCACCCAGTATCTTTAGAAATTGTAATTCATTCCCTAGAGGGAATTATACCTTCTTGTCATGCCCAGCACTGGCCAACAGTTTTCCCTCTGAAGAGAAATGACAACAGACAACTTTGCTACTACTTTTACGTATTGAACCAACTTCACTGAAGGAAAAACCTGAGTTAAAGAGAAAAAGTCACTGCTGCAGTCAGTTTGATCAATTAACACTCTACTTAATAGCAGTAATCTTGGCTGCAATGAATTTAGCAAGATTGTCTCTTGGGTTTTGGCATAAAATAGTTTATTAGCAAGAAATATGGCAGCCAGCAATGAATTCAGGTTGACATCACCTGGAATAGACCATGAAGGAAGACTGCCCAGAAAGTACACGTTAGAAGGTCAACGAGGGAAGAAAAAAATCTCTACCACTAAATGGTACAATCTGCCAAGTAACAAAGAGTCTTGCTCTTGCGGTGCAGGATATTGATGCCCTGGAACCAAGAGGAGGTGGATGGTGATAATGCTGGGATAAAAAACACACATGGTCATAGGTTCCTTCTGTAATAAGGTTCCTGGGTTGCATGGACCCAAGTTGCCATGCATGATCCTAGTTTCAAGTTCAAGCTCTATGCTTTGGATGATGAAATGCACCTTGGCAACAAGGTGACGAAGGAGAAGCTGTTAGAGACAATTGACGGGTAGAAGAGCAGTCATGATTGCCATATTTTTAGGCTAATACCATTAGTTGTTTGGATATCATGAATCATGCATCTTTGACTATGCTATCAATGAAAATTTAACAAATTTAGGAAAAAAAACATTTTCAAACATGAAATCATCTATACCCTTTGAAGCTTCTGCAGAATGTGCAGGGTTCCGTTTCAATGTGCCAAAAAGATCCCTTCCATCTCCATCATCATGTGATAAAAAGGATTCCACATTATCTTCTAAGGAGCCAACATCTCCGAATTGTTCAATGTCATCCTGCAATTGAAAAAATGATTCAACAAAGACTTTTTAAATTTAGTGGGGAAAATCTGTCTCGAAACAAGCACAATTTGCTAGAGTGGTCCCATTAGCTAAATCAGGTAGCAGACACAGATTGGAGCCATTAATCTCAAGCACTCCAATTGGACACGATGTTAAAAGTATAGATAGTTATAACTTATAACGTATGCATGGATAATAAAATGGATATGTGGGGAAATGAGAACTTCGGAGATAAAATTTTGCAGTCAAACACAAAGTATAGCATATTTAAAGATATGAGATTCAAAAACCTCAGATGATAAGAAAATAGGTGTCTTGCTAGTAACTTTGTACACACAACACCTTTATCAATTCCACATCCATTGAAACATGGACCCAGCTAATAAACATAATCAAGTAATCAGGAGCATCAAATTTCCCTTTTCCATCCTTCACACATGATTTTAAATCAAGATATTATTGGAAAAGGTATGAAAGTAATTAGTAATTGCTTGTTCCAATTAAATGTCTACGGTGAAGATTATTGCTTTTTTTGATCCAAATTATTTTACTTGCAAGGAATGTCATGTCTTATGGAGTCCTGAGCATTCAGATTAACCCTCCTATCTGTAGATAACGAAGGTTAAATATCTAAATTTTACGTACCAGCTGGTTTGTGGAAGATGCAAGGCCACCAGTTCCATCTGCGCCATACATCATAATACTTTTCGGAACGGTACTGGCATTTGGCAAATTACCAGCCATAGAAACTCCGTCTCCAGGGGTATGGGTGGATGGCGTTGATGGTTGAGAGTTGGGTGAAGGACCAATTGTATTTCCTGTACCAGTACTGTTAGCAGCTCCAGAGGACGAAGGCCCTTTCCTCTTGCGGCTATTCTATTACATGATAAACGGCCATTAGTAATTAATCTAATATATATATGTTTAGTATAGTATCAATTTGGTTCATAGAAAAGCTCAGGCAGAATTAATATTCAAACATGTGTTCTCAATAAAAAATTTAGCTTATAGCAGTGAAGGGGAAATAAAGGACTTGACATCACTGTATCAACAAAAGGAAGCACAACCTGTTGTACTTGCTGAGGCTGCAAAGGATCTTGTTGTTGTTGAGAAGAAGAGTGTTGCAACTGTGACATGTTTATCTGATTGAAACACAGCAAAATTAAGAGAAACGTCATCATTATGTCTGTTTTAAACACACCAAAGGTTCTGGAAAAATCATCACAAAGAGTAGTTACTCTTAACCAACCATATGACTTATAAATCATTAGCCCTAGAGATGTTCTTTTATACACCTATACAAAGAAAACCCAAACCTTATGCAGCAGCAATCCTATATATTCAACATATGAGTGAATAGGATAACCTATAGAAAGATATGGCATTTATAATCAAGAAGAAGGACCAATCTTGGCAAGCTTGTGAATGACATCTTACCTTCGATGAAGTTGACTGCATAGGAGAACCTATAGATCCATTATTTGTGATTGGCTGACCATCTTTGGCATTTAAATTTCCCCTAGGAAATCCCCTCATATCTCCATAGATAGGTGAGCTACCAACATTTCCTTGTGCCTGAACCTGTGCTAAAAGCTGTTGTTGTTGCTGCGAGAGAAGCTGAAATTGAGTTGCACCTTGCAGAAAAGGCTTTTGAACTTGAGCACCTAAACCTGGCCGCATCTGGTCAATTCCCTGTATTGGCACATGCCTCAGTTAAAATCGTCGGACCAGTCATATTTACAACATGAAACCCTAAGACACATGAACTTCAGAATACAACTCACAGTTAAAGGCCAACCCTTCAACGGAAGACCACCAACTCCTGGGCTCAATCCTGTATTCCAAAGAAAGAAAAAATAAAAATAATTCTTTTAACAATAATTAGAAAATTTAATAGGAAATTTTAAAAATATGACTTCTCAGGCATCTCCACAAGCATATTGCATAGTGACCCAGTTTGACACAAACAAAAGAACATTACTGAACTCCTGGGCTCAACACTTACATCACCACACTGTTTCTAGATTGGATGTTTGAGCACCAAGGCATGCCAACTAAGGCGCTAGCCTAATATACAGTGCGATGAGGAACTGTCACCTGGCCCTGTAGGTACATTCATTTAATTTTACACGGAATAGCATTTTAACGTTTTCCTTCTTTGATTTTTTTTTTTTAATTTGGTTGCAGCGGGCATGGTCTATAACTGTAAACTCATTTTGAGCATAACTATATTTTTTTTCATCACAAAGTTTAGCTTTGACATAACAAATATGCAATAGCATAAAAGATAATCACACTTTAAGGTATAGGAGAGACATAAATAGAAAGGTCGTTCTCAAATTACAAGACATTTACCTAATAGAAAGGTCGAAATATTATTTAATCTGAATTATACCTCATAAAATGTAGATTGGTGTTAGGAATGATGTGGAAGGAAACAAAGAAAGTAGGAAAGTGAGCATAAACAAACATAACAAAATCAAGATGCTTTTAATCCTTCTCCTGTCTCGTAGACAACATAAAATTCTATGCCTCTATTTTGATTCTTAAATTCTTTTAAGAACCAGGAAGTCATACCTGCACTCCCCATTCCTGGTTTTGACTGCATCATTCCCTGCCCATAAATTGAAGAATCCATAGGCAAAGATCTCTGAGCAGTGCCCATGTTAACTTCACTCTTTATGTCCTACAGACAAGGAAGAAGCAAAGCTTTACTAAAATTAGAAAGAAGGAAAGGAAGAAAACAGTACAATTAGTGTTGTATAAGTAGTTACTGTGGTCTGTTGACTTCGAGCCTGGATTTGTTGTAATGCCGCATTAACACTGCCGGGGTTTCCTTGAACCATCTGACTGTATTAGCAAATACCAAGAAAAATAAACCACCAAAATAACTAAATATCAGAAAACTGTGAAAATATGATCTTCCAGTTGCTTACCCAGGATGGTTTGTTGATTTCAGAAGGGCCACTCTAGCATCAAGAAGTGGTTGGGATGTCTCTGAGTCAATTGGATTGGGGTGTTTCACACGTTCCTCATACATTTTTGCTGCCAGTGCACTAGCAGTAGATTGCCCGAGCATTCCTTCAGAGCTTATTGAATTTAATGGACCACCAAGAGGAGGATGATTAGGATCCCTTCGTTGCATCTGAGCTTGGCGCATTAGTTGCAACTGCTGCATTTGCAGCTGTTGCTGCTCTTTTGCTTTACTTTGTTGTGCCTGCAAATCAAGAAAATAGGAGTGCATAAAGAGGTCAGTTAAAACATCAGCATAAGTAGCACAATTAACCTAGCGGCCACATTTATAGCATTAAAATTGAAACAGTCACCTCTATATAAGCTGCCGCGGCCTCAGAATGTTTATCATTTGTCCTCGCAATAAAAATGTCCCAAAACACAGACCACCATTCAAAAAGAAACCCCCCGGGAGCATCAATGGCTGCATATTATATGTAATAATTAATTACAGTTAACTTGAAGTGAAGACAGTATTATTAGAGTCCCAATTCAATAAGCATGAAAAATTGCTACTCAAATTGATTGGAAGCGAGCAGCATAAACAATAGGAACATTCGAAACGGATCTAATCTAGCCCAATTCAACAAGTTGAATAGTATTACCAAAGTAACTATAAGCACAAAGAAGAAGCTAATAAATTCTTTGCTATTGTTTAGTGTCCATTACCTACTGGATCCGGTGCAACCTTCCCTTCATTCATGAAAGACTTAGCAGTGGCATGCAATTCTTTCTTCACTAAATAATCATAAATGTACACATCAAGCCTATAGACAAAGAAAATTAACCAAATTTAGCAAAAACCCACTAACAAATACATAATACATAATCAAAGCATGTAACAGTTCACTAATAAATAAATCACAGTATGTACATCTTATCTGCTTCCCAATTACTCTGCGCCATTGTGTGGGTGAAATTATACAAGGCAAACTGCCAAAAACAAAGAAAACCCAATTCAGCTTTGCAATCAAAATCCAAAATTTGCATTACCAAGAACATAATCGCAATTTAAAAAAGAAAAATTAACTTCTGGTTTCAAAAAATAAAAAACAATTGGCGAGATTGTTGAATTGTAACTGCATTGCAGTGACAGGACCAACCTGAGAAGAAGAAATTGTTGGATCAGAGGCTATGAGAGAAGGACGATCGTCGTTGATCAAGCATGCGCTGCTGACTCCACGAGCAAGCACACAATTTTGTAATAGCACACGAAAATTGAGGGAATTTAAAAACTCTTGTGTAATTGGGATTTGAGAATTTAAGCAAGAAGACGTGACACGACGAGTTAGGCTTTGTCAATTGTTTGTGATCACGAAGCACACGGAGTTCCTTCCAACACTTGGAAGTTTTACGCTGTAAATCAGAACAATTTGAACTTTAACCGAAGCTGATGAGCTTCTTTTCTCTCTGTTTTTTTTTTTTGGTTTTTTTGGTGTCAGTGAAGTCAATGAAGCGAGCTTCTTTAGCTTTCTCCAAACCTCAGCCTTGGAGCCCGAACCTGGGCCGCTTTGGTTTTGGGCTCTGTACGGTACAGTCGTGTATAATTCTAGCTTTTATTTTCTCTTGTTTTTATTTTGACGTATCACAAGGTGGTCAGGTAAAGAGTTAGGAAACGAAAGCGACCCAATCAAAGCCGTTTGGGAGCTGGAAATGGCAGTGACACATGTTGGATGGATCGGACATAAACGACTTTTGATTTCTTGTCTGCCTAAAATGCTAGAATATAAATAGGAATTGTACCCCTTTCCCTAATTATTCCGGAATGGAATGACTTCGTATCTCCATCTGGATCAAGGATAAATATCTTTGTCCATGGGCGCTAAGAGAATGGGCCTTTCAGAAGTAAAGAAAGTTTGGGAAAGAATTTTGAGGGATATTTGGGCTCACATGAGTGGCCTACTGCTATTGGAGATGCTCTTATAAAGAAGAAGAATAGGGAGGCGTGGGATGAGAATGATATTTTTTATTAAATTTTGTTGGGATGAAAAGCCTTCGTCAATTAATCGCCCAACTGTATCACAACAAGGCTTGTTACTCTAGTTGTGTGGTGTTGAAATCACAAGTTTGAGGTTAAGAGTTTGAGACTCCCCTTGGCACCAATTTTAGAATATTATGCATTTATGTTGATCGGTTCAATTCAAGTTGGACGGACGTGAATTCACCCATTCTAGAATTTTGAAACTATGAACCAAATTGGACGTCGATTTGCAAGTGAAATTTTAAATAAATAAACCAAACCAAATCAAGCCAATTAGTTTGGTTTGGTTGATTTTGCGATTCAATCGCCTAGTAGAAACATTGGTTGCTTAATATGTGTCAAGGTGCCCCATTTTGCCATGAAAATCCAAAGAGTTGGTGACCAAAAAAAAACATCTATTAACTTTTTAAATGAATTTTCATCTTATTGTTTAAATAGTTTTAATCATCTTTAATATTATGCTTTTTGTTATAGCTGAATTTATATAGATAAAAACATTATATTGGAATAAATAAACAACTAATACTATAAGCACATAAAAAGTACATAAAAACGTAGAAATCGATTTGAGTTTTAATAAGACGTAAGCAAAACATAATATACATCATGCGTAATCCCCCAATATCGCTTGAATGAGGAAAAAAACACATCATGCAGAAGATTGATTACTTGAAGGACAAGGTGCACCCAAACTTTGTGGATAATCATTTCGCAGAATAAGGGAAATTCAAAGAATTTTACAAGGCTGAGCTGTACTGGGATCCCTACGAGAAATGTCTTCACTAGTTTTAGTTCAACGGAAAAGGTCATTCACCTCATCTCGATAGACGTACATGCTTATTCCTTTGTTAATACTAGTTTCTTGATGCGTGTGTGTTAATACTAGTTATTACTAGCCTATGGATGAGTACATGCACATTCTTCTCTAAATGGTTCTCTATATGGATATGAGTACGCACTATTATATTCAAGTTTCAAGCATAAACTAAAATGCAATTTTCTAACAGTTCTACAAGCGTCATCCTTCTCTGTATAAAATTAAGATAAACTGTTAACATGAACATTGAAAGACTACTTCAGTACAGTATTTACAAATAATATTGGACTTAAAAGGTATGTTGTTACGTACCTACCATCAACTTCATATTCTATGTTGCATCTGATCACCAACTCATGAAACATGCAACAAAAAGGTCTCTGTGCACGCATGAAGCATATATCAAAATGACTTCCTACTTTATTCATAAACAAAGAAGAAACTATTGTACTAGTTATATATGTATATATAATTGTTGATATATAAACTCTTCAAACTGATTAGAAATTTACTGAATTATTTGATGCGATCAATTTCATAACTATCACAAATTTGTTTTTAAAAATGATATATGAGAGAGACAGAGGATCAGGTATGAAGATGTATGTTTGTGTCGCGCGCGTGAGAGAGAGAGAGAGAGAGAGAGAGAGAGAGAGAGAGAGAGAGAGAGAGAGAGAGAGAGAGAGTATGAAGGTATAATGATGGCGGGACATTGTTTGGTTGGTCCATTAATGGCACCACAAAACCCCTTTGAATTGAATCACACACTAGACTAGGTGCTACCACCTAAGAAGAAAAGAAATTGAATCTCCCCAGATCCAGATCAAGACCAAGACCACGGCTTTTTCAACTTGTTGGTTTTGGTTAATTTGACTCTCTCATCAATATAATATTATTGTCAGAGCAGAGAAGAAAAACAAAGGCATGAGAGTCAAAACCCTAATAAAATTCAGAGGGAAAGAGAAGAGAGTGGGTTTTCATTTCACGTCTGACTGAGCGTGTTGGAGTTGGACATGGAGGTAGAGGACAGTTGGCCAAATAAATTACTTGCCCAAAGACAGGTGAGCCTCATTACTCCATCCAAGCGTGACAGTTGGGTGACTACATATCGACCGACCTCTCTCTTAGCCTATTAACCTTCACTTCTCTTCTTTCACTATATAACACAACACAGCATGCTTTCGTTTTACTTGTGCACTACGAGTGTAAGAGAGAGCTTCATTTTGATCAAGTAGCTTCATTTTGGGCTAAGCAAATTATCAAATATGAGGGTCATTTTATCAGCTGGTTGTGTTGTGGTTGCTATCTTATGTGTTTTTCTTGTGAGTGGTTTGGTTGTGGCGGATGATGATGCTAAGGTGGTTAAGGATGATAAGCACTTATTTCCACATCCCCACCCACCTCTTTTTAAGGGAGGAGGTCTTGGGCATGGGATTTACAGGAAGGGGTTTAGGCATGGAAGGTTTGGTAGAGGTGGAGTTGGTGGAGGCATTGGCGGTGGGGGTGGTCTTGGTGGAGGCATTGGCGGTGGGGGTGGTCTTGGCGGAGGTGGAGGTCTAGGAGGTGGTGGTGGGCTTGGAGGTGGCGGAGGTGCAGGTGGTGGGTTAGGAGGTGGTGGTGGTCTAGGTGGGGGTGCAGGTGGTGGGTTAGGAGGTGGTGGTGGTCTAGGTGGGGGTGCAGGAGGTGGGTTAGGAGGTGGTGGTGGCCTTGGTGGGGGTGCAGGAGGTGGGTTAGGAGGTGGTGGTGGTCTAGGTGGAGGTGCAGGAGGTGGTGGTGGTGCTGGGGGTGGCTTAGGAGGAGGAGCTGGAGGTGGTTTAGGTGGAGGAGCTGGTGGAGGTTTAGGAGGAGGAGCTGGTGGTGGTGGCGGTTTAGGTGGTGGTGGTGGACTTGGTGGGGGTGGTGGAGCAGGTGGTGGACTTGGTGGCGGTGGTGGAGCAGGTGGTGGGTTTGGTGCTGGCGGTGGAGCCGGTGAAGGTGGTGGTCTTGGTGGAGGTGCTGGAGGAGGTGGCGGTCTTGGTGGTGGAGTGGGTGGTGGTGCAGGTGGAGGCTTTGGTGGAGGTGCAGGTGGTGGTGTTGGTGGGGGCGGAGGTCTTGGAGGAGGTGCTGGCGGTGGAGGTGGGTTTGGGGGTGGTGGTGGGGTAGGCAGTGGCGCTGGAGGAGGCTTTGGAGCTGGTGGAGGTGTTAGCAGTGGATTAGGCGGTGGTGGAGGAGGTGGATTTGGTGGAGGAGGTGGTTTTGGTGCTGGTGGTGGGGCTGGCTTTGGCGGTGGAGCTGGAATCGGGGCTGGCGGTGGCCACTAATTCAAGTGCAATCATGATATGAACATTAGTTTTCCGCTGCAACTTAATTTAGAGAAATGAATTAATTTCTAGCTATATATTATTTGCTTCGTATGTTCCTATCATGAATGTACGTAATGTGTTAATAGGAGGGGTACTATTAATTTGCAGCTTTAGTAATCAGTATTATTCTTTCATCTTATTATAATTAATTTCCTTCAATTTCTTAGTCCCAAAAAGCATAACCATGAAGCTTTTCAATGTGACTATGCTACTGCTTCTTCATGCTTATAAATATAGGATAAGAAATCCATCATTTTAAATTATAATTAAACTTTTGTTTGACTAATCTAAATTAATTTAAGAGTTCCATACTAAAATGTTTTTCTATAATAATTATCCAACACAACGTCGTCTCAATGATAGTGTCAATTGTGATTGTTTTCACATGCATAATTTAGTACTGCACCAGTCTAATACAGAAGAAGCAAAATTACCATTGATTGAAGAAATAAAATATTATGGCCAACCCCAACTCAACCAAGAAGTGTACTAATTAAATGCTTTATATATAAGTAGGATGATGCAGACGAAAAACTTATATTAAACAGAGAGATAGTATTGTTTTGCTATTTTCGGTCAATCACGCTATGTCAAGAGGAAAAATTATCACTTGTAGCATAATGTGATTGGTTGGAATAGCAAAACAATAATATTCTGGCTAATCATGCTATGACAAGTGAAAAAGTTATTATATGTGTCATTGGCCGGGATAGCAAAACAGTGTTATTCTGTTGCTCAAAAGTGTTTCTCGTGGGTCTGGCTGGGTGCATGTGGTGATCAATGTAAAAGGCCCCAGTTGAGAAATGACTACAGAATGCTATAGTTATTATCTACTGTGTGCATCAATGCATGTGGTGATCTATATTAATTTAAAATCATTTTGAACAAGCCCGGCATCTCTTTAACTCTATTTCATTTTCTGAGGTACTTAATGTTCCCAAAGCTTTTCTTTTGCCACCATGAGCTGGTTGAGCTAATTTATTAGCTTCACACAAATCAATAAAATATGCTAGTTGACACTTACTCAAATTCATGTTATCATCTGATCTCTCTAGGCAAGAAAATGAAAGATATGGGAGAGCCTTCTTCAAATAGGATAATATCAATCGATAACTAGATAAACTAGATCAAAGTAATTAGGAAAGTTTTGTGACAAGGAGAGAGCAGGCCCACTCTGTCCTATATGAATTCTCCCATGCATAAGTAATCATTTACTTGGAAGGGCGATTCGAACTCTGTACAAAGGAGTGGGTACACTACCCTGTCATTTTCACAAAGAACATATCTGTGTAGTGGTCATATTTATGTGAGGACTGTGTAAGAACATGATGCCCAATATATAGCTCACCTTCTGAATGAAAATAAGATTAAAGTATCCTAAGTAATTAGTACCGACCCTTAGCATATATTTCATAACCAATTATTTTATCAAAACTGAAAAAAATGCATACATATATAGTCTATAGAACTGACATATTGGGAGAAACTACGAAGTAAAAGAAGCGAGCATATCCCTGGCATCGTGTGGTTAATTAAGATTTAAGTGACTCAGAGTTAGCACTATAAATCATAAACGTTTTCATCGATGAGAGAACTAGAAATCTCTGTTGCATTGTGGCGGATCCAAGATTCTCGGTCCAAGGCCCTTATTCAAGGGGTCACAGTGTAAAAGTGTCGAAATTATTTTTATAGAAAAAATAACACTAAAAAGCATAAAGATAGTGCATTTATTCAATTCTCCAAAAATTAAGATATCAGTACGACACATATACGAAAATTAAAATAATATATTTATAAATTTTTATAAATTATTATTGTACTTAGACTAAAAGGTTAAAAGGGTTTTATTAATAAACATTTGGGCTAGGGCCAAACTTATACATGGCCCATACTTTTTAAAAAAACCTACAACTAGTGAAACGATGAGATTTTACTTAATAACATAAATTAAATTAAAGACGGTTGCCAAAAAACAAAAGTAACAAAATTAATTTTATATTTTTAAAAAGTATAGCCGCGCGGCCATACTATTAGAATATTCTTTTTAATTACAGAAATTAAGAAGTTTAGTCGGCATAGGTATATGCCGGCAAATATATGTCGGATTAGACCTCTCCAAACGAAATTTCATTGGGACAAGTCTAATACAGCAAATTTCACCGGGATAAATATGTGCCGACGAAATTTCGGCTGGAGAGGTGTTTTTGTTTGTTTTAAAATTTTAAAAATATTAAATTAGTTTCTTAATTTATTTTTTTTGGCCAACTTCTTTAATTTATGAGAGCGAAACCTAAATCGTAAAGCACTAGGTCGAGTTACGTGGTTATCCAAGCCTAGTCGAGTCCTAAGTGCCCCACTGTAGTTTTACACTTAGGGTTCGAGGCTTGTGAATGGTTATGGAACAAGTTCAGAAGCTATGGTTTTTGGTTCGACACTTGGATTTAGGGTTTGGAGACTAAAATTCCATTTTTAGAATACTAAAATAATTTTCTAGAATTTTTAAATAATTGAAACTATTTTTAAAATAATTTTAAACTCCACAAAATTATTTAAGATAATTAAATATAATTAAATAGTATTTATTAAGTAATTTTTATGAAATTAACTGGCTATACTCCATAAATATAATATGTAAACGGTATAGTACTCCAAAATAAAATATTTAGAATATTTTATAAGTACAGCCGTGCGGCTATACTCCGAAAATATAATATCTTAACAGTAGAGCCGAACGGCTATACCCCAAAAAAAGAATATTTTAAAGTATAGCCGCCCGGCTATACCCCAAAGTTTTGTTGGCATAGATCAGACATCTCCTGATGAAAGTTACCTCTGCCGACGAAATTTCGTTGGGAGAGGTTTTTTTTTTATTTATAAAAAATTTAAATTTTACAAATATAAAATTAGTTTCTTTACTTTTGTTTTTTGGCCAACTTCTTTAATTTAATATAGGTGATTAAGTAATATCTTAGCCTTTTTAAATCACTTTAATTAGTAATTATGTATTAATTATTATTAAGGAATTTATTAAATCAGTAAAATATTTAAATATTCACTAAAGAAACAATAATTAAAATATAATAACTAATTAAAGTAATTAAAAAAGACTAAGATTTTACTTAATTACATAAATTATATTAAAGAAGGTTGCCATAAAACAAAAGTAAAGAAACTAATTTTATACTTTTGAAGCAAAAATAAAAATATGGATTTATAGTGTCATATTTCCTTAAATATATTCGAATATTTAAACAATATTGCTAAGATATTATGAAATCATTATTAAGTAATTTATGAAATCATTATAATATTTAAATATTAACTAAAAAATAATAATTAAAATATAATTACTAATTAAAGTAATTAAAAAGGGCTAAGATCTTACTTAATTACATATATTAAAATAGTTGGCAAAAAAAGAGAGTAAAGAAACTAATTTTATATTTCAAATAAAATGAAAAATCCTCTCCCGACGAAAGATTTTGTCAGCACAGACCTACGCTAGCAAACATTGGCCAGCATAGGTCTATGATATTACTAATTAAAGTAATTAAAAAAATGCTAAGATATTACTTAATTACATATTATTAAACTAAAGAAGTTGGCAAAAAAAGAGAGTAAAGAAACTAATCCGGCAATATCAACTAAAGAAAGTACTGCCATATATAATTTTGATACAATCACAAAACTAACCAGGCTTTGAATCAAATATTTAGTTATAAACTTATTTGTTATAAACATATAGGGCACAGATTGTTCAGCATAACTATCACATATCCGTCAGTGGGGTATAACTCAGTTGGGTGAGCTTTTTCACCATCTATGTAGGCAGAAGTTCAAAACCCCTAGACACACCCAATAAATATTTTTGTAAACCCCCTCCCCCAATCGCTTGTACTAAAAAAAAAAACTATCACAAATATCCAAAAACAAGTTTGAACTAGAGGCAGTGCACCCCTATGATCATGATTGTCTTTTCACTGATGTGCTTCACGCGAGGATAGCTCAGGGTTGAAAGAAAACTTTCAGCTTAATCATCCCTCATTTAAAGATTTGCTCTCATTATGACATAGCACAGTACGAGGCAATTACTTACATCAATTAAGGACAAATGTGGAATTAATTTACTGAGTAATTAGTGGGATGACAAATTGTTTGGCTACTAGAAACTTTGAAAAGTCTCAAGCGTAAACAAGATAGTTCAAAAATTGTTGTGGTTGACTCGCTATTTGGTTTGAGGTGTTTTATGTGACCTGTAGCAACTTGGTCCAAGTTTTGGAGCACCTAACCGACTAGTTCAGATTTGACGCAGTTTAGCGATTGGTCGTTATAGCTAGCCAACCAGTCAGTTGTTCGGTTTCTTGTTTAATTTTGGATAGTGTTTTACCTATTTCTTTAATGTTTTAGTTTCCTACTTCGGATAGAATAGTAACATAAGTCCTATGTACTATAAATAGGATTTTAGGATGGTTGTGAAAACATAACAATGTACATGTATAGAGAATTTCTATGTTAATTAATGATGTACTTATTGTATGAAGAATGCACGCATCTTTTTTAGGGTTATTCGACAAAGTATTTCAACGATTGGAACCGTCTATGTTTCAAGTCATCCTTTAAGGATTATTCATGTAAAATCATTAGTTGCTTAGTCATCTAAAATGTGCAAAAAAATCCAATTCGTTAGACAAAATTAAAAGGAGGAAAATATGGATGATAAAATGGTTAAACAATTTCAAATTTATCTAATTTTTTACATGGATAATATCTTAAAAGAGAACTTAAAAACTGAAAGGTTATGATCATTAGATTAATTAGAGAGCCCATAAAAAAGATGTCCTTATTTTAATTACAATAAAGAACATTTTTAATGGAGAAAACCTATGTATATTTACATACATGTATATCTGAGCTCAAATTTCTGAGAAAAGAAAGAAGGAGATTAACTGCTTACTGTACAGAGCCAAAGAAAAAAGGACTGAAAGGAAAGGATAATCCATAATACATGTCTGACATATATAAGGGAATAGTGTTGCTGACCAAAAAGATAACATGAGAGGGAATAAATGAGGATGCATAATATATATAATGTATAGATCACCAGCTGCAGGGACCATGGAGGTTGTGATAAGTCTTCATTTTTGTTGTTTTTGGTTTCCTCTTTGTCTGAATTGCTTTCTTACTTGTTCGATTCAGGATTTGGACCACTTGGGACTTCATGTGCAGACGCTTCAAATTGTTGATTATTCTTGACACTCTTCTTAGCCTGTTTTGGATGCAAGTCCATGGAAGATTGGAGGAGCTGTGTAGCTGTTGAAGATGATGAGCCAGCCGCCATGGTTAACGACTTTGAATTATTAAACTCTGACGGTGTAGGACGAGCAAAGTGAGGAACAACAAGCAGCAAGAGAAGCCCAATATGAAATAGCAACAGAGATAATGGTGATCTTGTTAAGATTAAGAGTTGAGGAACTGATTTTCCAGATTTTGCCATAAAATTTGAACCGATACGATAGCAATTAATCCACCCCCCACCAATCAAGAGGAGATCAATATCCATGCATGAACAGCTGCACCACCAGGTATAGGAAGCAAATTAGGGAAGGAAACAGCAGGAAAAAATGGTGACTTTATATAGAAGTGATGAATAGGTCATTTGGGAATGGATAAAGCAAGCAAGCTTTGAATTTAGGGGTCACTTTGTCTACTTGACTTCATGCTATGAATGTATGTATATATACAATGAGGAAATTATATATGCTATATATTTTATGTTCTGAAATACCATTAGTGCCCCTTCTCATTGCAGCAAACTTCAATTAATTAGCGAAAACTCCAGCTCTATCCAATTAAACTTTTTTTTACTGTTGAAGGTCATGATAGTGCAATAATTTCAAAACTTCAACTGCTATTCAATCTAGCTAATCTGGTCGAAAAGGAAAAAAGAATCTGGAAAAGAAAGCAGGCCATAATTGAACAATCAAGGTCATGAGGATGAAAGTGCAACAGAGTCGTGGCTTTTCTTGAATGGCTGCTTGTGCAAGAAATCTCTCTTTATTCATTAAAGAATTTAATTTGGTAATCTGTGAATTGCCTTTTTTTAACTTCTGAAAGAAAAATGAAACAAGACAGAGAAAGCAAAGCAGGACGTCCTCAATCAGTATACTGCTTTTCTGTGCTTGTGAAAAAATCTGTAGGGCTTTGTCTCCATGATCCGATGCGTATAGGTCCCCACTTACCTTTAAACTTTGCTCTAGACTGAAAAGGGGTCATTCTTCGTACGTAAAGTTAACATTTATCTCTCTTTCTTTTTTCCTTCTTTTTCATCACCGCAAGCTTTTTGACTTGTGCATCGCAATTGAAAAGGACCTTACTTTCATTTTCATGCATGCGTGCTAGTAAATGCTTTATATATATTCATTGTCTATATGTGCATGGCCTAATGCCTGTTGGCAGCTTGTTATTCCTTTGAAACTTATAACTATGTTTACGTCTAATTAACACTTTCTTGTTTGTTACTGACCCAACTCACGTCTGCTTTTTTGTTAGTCAAATTAACTATGTATCTTATTGTTGTATCAAAACATGAATATTTTTTTTGCTTTGGGTTAAGCCAAAGTGTGATAATACTAGATATGGCTTCCTTACAATTCTTTGATAATGGCTCCTTTATGGAAGATGATTGCCCAAGAAATGACTTGATTTTCTTTGGTGTTCTTTTTTACTTTTATCGCTTTCTTCTTTTGTCTGCGGGATACAATGGCGTGCCAATGGAGGGGTCTTGTCTGTTTTGAAATATAGAGAAAAGGTTATAAAGGCAATTGAATAATTAAGCGCTAAAGTACATGCATGGCGATGGCGGAGCATTTTTATCTACCTTACTGAAATCGTTTCACACAATGAATGATGCCTTGCTACTACAATACAATCACAAAAATGAAGTCATGAAAATAATATTTTAGTCCACACAAATAATATTTAGTTCCAACTAGTTTGAACCATTAACGTAGATATGCATGGAAAAATGAACTAGCTAGGTATTTATAATATATGCGATTTGTTAAGTCGAGGCATGCCATGTGTTATCATGCTATGCCATGCACTATCATGCTATGTCACGTACAAGAGAGATGTGTGCAAATCTTGCTTAATAGAGGGGCCGACACACACACACACTGTTGAAAAACATAAAAGAAATGCTGGGTAAATTACTCAAATGGTCCCCAAACTTGTACGCGATTTACATTTTGGGGCCTGAATTAAATTTTTCGTTCAAATGGTCCATCAACTCTATATTAATTACTCAAATGGTCCCACCGTCTAATTTTCTGTTAGATTTAACCAAATTTTAGGGTAAATACGACTTTTCATAATTAACAAATAAAATAGGGTTAAAATAAATACAAAATTAGAAAATAATTGAAGAAAAAGAGAAAAAAAATCATGAGACCCAAACCCCCTCCCTTCGATTTCTTCTCCCCCATTCCTCAGACTTCTCCAATTGCTGCGTTTGTAAAAGATGGTTTGTCAATGGACTTCAACCATCCAGCCCAACAATTAATGTCCAAAATAATACTAACAAAGGTCTGAAGGAGGATGGAGAAGGTTGCTGAAGAGACGCAGAGACGCAGAGGAAGAGAAAAGCTCCTGAGGAGGTGAAGGTTGCTGAAGAAATTGCTCGCCTTTTTGGTGAAGTGAGTGGTGGGAGTGTTGGCTTTGGTATTGATGGCATAAATCCCCAAAACTCTCGCAGCAATTTCTGCATCTTGGCCGAAGACCCGGTACTTGTACTTGGAGGGTGAGAAATTGACAGTTACAGTGATTTTGGGAGGTGGGGTTGGCGGGTGATGGGGTGGGGAGGAGGGTGGTGGGTGGTTGTCTCTCAACAACAAAGGGAAATCAAGAGGGAGGGGGAGAGGGTCTGGGTAGTTGTTGAGTTGGGGTTCTGGGTTCGTTGGGAGGGGGTTTGTGGAAGATTTTTTTTCTTTTCTTTTTCTGTAGTTGCTGGCTTGGGTGGAGGGTGGTTGTTGGATGGGTTTGGGTGGAGAGTGGTTATGGGATGGGTTTGGGGGTTGGAGCCTGAGGGTGGTGGCCATGGGGGAAGAGAGAGAGAGAGAGAGAGAGAGAGAGAGTTTTTATTTGATTTTTCAGTATTTATTTATTTTTAACGTACGAAATGACCAATTTGTCCTCATATTTAACAGCAACATTGACAGAATGTAACGGTGGGACCATTTGAGTAATTAATATAGAGTTGATGGACCATTTGAATGAAAAATTTAATTCATGCCCCAAAATGTAAATCGCGTACAAATTTGGGGACCATTTGAGTAATTAACCCAAGAAATGCTACCCTTAGATTTTGCATTTTATGGGAGTAAGGCACTATATATTTAGTGTTACGAATTCTAATAGTTTTTGTTTTCAGGATCAGACTATATGTTTCTTGGAACATAATATTGACTCAACTAATAAACTAGTTGAATTGATTTTAGTTGGTACAATATGTATATAATATATATGTATTTTCTTGAATTAGTTTTTCTTGTTTTTTGTATTGATTAAATTTATTATATACAATCATAAATTAAGGGCTGGAACAGTTTTGAGAAGGAATAATGGAATTTAAAGTTTCGATTGTGTTATCACCTTTATGAGCTAATGCGCATCCATTTCTTCACTTTCATGTCTTTCTTTTTTTATATATAGCTGCGAGGCTATACTCGGGTTTTCATTTATAAAAAATAGTATACCCGCAGGGCTATACTTGTTTTCACACGGGGGCGCCTAGCCGCTAGGTGGGTTTTTTTATTAATAATATAGCCGCAGCGCTATATTCGGGTTTTTTTTGTTTTTTGTTTTTAAAGTATAGCTACGCAGCTATATTACGATTTTTCTCATATACACACGTTGGGCCTTTTTTACTAAATAGTATAGCCGCGCGGCTATACCTGTTTCCACACGCGTGCGTACGGGCTCTAGCGGGTCCTTCTTTTAATTACAAATAGTATAGCCGGGCGGCTATACTCGGGTTATTTTTTCTTTTAAAAATCGTATAGCCGCGCGTTTCCCAGACAAAAATGACTGATATTTAGTAGAGAAAATAAACAAAAATTAATCATGAACTTGAAACAACTAAAGGAGATTACCAATACTAACCTTAGAAACGCGAGTGCAAGAATACCGATTGATATTCCAAAAGCGAATTTCATTGTTAGCATAACAGGAGCAGAAAAGGTCATTCTTCTTAGGATGGAAATCAAGTGACATTACATGCGACGTATGCCCTGCATATGTCTGTAAAGAATAATTTGCCTGCCAAAATGAACTCAAACCCTTTAGAAACCCAAAATAATAAAATGGGTGGACCAAAATCTTCACTGGCGATAAAGAAAAAGAAAGTCAGGAAATTCTTGATTACACATGTCAAATACAAGCACCTAATGCATACTATTTTCGGATATTCCAGCACATAAAATGAACCTGATGCAATTGATAACATACAAAATACACAGAAGTAGAAGCTATAAAATAATCAAAGCAGAAGTCAAAAGAGAGGTCATAATCCTGTTAGACAACCTCAAATAATATTGCAACGAAACTATGATTCCCTTGAGAGAGAATAAGCATTCATGAACAAGCATAAAAAAATGAAGATTTTGCCAACTATTTTGAATAATTATTTCAGTCGGGGTCCAGATATTTAATTGAGAATAAATCAAAACCAGAGGAAGGGAAACCAAAAATTGTTTATGGAAAATGCATTTGGCAACATTAAAAATGAAACAGAAATGGAAGCACAGAATTTACTTGGTGCTTCATTCTGCCCTCTGGTGTGCTCCTCTGGTGTGCTTTCAGTTTGCAGTGTTTCCATTTTCCAGACAACAACCTACTGACATGAAAAAACGAAAGAAAATCATTCACATCATTCCTTTTCTCATTAATATTGAAATTTGGATAGCTTAGGATTATCTAGTTGTTTGAATCAATTGAAGTCACTAATTTATTGAATTCCAAAGTAAAAGTTTCAGACCATCTCAAAATAGCATCAAGAAGTACCTAAACCCAATCAGTAAATCAATTACTTAGCTTACAACAAGACTTGAACCTGGGCTCTACCCCTTCCCCATCCAACCCCAATGCCACCTGAGTTGGATAATGGGCATTTGATAAATCAACAATTGTTTTGCACCATTTCTTAAACCTTATGATTATTTGATTGTGGATAAGGCAA
Organism: Prunus avium; assembly: GCF_965620075.1. NCBI lineage: Eukaryota > Viridiplantae > Streptophyta > Magnoliopsida > Rosales > Rosaceae > Prunus > Prunus avium. The sequence continues at coordinate 525,583 of NC_142284.1, read as the reverse complement.
AATCAAACAGGGTCAATTTGAGTTTGCGCAACTATAGCACCATGGAAGAATCAGGAACACCACAGATTCTCTACTCATATATATCAGTTCTCCTATGCGGATGTTCGGACGTTATTACTGTGCCGATGCCATTGTAAACAGGGAGGAAAGGAGGGAGGGGTAGTAGAAAATACATGGCATCCGTACAGTAATAACTTCTGGACTTCCGCATAGGGGAAAATCTGTATACATACGTACATACATATATATATATATATATATATATATATATATATATATATATATATATATATTGGTGTTAGGAATGATGTGGAAGGAAACAAAGAAAGTAGGAAAGTGAGCATAAACCAACAGAACAAAATCAAGATGCTTTTAATCCTTCTCCTGTCTGGTAGACAACATAAAATTCTATGCCTCTATTTTGATTCTTAAATTCTTTTAAGAACCAGGAAGTCACACCTGCATTCCCCATTCCTGGTTTTGACTGCATCATTCCCTGCCCATAAATTGAAGAATCCATAGGCAAAGATCTCTGAGCAGTGCCCATGTTAACTTCACTCTTTATGTCCTACAGACAAGGAAGAACCAAAGCATTACTAAATTTAGAAAGAAGGAAAGGAAGAAAACAGTACAATTGGTGGATTAACACTACCGGGGTTCCCTTGAACCATCTGACTGTATTAGCAAATAACCAAGAAAAATAAACTGCCAAAATAACTAAATATCAGAAAACTGTGAAAATATGATCTTCCAGTTGCTTACCCAGGATGGTTTGTTGATTTCAGAAGGGCCACTCTAGCATCAAGGACTGGTTGGGATGTCTCTGAGTCAATCGGATTGGGGTGTTTCATGCGTTCCTCGTAGTGTAACCGCGGCTATACTCCTTGTTGACACGTTGGTCCCTTTTTTTAAAACTAAATAGTATAGCCGCGCGGCTATACGGGGGTATTTTTTTTACTTTTAAAAAATAGTACCGCCGATCGGCTTTACTGTCGTTTTTTTTTAAAAAAACTGGTATAGCCGCGCGGCTATACGCGACTACTTTTTTTATAAAAAAAGAGTATAGCCGCGCGGCTATAATTGTTTTCACACATGGTGGCTATGGGCTAGGCGGGTTTTTTTGGGGATAAATAGTCGGGTTATTTTTTTAAAAATAGTATAGCCGACCGGCTATACTCAGGTTATTTTTTAAAAAAGATAGTATAGCCGCCCGGCTATACGTGTTTCACACCTGGGCACTTAACCGCTAGGCGGGTATTTTTTTTATTTTTTATTTTTTATTTTAAAAATAGTATAGCTGTACGCTATACGCGAGTTAATTTTTTTTAAAGCTGCGCAGCTATACTATTTTTGACATGTTGGTCCTTTTTTTTCCACTAAATAGTATAGCCGCGCGGCGATACTGGGATACTTTTTTATTTTTTAAAAATAGTATAGCAATGCGGCTTGACTATGGTTATTTTTATAAAAAAATAGTATAGCTGCGTGTTTTCACAATTGGCAGATAATGCATGCCGTAGTGCATGACCATGTTGGTAAACTTAGTGTCACCTTAAAAGAACACACGATTTCACTATAATCATTTTCTCAAGATAATTTTGGCGGCTTTTATTCCTCACACATCAAATAAGAAAACTTGATTTTATGGGATTTTAGTATGAAGTATATATTGACTTAATGAGCCATCATTTTTAGCCTAAATCGTATTTTGCACTAAAGCCGATTTTTCATATTTTGATTTGGTGAGAATTTGATTTTCTAGTATTTTTGTTTGAATCCAAATGGGGGGTACTTCTTTATTTACAATGGAGTAATATAAAAATAAATAAAAGTAAAATGACAAAGACATTTACTTAAATGTTGAAAATGGAAATAAGGTAATTTGTACACTGCCACTGACTGGGCTAATATTGAAAATAAGTTAAATATATAAGTTTTTTTTTTTCCTTAAAAAACCATACTGGGCTACAGTTGTACACTGCCACTGACTGGGCTAATATTGAAAATAAGTTACTGCTCCCAAGTTCTACTTGTGCAAAATAAATCGAATCAAAACTTGAACATGAAAACTAATCAAATAAGTATATACAATATGAACACATACATACCATATCATGTGAAACCAGTCCAATTAGTAGCCTAGTTGAGTCGATGCTTGAATTCCAAGAAACTTCCTTTTGAATCCTAGAACAAAAATTAATAGAGGTTGAAGTTTGAAATTTAAAACTTATTCAAGTAACACTAAATACAGTTTAAGTAATTTACCTTGTTTCAATGCCATACATGGCACAATCAAGAGGTAACATGTCTTCAGTGTTCCTTAGCCAACTTCTTGTTAAGGAACATGAATGACATGCTACCTCTCGATTGTGCATACAGCAGCATGGAGCCGTGCAATGCATAATGGCTCCAATGGTTCCAACGAACATGACATGGAATGGCTCCAATGGTTTCCATACAGACATGCACCCCCTCCAGCCAGTTATTTACTTAAACTCATTCAAGTAAATAACTGAATGAGTTTAAAATGAATAGAGGTTGAAGTTTGAAATTTAAAACTTATTCAAGTAACACTAAATAGAGTTTAAGTAATTTACCTTGCTTCAATGCCATACAGTGCACAATCGAAAGGTAGAATGTCTTTAGTGTTCCTTAGCCAACTTGTTGTTAAGGAACATGAAGGACATGCTACCTCTCGATTGTGCATACAATAGCATGGCATGGAGCCGAGCAATGCATAATGGGTCCAATGGTTCCAACGACGACATATGGCATGGTATGGCTCCAATGGTTTCCATACAGACATGCACCCCTTCCAGTCAATTATTTACTTAAACTCATTCAAGTAAATAACTGAATGAGTTTAAAGTTAATAGAGGTTGAAGTTTGAAATTTAAAACTTATTCAAGTAACACTAAATAGAGTTTAAGTAATTTACCTTGTTTCAATGCCATACAATGCACAATCGACAGATAGCATGTCTTTTGTGTTCCTTAGACAACTTCTTGTTAAGGAACATGAAGGACATGCTACCTCTCTATTGTGCATATAGCAACATGGCATGGAGCCGAGCAATGCGTAATGGATCCATTGGTTCCAATGACAGCATGGCATGGAATGGCTCCAATGGTTTCTATACAGATATGCACCCCCTCCAGCCAATTATTACATATCTCTGTCTTCACCATGCCATGCTTAGCCGTCTCTTTCTTTGTTTCAGGTTCATACTGCATTATATCACCACACCAATTATCAGAAATTGTTGAGTAAGATAGACTCTCTCTCTCTCTCTCTAGTGGCTAGCTGGTCTCTCTTTTGAGATAGAGGACAGGTCCACCTGGCGAATGTTTGTCGGGAAAGAACATAATTCGCCGGGACAGGTCTATCTCGTCGAAAATTAGTTAGGAAAGAACAAGATTCGTTGGGAGGAATGTCCATCTCGGTGAAACTGTTTTTTTTTTCTTTATGTATGCAGATATCTTAGTGCCAATGAGGTATAGCTTAGTGGAAAATGGCCTTGACTTGCAGACCAGAGGTCTCAAATTTGAACCCTTATGACATCTTAGTAGTGTGTGTGTGTGAGAAACCCCTCTCCTGTGTACTAAAAAAGATATCTTCGTCAATTCATATATAATCTTGTTTATTGTTATTTCTCTTTCAATTTGAAAAGGTACATTCAAATCCTCTCACTTTTCTCATATCCATAAAAATTAGATTTTTATTTTAGGCCAAACGACGTCGCTCGCGGCTTCTCTATTGAAAATTTTCAGTTTTTGGGTAAAAATAAAATAATCCAAGGAAATTTCAGTTCGCCCCTCCGTCCTCTTCCCAACTCCAACAGCCACAGATCAGATCCTCTCTCTCTCTGTCCTCCCATGGATTTGCTTGCACGCAGTATCTGCTTCTACCTACTTACCATTTCTTTGTTTCTCTTCTCGCGAGCTAAGGTTTGCTCTCTCTCTCTCTCTCTCTCTCTCTCTCTCTCTCTCTATATATATATATATATTTTTTTTTGTAGCGATGACAAGTCGTCGATCTGATTATTGTGTTGTTCGATTTTGATCCAGGCCGAAGGTACTGCTTCCGTCCTCTTCATCGATAGCTCCACTCATCGATTTCTTCGCAGCCCGTCCTCAAACGATGTCGTCAAGGTAATTCCAGCAATTGCTTCTGCATTTCTGCATCGCAATTACCTATCTCTATTCTTCAATTTAATTCTGCCTATGAAATTCAGTAGAATCGAACTAAAATGGTCAGAAATGTGTCGATCTATTTATGATTTTACGGACTCTTGGGTTCTTCTTTGTACCGAATTTTAAGCATACCCACATGTAGTTTAACAGTATTCTTTTGTACATAAAGGATACTTAGATGTTGTTCGTCATTTGTTTGCTAATATTACATGCTTTTACCTTCGCAGCCTGACTCAATGTTGCTCCCAGAAGTCAGTGCAGCCGTGTCGGTCTTGCTTGGATTTGCACCACCTGCCACGCTCTCAGCTGCTGGTTCAGCTAAGGTGTTTGATAATAAGTGATGTGAAGTTATTTTATCTAGTTACTTCGCATTTCGTTACTCAAATGTCTAATTCATGATATATCCTTATTTCTTTTTGGTAGTTAAATGAGGTTCTCATGCCTAATCCATTCATTAGACCTCGTGCTGTTTTTGTGCTGGAAGTCGGAGGAATTGATGGTATATACACTTGGTTCCAAAATGCAAGCTAACCTGTGAATCTTTTATTTCGTCATTATTGTTTTATGTTGTGCACTGACTATCAACATGAATGTATTGTACACGCAGATCCTAGTCTTGTAGTCAAAGATAACGCCATGTTCAGCAGCGCCTATAGTGCCAAGATTGACTTTGGCTCAAACAAAGCTGACATTGAGCTTCCAGGTATATTACTTTTTCTAAATGTATAAGCGGCTAAACTAGTGCATGAACATTACTATTCATCATCTAGAAATACATGAATTTTATTCATTGTGTGTGTTGTTGCAGATCAAGGTGAAGTCTCTGTGTTTTCTTTGGATGAACAATTGGCAGATTATACTGTCAAAGAGATTGGCGATTTTGTGAGTCAGGCTTCAAGTTATTCTATATCATATTTTGTTTTCCATGTTGTTTATCTATTCCATATTCTTGGTTATTTTCCCTGTATACATGAAAAGGAATTTGAGTTCTCGTTTTAATCTTAATTTGAATTTTTTTTTTTCCTTTAGGCATCTTCGATGGGTGGTTCATATGTTGTTGATACATTGGAACCACTAAATGGAGAGTTGAGCATCCCTTTGGCCAATGGTGACAACTTGAAGCTTCATATGTCAAAGGTTCTCTTAGATTGAGTCTTACATGGTCTTTTGTTTGATTATATATTATGCATATATGTTGTAAATTTGGCCACTTAAATCGCAAGGTTTGCATTGCATATCTTTGCAGGAGGCAGACAGGATATTCACAACTAGCCTTCTGTCTCTCATCCGCAACTTTAGAAGTGCAATGGAGATGCATCAAGATTTGTCTCACAGTATCCACAGCCCAGCTGAGTTATTAACAGGCCGTTTTGATCGAATCAAGGTGTTTTTTCCTTCCTTTTTATTCTTGGTAACTTCAAATTTTAGAATGGATGCTAGAAAATGTTATTGTCGATAGAAATGAAGCTTTATATAATGTATTTTTTAGTTAGTAATGTAACAGTTAAGATAAGGAAGACAGAGGTGTAGGTGTTCTGCATGGATTGTGTCAAAGTAATAACTAACTAGAGTATTCTTTGTGTGTGGATATGTTTATGTGTACGGTGGGAGGGGGAGGAAGAAGATCTAAGTTCTAGGACGCTCCTACCTCTTTATTCCCCCCTCCAGGCCCAGTTCAGGGTGATACTTTCAAATGGATCATAAAAAATAGTAGACTACTTTCAGATATACCCTCTGACAAAGACTCCATGTATTTATCTGATCAGAGAGAAGGCATTCCAGGAAACCACTAAGTTTGGTATGATGACAAGCCACAGTTTCTCAGTTATTAAAAAAAAAAAAGAGAATGTACTCTTACCTGAATAGTCAAAAGAGCAATGTGTATTCTTTTTAATTATTTCGGATGAGGGGGAAGTGGAGGGTAGGTAGGGTGGAGTTCACTTTTGGGCATCGTGCTTTCACATCGTCTGGATTTCAGGATATACTATTATCTCTTATTTTTGTCGATTGGAAGGCTGCATTGTTAAGTTGATTTCAGTTAGCTTAGATGTTTTTGATATAATTTAAGATACTCCGAAACCCAGCCCACATCAAGAGCTGACATGCCCGAGTCGACTCGGCCGACTCTGCCATCGAGTTTTCCTTACTCAGCCTCGCATATTTAATATGTTGTTTGTAGCAGCTTGTTGGTTAGACGTCTTTCCTTTTTTAGTGGACAGCTTGTTTGTTTTGGTTGTATTGAGTATTGATATTTATATCATATTTAATAAAATCCTTTTGTTCCTCCTTAAAAAGAAAAGAGTACATCAAAACCTAATGCGTATGTTGCATATATTCAGTACATATAAACACGCACACCCACACCCACACAGTCAAATAATGTGTTTGCACTTTCTTTTCTGTATGCGTCGTTGTTTATTCTTATTACGCAACTGTATTGAATTCCATAGCTTAATAATATTTGTTTTATAACACTATGACAGGTTTTGCAAGAGCAGTATGGAACTCAAGGTGCTGCTCATGGAGTGGAGATGCTACTCGCTACACTGTCCAAGATATTTGACTCACTCAATGATGCATACAAAGGTGATCTTGGTTTTAACTTTTTGGTAATTATTATCTGATCGCAGGCTGTAGCTTTACAACATTCCTATGCCTAGGGGAAGAAAATACCTGACGTTACATGACAATCTGCACATAGCTAATTCTTGTTCTTTTAAAGCAACTCCTGTTCCTTGAAAGATTGTAGCCAATTTTATGTATATATCTGCCATATCTTTGATATTGTTAAATAATTTTTGTTTTTCGTTTTTTAATAGTTTGGTTGAATAATCACTGTCTTTAAAGTTGACAGTTAATTAATAATTTGGCAGGTCAAATTGTTGGAGCTATCCTTTTCAATGGAGTTGCACCTGTGGAGTCAGGGAAGATGTTGAATGTGATGTTTACTTGTCAGCCATCTCCTCGTCGGTTGGCTGAAAAAGAAGTCCCGAAAGATACAAAGATTGTGCAAGTGCTTTTGGTTAGACGTACACTTGCTTGGATCACTGGAATTATTCTCATCATTTCAACTCTATTGGGGGTAAGATTCACTTGTCATTAAAGACCAAAAGTGAAACATGGAAAGGAGAAGAAAAAAAACCCAGTGGCCATGATCCAAATTTTATATGCTATTTGGACTTTGGTCAAGAAAATTGCAAGTTTAAGGATGAAATAATCAAACTAATTATAGTTGAAACATGCTCTGGCTTGACAGACTAAGGAATTTAAATAAATAAAAAAGGCTTTCTTGAATCATTTTGGTTAGGATGTCCAGTAGGTTATGAATCTCCTGTAGATTTTCAGATACATGTTTTTGAGTGATTGTACAAATGAGGCTATTTTATGTTTTGGCTGTGGAGGTTGTCCTGTGATACAGTTAGACAGTGGTTAAAAAGGATATTTCACATGTTTTGTTGTCCTTGTTTTGATGTAGGTATGCTTCCTTCTGAATATGCCAGTGACCAGGGATACCTTACTGTACTCTAATGTCAAGCTGGACTAAGCATGAACTGGAGGTACGTATTCAATGTTCCGAGTGCCGTGAAGAGGCCCAGGTTGCCACTAAACCTATTATGACGTGTCTTATGTAGATGCCTTGTTGTATGTATCCTCGATTAACATTGTTGTTGGGATACTGTTATCTGATGATACTGAACAGGTTTCTCTAGCTAATCAGATGCTCTCTATCACACTGATGGCATGAGTTGGGAATTGGCTTTAAGGAAACGTTAGTTATTAGACACAAGGGTTATTATTCATTTTTTATTATAAAAAATGTAAATCATGGTTTGGGCATCAGGGGTATGAACGAGAAATTTCTTGTATGTTGAATGAGGTTTATTCTCAGCATTAGGGTGACTTGAGGAGATTCTCTATGATATATGTATTTGGTGTATTTAAATCTAGAGTTTTACATTATATGTATTGTATCTCCTTAGTTTTGAATAAAAAAACCATTCAGTTTTCTTTCATATTCAATTTCTTTTCATGGAGGCATGTGTACGTGCTCTTCCGATTTTTCAAATTTGTAAAATACGGGCTTATTTGGCTTATCAACCTGGAAGCATCATGCTTTGTTCTTCTTTTTCCTTATTTTGTATATTCCACCAAGATGGTTAGATGCCTTGCCCTCAATCTTGGTGAAGCCAGTAGCCCTCCAGTGCATTGGAACTCGCCTCCCAAACATCAGTCCCTCAACCTCTATCTCTCTTGGACTTTCGTTTAGTTTTTAGAAATTTTCATCAGTTATTTAATTACTGGCTATTCAAAGTCTTGTATTTTTTATTACATTTATTACAACAACTGAGATACTGAATCGGTCGACTGAAAAAAGTATATCATTTCGTAATTGTAATATTATTGCGTTCAAAAAAACACCTAGCAATCACGTTCGCGGTAACAATATGATGGCAGGGCAATCACCGATGTCAAGAGTCCATGTTCACTCATGGCCAATAGCAAGAGAAACTTGCTCCTATATTTTTTGGATAGGAAAGAACGGACGTGTTGAGAAATATCCATTTTAACTCAATTTCTTCAGCTCATATCTCATTTATTAATGAGAATTTATCAAAAATAGCCAAAACTTGACCTCTAATTTCAAAATTGTCAGTTTTTGTAAAATATTTCAAATATAGCAAAAAGCTCACCTAAATAGACACAAATGCCCTTAAATTTTATGGCATCACCCTTTGAGAAAAAATTTATTCATTTATCAATAAATAGGATGATATAAATCAAATTCTGTTCTTCTATACAAACGTGGGTTAAAATTATTCCAAAGTTTTATTTAATAAAGTTTCTTTTTAGGTTTATGTGGATTTTAAATTTGAGGGCATTTTTGTCTATTTAGGTGAGTTTTTGGCTATATTTGAAATATTTTACAAAAATTGACATTTTTGAAATTAGGAGTCAAGTTTTGGCTATTTTTATTCTCTTTATTAACATTGTTAATTACTCTAGGGTGTAGAATCACTTAGACATCATGATTCTAGCCTTGGATTGATCAATAGCTTTTATTCTAGATTTGAAGTCTGGTTATTCGAAAATCTATAACACATTGACAGTGTGTGAGAAAATCCCGTCCCCCAACCAATATAATTGTCTAAAAAAATGTTTAAAAAACCTAAAATCGAAACTTAAGGTCATTATATACCAAAAATAATCAACCATGTCAATAAATGAGATCAAAAGTCAAAACTTCAAGAAAGAACAAACGTCATGTGTAGATCCTGGATAAATTATTTTTTTCTTTTACTAATTTATACACGTTAGTTGTTGGAGTAGTATTATAAAAGTGAGCAGTTATAAATAATTTGTGTGTAATTTAAGGCCAAATTTTGACTAGTGGAGATGTTCTCCAAGAGATTGAGAGAGCAGGGGAGGGAAAGTGACCGTTGTAGTGGCGGTTGTGCAAACGGTGACAGTTGAGTGAGGCTTGTATTAACCAAACCCCAAAGCCCAAAAGCCCAAAGCCCAAACCCAAGCGTCTGGTTTCAAAGTAGAAAACTTCACCCTTCATAATTCATATCCACTCAACGCATATCTTCTTCATCTTCTTTCTTTCTTTAATTTCTCTCTTGCAAGTTACAGCTAAGTTTTCTTTTTCTTAGATGTCTTCTTGCTCTCTCACTCTCTTTCTTCACCCTCCTCTTCCTCCTCCTCCTCCTCCTCCTCCTCCTCCTCTTTCACTTCCATTTGCCCCCAAAAAACCCCACCAATGTTACTCTCTCTCTCCACTTTCCCGCACTTTCAAATCCTTCAAATCTCCCCGCATCATCTGCTTCTCTTCAAATTCTTCCTCTTCCCAAAACGACCGCGAGGAGTCCCGCTGGCTCCGCGAAGAGCAGCGATGGCTCCGCGAGGAGCAGCGCTGGCTCCGTGAAGAACAGCGCTGGGCCCGTGACCGCGACTCGCTCCTGCTAGAAATCGCCGAGCTCAAGCTCAAAATTCAGGCCCTAGAGCATCGCCAGGAAGGAGGAGGGGCTTCAGTGTCGGAGTCCGAGACCATCGCCAACATCTCCGGCTTGTTGCAGATTTTGACGGAGAAAAATCAGATAGCTGAGACAGCGTCGAGTTCCAGAGCCATAGAATTGGACCATTTTCAGGAGGAGATTGAGGAGGTGTCTGCCGTTCCGGAAGTGAAGGAGAAGAAGAAGAGCAGAAATGCTTTGAGGAAGGGGTCGGAAGGTGAAGAGGTCCGAGCTATGCAGGTCTGCTTGCTTTTGAAAGGCGAGTTTTGATTTTTCGGAGTCTATCATTCATTTCTTGTGTTTTGTTTATGATTTAGTGTTGTCTTTGAATTATAAAATGTTACTTTTAAATTTGGCAAATTGAAAACTGAGCAGCATACAGTTTATTACAACTTACAAGGGGTATTAACTTTCCTTTTAGTATAGAAAGTTGTTAACTTTTGTTTCTTTTCTTTTTCTGTAACTGGGTTTGTGTGGTTCTTTCCTTCTCTAGTGTTCGCTTCGTTTTTGGATGTAATATTTGTGATTTCGACTTCTTGTAATATAATGTTCCTGTTATTTGACAGGAAGCATTGCAAAAACTAGGATTTTACTCGGGTGAGGAAGACATGGAGTTTTCCAGCTTCTCAAGCGGGACCGAACGTGCTGTCAAGACTTGGCAAGTAAGTTTCAATTATCATTAGATGTTAATATGTATAATGCATGAAGAATAAAATTTCAGAATCATCAAGTTGAACAAAAATTTCACAATGCGAAATATATATATGTTAGTCAACTTGTAATATCTTGTTTGACAGGCCTCCTTAGATGCCCCTCAAGATGGCATAGTGACTGCAGAACTTCTTGAACAATTATATACGGTGGCACAAATTGAGGGTCTGGATAACAGAGGGAGTACTCTGACTGCTACACAAAAGGTATAGCCTTCTGACGACGTACCATTAGCCTTTATTAAGTGGAAGCCGTTGATGTTTTAAGTTTCAGTACCAATATATCATTCCTCACTTGGAACTGAACATAATGGTTTGGTAAGTCATTGCTTGCATTCCTTAAGAGGAGCCAAAAACTCATTTGATGGTTCAATTTGAAGTGAACTAAGCCTTCATTTTCTTCAACCAGATTGTAAAGCAATGTAGCAAACAGCACTAGGTACCAACCAAGAAGCTCTGTTATTGAGAAACGGACCTGAAGCTCCGACTCTATTTTCAGTAACTCAGACATGAGGTTTCTTGGTTCCAGTTCCTGAGACAATCACTTAACATGCAAATAAATACGATATGACAGTGACATAATGTGCTGTGGTAACTTGTAACACACCGTAACTTATTTTGGATACTAATAAATGATGCTGATTATATTGGCAAATTGATTTTCTTCTCCTTGTTGGCCTTGAGCTAGCAACCTGATCATGTTCGTATAAGCTATAGCGAACCACTACATAGGCTGAAACATCGTAATTCTTCTAATGGTTGCATGGGTTCTGTTGTTTAGGAAGATACAAATGGAGCTGCAGTTACTTCTGTAACAGAAATTTCAGAGGTCCAGCAAACATTTGTGAAAGAAGGTGTTACAGAAGTAGAGGTATCTGAGCATCGTGTTTTTCTCCTAGGAGAGAACCGCTGGGAAGATTCTTCTAGACTTAGCAGGAACCGAAAAAAAGGAGGTGAAAGCAAGACAATGAATACCACAACAAGGTGTCTTACTTGTCGAGGGGAGGGTCGCTTATTGTGCACAGGTACCTCCTATCTATCTCCCGTCTTAGTCACTATATTCAAGTTTATAAACCATTGCCTTGCTACGCTAAACTTTTGCGGAAGTACTCTAAATCCACCCATACTATGTATTTGTATATTTATTTTGTTTGATCTGATTTTTAAATATAATGTTGAACACCAATGGCTTTGATGATGATATCCATTAGTTTTATTTTTGCACTTTTGCATATTTTGTTTCAACTATCCTCAGTCCCCTTGGTAGCTTATCTGTATTTCTTTGTTGCAGAATGTGATGGAACAGGCGAGCCAAACATTGAAGAACAGGTTAGAGGTTTCAAACAGAGATATTAATATTCTATTTTCGAGCATTATCCATCCAGGATGAAGTTTTAATTATTTTGTTAAATGACAGCAGTTCTTGGATTGGGTGGAAGAGGGAGCAAAATGTCCATATTGTGAAGGTCATGGGTTTACAATTTGCGACGTATGTGAAGGGGCAACAGTAGCTTAGGTATGAAAATATCTTCCCATAAAGACATGTGCAGTTTTATGCTTTAGTACATGTGTGTGTTTAATGGTAGTTTGCATTTATAAACAAATGCAGAAAATCATATGTATATCTACTGTTTATTATACAAGTCAACGGGGTCTAGCTCAGTGGAAAAGGGCAATGCCTTGCAAACCAGAAGTCTCATGTTCGAACCACGATCTCATAGTTGTGTGTGTATGTGTGTGAGAAATCTCCCTTCCCTTTAGACTATTGCTTGTACTATAAAAAAAAATAATAAAAAAAACAAGTTGACGTTGTACTTTGAAATTAAAGAGAAAAATACAAAGGGAAGTTGCCAATCGGCAAATTTAATACTTGATCAATAATTCAACAGACCAATTGTTATTAATACACACTATCTCCTCGTGTAATGGAAGGCAAAGCAAGGCCAAGGTTTAACAATTTTTGGCATGGAGTTACTGAGCTTTTTTCCCATCTCTCTATGATTGTTTGCTGGGGTAACAATTTTTACCTTAATAAGATGAAAACCAAATCCAGCATGAAGTAAGTTACGTTAACCATTACTCTATAGGACGTGTTAATGCAAATAATAAACCGTGAGATTTAACATTTAACTATATATATATATTCTCATTCTTTTATATGGTATTCTAGGAATTCTTAAAAAATTATATGAAAAAGAAATTAATCTATTCGAGCATTTTGAGCACTAATATCGCTTGTATAAATAAAATAATTGAAGAAATAACTCTAGCCCAGTGGGCTAAAATGGTATTTTAGCCCTAAACCCTAAAACAGTATGACAAAATTGTTTATTTAAAGAGTATAGCCGGGCGGCTATACTCTTCAAATACATTCGCATATTTTAACAGCATAGCGCACGGCTATACGCCCTTTCAAACTATTCGAACACAGATATACTCTTCAAATACATTCGAATATTTTAAACGTATAGCCGCACGGCTATACTCTTTAAATATATTCGTGAGGAATGTGATGCGCGAGTGAAATGAAGGGACAGATAAACGAACATGAAGCTTGCACTCGCAGTCACAGCCATTTCGCTTCTCTATAAGCTCTTCCAAACTTCAAAGACTTGGTCTTGTGCCTCTCTCTCAACTCAAGCTTCAAATTTTTTTTTTTGGGTTTCAGCCGCTGCGTTGATTCCATTGGATTGTGCTTTCTCAATGTCTGCCGAGGCAGTGGCTTCTGTCCTCCGAGTCCTAGCGACCGCCTAGGCCGATTTTTTGAACACTACGATTGACTGAAAGTTTGAAACCCGAAATTGAAAAAATTTAGCTGCAAATTTGAGCTTGAGATTGGGAAGCCGAAGCAGTGAAGCACAAGTCATGTCCATAGAAGAAGAGATCATGAGACTCTTAATTCATCTAATTCCATTCCTCTCCTTGTTTACCACCTTATTCTCTTCTCTCTTGGCTCTCTCCCAAACGACATGTTCACCTCACCACACCAACGACAACGACGACAATTCCTCCCTCTGCAAACTCCGCCTTATTCTCTTCTCTCTTCGCATTGACGACATGGCACAGAAGAAAAAAAATACAAAATTTGCTAACTTGGTGTCAGTATTCAGTGGAAGGAAAATGATGAAGCTATCCTATCATGGAGTTTCTATGGTCTTGCCAATAACAAGGTTCGGTTTTTAGGCCCCAATCTCAAATTCTGACTAATTATTTCTGGTTTGGTTAAGCAATAGATAGATTGGTTTGGTTCTTCTTGTTTGAAGCTTGATAAATCTTTATGCATTCAATATTCATCGAGTGATGGTTCTTCTTGGTTGTACTGCTTTTCATTCTTTGGATATTGCATTTCTGTTATAGATTTTGACAGTTGATCATGGCCTCGTGTTTGCTGAGAGAAATAATAATAATAATAATAATAAGAGTTGTCTCCTCCTCCTCTTGCATAGGAACACAAAACCAACCCACCAAAGAACAAAAAAAAATAAAATAAAAATTTCACAACCTCAAGTGAAAAATCTAATTCATTTAAGCTTTTATATTAGTTCTTTTATTATCAGCACACTTAAAAGACCTATATGATGAAGATAGAGGAGCCCCCGAGCAGTTCCTTTAATAATGTCGAAGCTCTTGGGTCAATCAATCAATCTTCTTAATCAACTGTTCAAACAAACTTTTGAATTAATCATAATTGGTAATTAAAAGGAAATGAAAGTCTTCGTGGGAATGACACTTCACTTATCTCTATATTACTTGTGTGGATTGTGCGCTTGCAATAATTTCACAACAGTTTCTATCCACCATGTAAACATTAAACATCATTATTGTTCTTTTTTTTATCTGCATGTTTCTGAGAAAATGTACTCTCTTAGAAGTTTGGAGAAAAGTCATCAACTCAGTTACCTAGTCTCTATGTGGTGGACTCGTATATATTCTCATTTTGTTGCTCAGTATGTTTCCCCTTTCACTTTATTTTGTATATTACAGGGGAAGGAACTGCGATTGAAGCAACAATATGTCTTTGTCTTGGCGTCCATACAAGACATAATTCAGAGATTTAAAGAGGCTCACAGTAACTTTGATGAATTTCCAGAGAAGGTCTAAGTCTTAATAATACGTGCTTTATCATATGTTGATTTCTAGGGAATAAACCATGTTATTACCTAATCTGGCAACTTGTTTTAGCCACAATGAACTTATATTTATTACTTTCCTCTGATAGTCATTCAGGTTTGCTTTTCTGTTTTTCCTTTTTTCCTCGTCTTAATTAGAGTGCTCTGCAGCTCAGTGATACTCACCCATCTCTAGAAAATAGCTGAGGTCATGAGAGTGCTTGTTGATGAAGAGCATTTGGGTTGGAATAAAGCGTGGGACATTGCTTGTAACTGGCTTGCGAGCATATGCAGCAGATCCTGACCTTCAACAAGAATGGATGATGGTACTCTCTAGGCTTGATATCTGCTTAGGAACCAAAAATATATTAAGATTTTGGCTCTTCTTTTGTATTTTATTATTATTTAAATCTGTTGTATATATGCTCATGTTGTAGGTTAAGAAGGTTAACAAAATGAGGCTCGCTGAGTACATTGAAGCAATGAGTGGTGTGAAGGTTTGGTCACAAGTTCTTAGAACTTCTATCCTGTTCATCTTTTCTCTTTTGTCTTGAATCTGATTTTATATGGTGAAAAACTTTGCATTCCATATTTTTATAACTTATTAACAAAGAACTACCATATACTTTCTAAAGGGAGCTATCACCATCCTCCAACATTGTGCATACCTAGTTCATCTTCTTGTCATGGTAATTTAAGAAGTGGGACAGTAATTTGTAGATTTTTCAATGAGATATGATGTGCAGTTGGAACTTTCTTCTTTTTTGTATTTTATGCCCTAAACCCTAAAATAAAATGACAAAATTGTATATTTAAAGAGTATAGCCGCGCGGCTATACTCTGCAAATGTGTTCGAATATTTTGAACGTATAGCCGGGCGGCTATACTTTCTAAATACATTCAAATATTTTAAAATTATAGCCGAGCGGCTATACGCTTTAAATATATTCGAACGAACAGGAAGCTTGCACTCGCAGAGGACGGAACTTGCACTCGCAGTCACTGCTTCGTCCTCCGGGTTCGGCACCGCAAAAGACCCAACCCGCCTAGCCGCCTAGCTCCCGCCTAGCGACTGCCTAGCCGCCTAGCGCCCGCCTAGAAACCGCCTAGCCGCCTAGCGCCCGCCTAGCGACCGCCTAGCCGATTGACTGGAAAGCCGAAGCAGTGAAGCACAAGTCAGGTCCATAGAAGAAGAGATCATGAGACTCTTAATTCATCTAATTCCATTCCTCCCCCTGTTTCCCGCCTTATTCTCTTCTCTCTTGGCTCTCTCCCAAACGACATGTTCACCTCACCACACCGACGACAACTCCTCCCAGAGTTTGCTTGGTTATTTTCTCATTTCTGTCACAACTGCTCTTGAAAGAGCCACCGAGGAAAAATCCTTACTACTAAATAAGGTAAAATTGGATTCAAACAACATTTCCTGTTGGATCACTTCACAAAAATATTTTAACATTAAATTACTATTACCTTTTTGTATATAATCTGTAGATTCGAGACATAAATGAAGTATCAAGACAGGAGGTGGATGAAATTATCAATATGTTTGCTCGGCAAGTTTGTGTTTCATCATCTGACAATATTCAGAAAAGGTACTCCTTGAGTTGTCTTTTCTTTTTCTTTTTCCTCATTGAAATGTTTAATCATTTCAACAATGTCTGTCAATTTGTTGTGTTAAGTGAGTTTGATAAAACTCCTTTAATTATAAGTTATAACTTAATGAGAAATTGTATATCTGCCCAATGCAAGTTATAGATGTCGCATATCCTTGAGATTGTCAGGCACTAGTGAGCAGAAAATACAGGTTATGTATATTTGAATGTATGTTGAAATATATACTGATGATAGTGATAAGCTATGGGTATCAACGAGTTAGAGTGATGGATTTGTTTTTCAATTTACTTGGAAATAGCGACAGTTTTTAATTAATCGGTTTATCATGTCTGCTATTGTCCTTTGCTCCAAAGAAGCTGCAATTACATATTCCCCATTAAGAAGTAAAATCGTTTTTTTTGTTCAATTGATTTGCCCAAGTAGTTCAACTTCATCAGAATTAGTTTGTTTGATTAACACATATCTTTTTTTCTTTTTCCCTGGGTACATGAAGCGTATAATTTTCTATTGTGATGGTCAAAATGTGCCCAGAGTACTTCTTAAAGATGTCTCCACTGCAATTCAGTTGGGTCTTTCTCACACAGCTATATGACCAATCCACCAAGTCCCAGTCTTGTTGAAAGTTCGGTATAAATCCTTTCAAGCAGCTCATGCTGGGAACTTGTCAATACTACATGCACCATTTGGACCGCATATTCCATATTTGTCACAGATATCAGTCGGTGCTATTAGATAAACAACCCAACCTTGGTTTCCATCACTCCCGATGTAGCTCAGCCCAAATCCATCTTGAGTCAAAGCCAGCCTGAAAAGAGTTGAGCTGTTGAGAAGCTTATAACCATAATATACTTCATCATCATTATCCAACACAAAATCATATGTTGGATTTATATTATGCAACAATATATGTCTTTGTCTCAGAATCCATACAAGACATAATTCGGAGATATAAAGAGGCTCACAGTAACTTTGATGAATTTTCAGAGAAGGTGTAATAATATGTGTTTTATCATATGTTGATTTCTAGGGAATACCCAATCTGGCAGCTTGTTTAGCTACAATGAACTTATATTCATTACTTTCCTCTGATAGTCATTCAGGTTTGCTTTTCTGTTTTTCCTTTTTTCCTCGGCTCATTTTTCCTTGTCTTAATTAGGGTGCTCTTTAGTTCAGTGATACTCACCCATCTCTAAAAAATAGCTGAGGTCATGAGAGTGCTTGTTGATGAAGAGCATTTGGGTTGGAATAAAGTGTGGGACATTGCTTGCAACTGGCTCGCGAGCATATGCAGCAGATCCTGACCTTCAACAAGAATGGATGATGGTACTCTCTAGGCTTGATATCTGCTTAGGAACCAAAAATATATAAGCTTTTGGCTTCTTTTGTATTATTATTATTTAAATCTGTTGTATATATGCTCATGTTGTAGGTAAAGAAGGTTAACAAAATGAGGCTCGCTGAGTGCATTGAAGCAATGAGTGGTGTGAAGGTTTGGTCACAAGTTCTTAGAACTTCTATCCTGTTCATCTTTTCTCTTTTGTCTTGAAGGTATATCAATGGATTACACTAAAATTTATCACTTTCAACTGCAGGTTAGTTTAGATGCAATGTTTGATGTGCAGACAAAGCGAATACACGAGTACAAAAGGCAGCTGCTTAATATACTTGGCATTATCCATCGATATGACTGTATCGAGGTAAATCTGATTTTATATGGTGAAGAACTTTGCATTCCATATTTTTTTAACTTATTAACAAAGAACTACCCTATACCTTCTAAAGGGGGCTATCACCATCCTCCAGCATTGTGCATACCTATTTCATCTTCTTGTCACGGTAATTTAAGAAGTTGTTGGACAGTAATTTGTTGATTTTTCAATGAGATATGATGTGGAGTTGGAGCTTTCTTCTCTTGTTTTTTCTTTTTTGGTAAGAACTTTCTTCCTTTTTGCCGCCACTTATAAGATGAGCACTTTGCTGCAGAACGTGGAGAAAAGTCAATGGCGTAAGGTTGTACCTCATGTCTGCATTATTGGGGGAAAAGCTGCTCCCGGTTATGAGATTGCCAAGAAGATTATCAAACTTTGTCATGCTGTCGCAGAAAAAATAAATAGTGACACTGATGTCGGAGATCTTCTGAAGTTGGTAAGAGAAAGAATTTTGTATCCTTCCATGTGTTCTTCCTATCCGGTTTTGTACAAATATTGAGAGGAGCTAGCATGAGTTAAAATCTCTGGTTTTTCACTCTACATACGGATACAATCATCTTCTATTTGATGTAATTTCTCTGTTATTCCAGGTTTTTATTCCTGATTATAATGTATCTGTTGCTGAATTGGTAATACCTGGGGCTGACCTTTCACAGCATATAAGTAAACTTTGCAGCATCTAAATTTGATGGAACCCCAAAAAACACAATCTTTCAAAATACAAAATCCTGAGCGCTTCAGCTTTTGGGTAACTTTATATCTTGCTTCTTTATCAAACCAGCGTCCTCATGAAACGTTGGATGTCCTACGCTTTCGAGATACAAGAGAGGTATTGCACTTTTCTCCCCTCTTCACATTGGGAATTTCAGGCGCAAGTGGGTATGGTATATGTAAGAATGAGATGCTACTTCTCATCTAACACATGTTGTTTGAAATCTCATTTAGAATAGTTTGTATATCAATGCCATTTGACATCTGATACCTTCAATTTATTTCAAAACAGAGCTTCAAACTTCTCTTTGTTGTTTTGTTAGACTGTTTTGTATCCAATTTCTCATCTGCAGAGAATACAACATGGACTAAGATATCCTAGAGCAGAAGAGCAGGGTTGTCAAGTGCAATGAGAAAAGGGCTGTAATTGGGTTTAGTTCATAATTAGGATGGATACATTTTAGAAAGTAAATTCTTATACAAGCAATTTTCTACTATGAAATTCAACATTCTTTGATCCACAAAATGTTGGCGGATCCCTATTTTTTGTTGTTGTATTTATGGGTTTAACCCGTATTATTTGTTATAAATAAAATTCATCTTTTATTCTTGCCCAATGTGCTAATAGCTGGAAATCATTAGAATGGGAGGTATCGGAAAGAATATAAATTTTCATTCCCCAATATCGCTTGTATAAATAAAATAAGTCTAGCCCAATGAGCTAAAGTGGTATTTTAGCCCTAAACCCTAAAATGACAAAAAATGTATATTTAAAGAGTATAGCCGAACGGCTATACTTTATACGTTCTTAATAGATTTGAATATTTTAAAAGTATAGCCGCGGCTATACTCTTTAAATACATTTGAAAAGAACATGAAGCTTGCACTTGCAGAGGACGGAGCTTGCCTAGGCCGATTTTTCGAACGCTGCGATTGATTGAAAGTCGTCAACAATAGCATGTGGTTAATACACAACATGCAGTACATGCATATGTGGCCATATTTATAGTGTTCGATAATTGGTAATTAAGAGCTTTACATGTGCAAAATCCATGAATAATTGTTAGTTAATCGGGGTTCTAGTTTTTAATGGTTACCTTTTAATCGGGTCTTCAACAAATGAGTTTAATCGGCATATCCTTGATGGGAGGAATAAATTCCCCTCACTAGCATCCGTGCCGTTTTATGCTATCCCCATCATTCAGGACGTCTACTCCTTAACATGTTAAGTATTGCAATAATGCATGATTAGTACTCCAACCTCTCTTTCTCACTCTTCTCGCTCTCTTTCTTCGCTAAAACCGACTTGCAACGAAGCATTTGCTTGGTCATGAATCGACTATCGGTTTCAGTTTGGTAGGCAGTTCCAACCACTCGGTCCGGTTAATCAAATTGTGCTTAGCCCTAATTAGCCTCCGAAACCAATGCACTGCATTGAAATGTGCAAAGTCCTTTTGAATCTACAAAGCATGCACTGCATTGGAATGCGAGAAGTCCTTTTGAACATCCAAAGCATGCACTGCATTGGAATGCGGAAAGTCCTTGTTGAATGAACAATTTTCCAACACTCCATCAATTAATTCTCTTGTTGGTTTTTATTATAAATGATTACCATATGCATTCAGCCTTGCATTCTTCAACTTAAGGTGATTGTTTTCCCAAGTTTCTGTTTATTATTTAGTACTCTTTTTGTCTCAATGCTCGATCTTTTCTTTAATTCCTTGTCATACTCTTGCAGATAGACGACGGAAGATGGCAGGACTTATACAAACACATTGCAAACACATGAACCTAGATATGATTGGCAAGTGGAAAAATTTGGAGGTGTTATCATTAGGTCCATGCTTAAATTTGGCGAAAATACTTGCAATTATACCAACACATTGCAAGAAAGTCTCGTTTCTTTTTCCCTTAGTTTGGAAGAGAGACTCTGACGTTAGTTAGATACTTAACCTTTAGCCCCACAGCTAAAGCAACTTCACTTTGAACATAAGCAGAAAACTTAATTGTATTTTATAAAAAAGGAAGGAAGTAAATTACTCGTGCAATCAATTAAACAGTGTCTAAATTGACAGGTATCTGCACAGTATATAAAGCACGGCACCGTAGAGATCAATATTGTATCTCCATCAATCATTTAGAACTTATACTGCCCTACAAGCTCTTATTGTTACAGAATTCAACCAATTTAAATTTCCCAAAATATATCTATGTTTCCTCCTCTGGTGAATGTGAAACTACTACGTAAGCCTTGGGAGGACAGGACTAACTCCTCCAGACCTTGTATACAAATCTTTTCGTCCTATTGCTTGCATCCTTATAGATTTGTCTTTGGTTTGCTACCTGCAGCAATACGCCTCGTCACCGAACGCATTGTCACAAATTCCTCTGCTGCAGAAGGGTGTATTCCCACCTGCACAAGGAACAAAAAATAACTTTCAGTATAAGTGAAGCCACAAGGTAAAAAAGCATTTAGAAAACAAAACAATTTACAGGGGAATATACTCTCAGAATAAAATCACCATTTACTTTCCCTTCCAACATCCATAACAAAAGTTAAAGGATGGTTACCACCTCTCCCCTTCCCCCCTATTGCACCCAACTCATCCTCTCCCTCCCAACCCATGTTTCTTTCTGTCCTTAAAGAGAAAATGTGTTTATCCTCTGCTTCTGTGCAAGTAGTTAGTGAATAAGCATTCTTTTTGTGCATTAATTCAACAGACTGTTTTCCTTAAGCTAAAAACAAGACATTAAAGTGGCAAGCACTTGAACTACTTAATAGCCATAACGAAAAGTTCAAGAATGATCAATGGTCCTAACAAGCCATAACGAAAAGTCCAAGTATGATCAATGGTCCTAACAAAATACACAAAGTAGGTGATTCGAAAGTAAAACTCAGAAATGAATCTTCGCCCAGCACTAATATCCAACTTACCGTACTGTCAAACTGTGCCTTGGTTGCCCCACACTTCAGTGCAATAGCAATGCCCTGTGTAAGACACCCAAAATAATGTAATTCTCTGAACAACAATAAGATGGTAAAACGAAAAGAAGATGAAGAGTACTATAAACAGCATTTAGAAGCAGTATAAGCTCAAATTACACAAAATCTAATTAACCTTTGTTTATTAGAAAATGATAACTCATGATTCTACAGGCTTCTATGAGCACATTTTCTTTAGCTTCTTCAACCTAATCTGCTCAAAATATCGACAACTAGTGAGAAAGAAAAAGTGACAGCGGGTCACACCTTGACCCAATGCCCTAGAGGCCCTGAACTTCCGCCTAGGCCTTCCATTGATCAGAACTGAAAAATTGGCCGATTTTATGTATCCATTAAGCAACTTCCCCCACCCTGCCCCCAAACCCTCTTTTTCTGTGACATTATCTGAGAAGATCCACTACACATGATATTACACCTTTCAAAATCGATCGTGAACACTCTTCCAAAGTTTCCATAATGTGAGTTATCAATTTAGTTTGTACAACTTTGAATATCCCCTTTATTCAGGTAGTACAATACTTTATCTCCTATCATCAAGCATACATGCCCTCATCTTCTAAACACTTCAAAACCTCAGTAAGAATATTGTTTGGTCCTAAACCCCTTCCTGTGCCTAATACTTTGTCAGATCACAAACTAAAGATGACTATTATCCAAAAGATTTTACTTAAGTATCACACGCAAGATTAAGCTTTCTATTTCTCTTCTTTAATACTCATAATATACCATCACTTAGGTAGTAAAACATAGGATCATGGGCAACAATATTGCAAGGTTCCTCTCAGGAATTACTGAAAAAATAGAGCAAGAAATACTTGATTCTTGAGGGACTCTCAACATGCAGACACTGCAATAACTATACATATCTAG
The DNA here is from genome assembly GCF_965620075.1 of Prunus avium. Classification (NCBI taxonomy): domain Eukaryota; kingdom Viridiplantae; phylum Streptophyta; class Magnoliopsida; order Rosales; family Rosaceae; genus Prunus; species Prunus avium. Next base: position 502,646 of record NC_142284.1, on the reverse strand, counting down.
GGATACAGACAAATTAAAACTAGAGAGAAGTCATGTTGTACTTGAGGGCAAATATGTACAGAAAAGAAGGAATTAGTTGACTTCAGTTATGCAAGCGCAGTTTTGTTGAGTCGAAAAGTTCTTTTACGTATCAAATTACAGCAATTGCAAACACAACATAGCATTTGAGATTTACGGAGTTGTACAAATAACAGAACATATACCTGCACAATCTCAGGTGAATCTGGCCCACACATGGATGCCCCAATAACTTTATCTGTCTCAGCATCAACAAGAAGCTTCATAATTGTCTTTTCTTGTCGTCTAGATGAAAAAGATTAAAAAAAACAAATACATTGAAGTCAGTGCTTAAAACACCAAGGGAACGGACTACAAATTTGCTCAAAGAGAATAAATAGAACTTCAAGCTTATAATTGTACGTTCATGATTTTGCTCATAAATTGAAGTCAAAATTTTTGCCTATAGTTCAACTGATAATTGAGCTCTCATGTTGATGACCTTATTTATGGAAAGCATGAAAGAATCCAAATTCAAACTTAATCATGGGGCATCGCAGTCCAAACCAATAAAGGAACAATTGTAATTTTCAGTCAGCGTCTGTATGGACATATGCAGTAATCCAAAGAGTAAGACCTCACAATGCCGTACGTACCCAGATACAGTGTTCTTCATTGGAGTGAAGGTCGATGTGAAAACCAATATATCACCTTTGGCTTGTTCTATTGCCTGTTCTTCACTAAGGCCCACAACAGAAAGAGGTGGAATGCTGCAAACATCAAACAGAAGTTCATTAGGAAAAAAAATTTATCCAAATGCAAGAAATCAGAAATGTTTGAGTATCATAAGATTGCCCTGACACAAATTTAAGTAACCACACAGCTACTAAGAAGCCAAATAAAATGGGTAGACTTAAAATGTCTAACATGACCAAAGGCAAAGGCTACAAACCACTTCTTGATTGTGGTCAACGTGGCAGATTTCAAATAAAAAACCACAGCAAGTGAATGACCCAAGGCCTAATCCAAAAGTGCCAGCTGAAGGTGACTTTTGAATTCCTAGGCCTTGCTTATGTAACATAGATCTTCCCAGCGCATTTTTGATGTGGGATTCGGGGTATCGCAACCTCCCCTACTTTAGGACTTGGCATCCTCGCCAAGACGGGAATCACCTTTATCAAACAGGCAGGCCTTTCGATGTGCAATGCAACCATTTAGCTGCCCACGGATCCACGTTATCCTGTAGCACAAGGGGGTTGGCGCTCTTTCCCTCCTCGGCAGGGAGACGTCGTCATAACAAAGGCCCACAAATCCCACATAGGCAACCAGCCGGGTTGGGGTGTGATACCATTTGTAACAACCCAAGGCCTTGTCCAACAGTGCTAGCTGAAGGTGACTCGGTTTCCTAGGCGCTGTTTATGTGGCAAAGATCTTCCCAGTGCATTCCCGATGTGGGATTCAAGGTATCACACCAAGCACCCAGTCTGGTGTTTGCACTTCTCAAGAAAAATCTCAACACTTAACTAATTCTATAAGTAATAAACCCAACGCTTCAAAAGGACAAAACACTTTTATAAAATCACAAAATAGTAATTCAAAATATAATTCAACTACCATGATGTTCCTATATTTACAAGAAGATTTCCCCTTCTTAAATGAAGTTAATTGGTCCCCAGAAAAACTAATGTTCTTCTTTCCAATCTTTTTCACCTAAAAGATTCTGCAAGGGAGCTCTGAAGTTTAAAGCATTCACATTCAGATCCATAAGTATCTGTAATTAGATTTTCATTTGAGTTGATCATGCCATATTAAAAACAAAATTCAAACCATAATGCATCTTTAAATCCTTCAGGGAAAGAGGGCTTCTTATGTTGATCCACAGGTGGTATTAAATCTTTAAGAAAGAACAAATATCTAACTTAAAATGCCAGTCCTCATACAATCTCTATATGCGGGGGAGTTTTCTGGAAAGAATCACTTATGAGTTAATGTATTCTAGAGATCTCATGAGATCATAAAGTGTATTTATTGTGACCAGCTCGACCGCACAAAAAAGTCACCTTTAAAGGGGGGTAAACATACAAACAACGGAAGGCCCTTTTTTTAAGGGAGAAACTATTACCAAAACACTGCACAGGGTATATCGCGGTGATCCGGTTTGCTAGGTTGGCCACCAAAAACAGTTTTCTGTTGGGAACATAAGATAAATTAATAATAACATCAAATCATCTATTTGTTGATAAAGCTAAGAATCCAGAGAAAAGGAAAATTAAGCAATCAATAAAAAGTTTAAGGAAAAGGTAGAAAGAAAATACATACTGCGAAGCAAGTTCCCTCCATTAAAGCCACAGGAGTAAGGTTTGCTCGGTTTGTAACATCACCGACAGCCCATATGCTAGGTATGTTGGTACGTGAATACTCATCTACCTGAAAGAGAAAAGAGCCAAGACCAATATGGTATAATTGCTTGCCACAGTAAAAATCTCTCTCTCTGGGAATGGCATCACTGATTATCGGATTAGGACAAAGCATCAGACAAAGAAAACAAAAAATAAATTACTAAAGGAAAAGAGAAAAGGAGAAACAAGGGAAGTTGCATTAAGATTATCAACTGTATAACTCTATATTGCTTGAAAAGACGAAACCATAAATCCCACTGGCTCCATCCACTAATTGGAGACCACCCTGAACTGGTCCTAATCCTCACATTACCATTGAACTTTGATTGTCACATTGATTGACAGCAGAACAAAAGAGGAGGTATTAGGGTTTTACAAAAATTAGGGGACCCAAACTGCGTAAGCACGATTATTTGCCTTCTCATACAGAAAAAGGGAAAATTAATTCAAAATAAATATTGAAGACTCAGATTTGCGAATACAGAAAACAAGAGATATACAAGATACTGACACCAGATTAGTGAATCAAGTTTGCAATAACTTCGAATGTCTAGAAAAAACCACTGCAGAACTAATACTAAAATCAAACACATACAAATTCAATTCAAAGTTGAAACACATGACAAAACGTCAAATGAAAATAACAAGATGCAAAAGTCAAAGCTAGTAACCTTCACAGCCCCTGTTTTATCAAGTTCCACGCCTATGGCTTCCAAATTCAACCTCTTTGTATTGGGAGCTCGACCTGTCATTTGTAAATTAGACCGAGGCAATCATTTCCCCATGAGAGACTGAGCTAAACCATAATACAAATATCATTACTAAGTTCACCCCTAGTGCTCTAAGTTACGAAAAACAAACACAAGTTTATACTACTAGTGAACAGCCTATTAAATGTATGAATTACATGAATCCCAAAATGTCTGGATACAAGGATGATTAGAGATGATAATTCCACAAAGTAGGTGCAACTATCGAAACTATTATAATCATTTACTATGCAATATGGTGGAAGCCCATAATGAATCCAAAAACCAGAGACACATTAAGAAGCATGCATAAGATGCAAGAACCAGGATTGACTGCTAAACTTTAAAGGAAAAAGGTAGCGCTATTGCTGTCATGTAGGTTATGAGAACTTTGAAGAAAAGTAGCACATGAACTCAGGTGATGTCTAACAGCTAACATGAAAAGGAAAAGGTTTTCACTATTGTAACACTGGGTGACTTATACAATTATTTAGATAAAAGAAAAAAAAAGCTAAACAGGACAGCTCAATATCAAGCCATGACCAATGACATTGCTTTACCCAGCAAAGGAGGGAACCCTAGATGCTGTTCAAAACATTGGCAACAAGGGAGTCTTATCCAAGGCTTGTAAGATGCAATGTGAATTGCTAAAACCATAGCGGAATATATCCAACCAACAGAAGAGTAAATACATAATTAAAGTGTTCAAATGGGACAGGCTGACCATCACCGAGGGTTTAGCCGAGTGGTGAGGCCTGTGGTTTGCTCCCACGAGGCCTGGAGTTCAGTTCCTAAGGTACCTACCTAGCTATTTGCTACAGTTTCCTGCCTCCCAAGGATTGCAGTGTTCAGCAGAAGGTCCCAGTTCCGATTTCACAATTCAACTATTGAAAAAAACTGAAAGTAATTTCTTTTTGGCCTAGGCGTGGTTTTTAATTAATTTTTTTCTTTACTTAGTTACAATTTGTAACAAGTAGCATTAACTTCCAACCCCATTATCAGAAACACAACTAAATAGGTCTGTAGTTACCAGTGGCAAACAGTACAACATCTGCTATCAGCTCTTCACCATGATCCGTGATAACTTTTATGCCATCCTCTGTTTTTATCAACTGAATTTGCAGGAATAATCATTAGTACTAGGGCAAACAAAGATTAAACAAAAGTCAAAACATATACACTATAAAAGTGAGAGTAGCAACAAAGGTACGTCTACACTTCCTACAAGTCACAATACCTCTGTCAAATTTGTCTGTGGGTGTAGATCAATTCCCCTTCCTTCCAGATTCCGTGCGACCGCTGCCCTCATTTCATCATCAAAACCTCTGTAGTAGGATATGGACAAATCTAAGTGAGTCACAAATGCTACTGTGTCCTTCACAATAATTTGTAACATGGCATCGGAAACACATTTCAATAAAAAAAAGGCCTTATTGGCATGGCGTGTACAGTTTTGAGCATCAATTTTCCTAACTTCTTAGTCATTCCCAATAAAAAAAGGCCTTACTGTGCAATAAATTTTTTTTCCAAAAAGCACAAAAAAGTTAAAATTAAACTCAACTCCCAATAAATACCTTAGTGCCTCAAACTTGCAACAAATATTTCATAATAGACAGACGAAAGCCCACATGGCAGCAACTCCACTATAAACATCAACAAGGCTAACAGTTCAAAAGGGAAAACGCAATAACATCAAAAATAACAACCTCAATGGAAGTTCCTTTCTGAAGAATAGATCCACTGAAACACCCATCCCACGCCATATTGAAGCAAACTCAACAGCAATGTACCTAATAACAAGAGAGGATAATGGGACTAACTTATGAGCATGCAAAGCAGATAAAATCAAACAAACAACATAAACAAAGAGATTAAGACAAACCCTCCGCCAAGCACCACAACACGTTTAGGTAACTCCTCCAAACTCAATGCTTCATCAGATGATATACCCAATTCCTAGAAAAGAAATTAAAATGAATTAGAAAGAAAACAGAATATTTGTAAACAACAATAATAGCACAAATAGAATCATATTTGAATGCGGCGACCATGTTATGTATCAAACTTAGGCAGTAGTTGCAAATGAAGGACAGCTGAATGCTATAAAAATCAGCTCTATTAATCCAACTGGGGTGATAAAGGGCTTCTTTGGCTGTATTTTTAATGACAAGGGACTTCTTTGTTTTAACAGAAAAATCAAGAAGAATTATAACTTTGATGACCAACAAATCTACCTTTTGTCAAATAAAACTGCATAATGTCATAAAGCACACTCAGGCCAAAAATAAAATGTCGATAACACAACCATACAAATTTAAATTCCAATGCAGAATTTTACCTGCCCAGGAATAGTAGGTCGTTGAGCCCGACTGCCAGTTGCAATCAATATGTGCTTGGCTGAATAGCTCAATTTAGTGCCATCTAGCTGTGTCACCTCAACTTCGTTGGGACCAACTATCTTCCCCTCTCCTTCAAACAATTTAACCCCAGCATTCGACAATAAACGCTTGTATATTCCATTTAATCGAATTATTTCCTCCGTCTGTGAAAGAAGACAGGTAAATATCAGTTTTGAGTTATTAAATAATTAATAAGTAATAAAGGCAATTAAAATGAAATGTGGAAAATTTATTTCTGGATTTCAAAACAACAATTCATTATATAAAGAAATCAAACCAATCAAAGATATCTACCTTCCAAATGGAGTTTCATTGTAGTAGTTCTTAAATATAATAGGAAAATAAAACCCCACAATAATATTTTTGGTGGTCTTCTTGTTGTACGTTAGTGAATTTTCTATCAAAAAAATCATCTTTGTTTCTTTAATTGAAAAAATTATAACAAATTCAACCGCAATTGAAATTTTCAAAACCAACAAAGTTATCGAAGGATCTTTTGTGATTTTGATAACAATTAGACGAACCAAGAAGTCCCCAATTGGTAACTTTGTAATAATTTTGCAAGGCAACACACATAATATTAAGGAGAGTGAAATTTAACACTCAAACTCTGCTAACCAACCTTCTTATGCAAAAGTTTCTTCCAGTTGAAATCAACTTTCTCATTCACTTCCCACCCATAATTCTTGGCATCCTGCAATAGCAAAACCAATAAATTCATCAGACCATTTCTTTTAATAAGAGACAAAATACTTTATCAAATATACAATATAAACATCTGTATAAACGTAGTGAACAAGCTATCCACTGGAAATGCATATGAAAAACTTCCACAGTACAGCTGCTAGAAACCTCGCATTGTGCTAGATTATCCAGTAGATCAATTAGTTTGAGTGTCAACTAAATGGTGTGATGACTTCCTTTTTGTTAGTTTTGGCTAATTCACATGAAAATAAGTTTGTGAGCTCCTGCTAGATGCATTAATTGGAGCAAGGGCAAGTACATTCATCAGACCAATTAACATCAACTATAAACAATATATGTCATATTCTCACCTCGATTTCACCACCAAAAGATGCTCCATACACCAAGATCTTTTTGGGAACACAACCACGAATGACACATCTGGAAAACCAAATGTGCAAAACATAAAACCATATAAGCAACATCAATCTTCAGAAGTCCTAATTTGTCACAACAACGTGACAGACCACTAACCACAGCATTGAATTTAAGAGTTTCAATGAACTTACGTTCCACCAACTCCTCCAACTACTTCTGAGCTGATAGGATGAAATGGAAGCTCACATATCCCAACCTATGAAATCAAATGAAATGAACCCATAATATGCTTCTGTCATAAAAGGGAATGGATGAACAAAGTTAATAGAAGTGTTTTCCGGTAATGTATATATTCGTACCTTAGCTCCAAAATTAGCGGAAAATCTGGAGGCACGGACACCACCGCTTCCAGCCCCAATAACGAACAAGTCGAAGTCATAGTGGACCTCTCCTTCATTAGGCTGGCTCACCTCACCATCAATAAGCATCTTCCTCGACATGATTATAGAGTAAATCCAACTGAATCTTCAGAAACCACAATATCATCATCATTAACATCAAGTATCTTTTTGGAAAAGTGCACAAAGCAGAAAGGCTACAATTCTATTTGGCTGCCGACCGAGAAAGTGGGTGAAGCGAAATAAAAAAGCAATATTTTTTTTCTTAATCCGAAAAACTTATTTGATTTTGTTCAAATCAAAACAGACATCAATTACCAATTGAGAGTACTAGAAATTAAAAAGTAAATTAAGAAAATCCCATCAAAGAAGGTGTTAAATGCATGAACTTTTTTTCGTAACCAAAAATGAGAATTTGAAAATTTGAAATACTGTATATAATTTGGTTTGGATTGTATGATTCGTACAAAACCATTAATGTTTTGCAGAAGGAACGATCTTGTGGGTAATTAAATCAAAAGGAAACGTGGATCGTACCTTGAAGTTGAAGATGGCGAAGCGACTGTTGTTGTGGCTTGTAGGGTTTTAGGATATAGAACAAAAACAATGGGAAAATAAAAATGCGAGTGCGTGTAATGTGAAAATAAATGGGAGGTAGCTGCAGAGGCAAAACAGACCGACGTAGAGAGAGTGAGAGAGAGTAGAGAGAGAGGGAAGAGAAATTTGTTATAGGCTGCTGCTGCTTCTTCTTAGCAGAGGTTTCGTCCAGTCAAATGCGTGGGGCATTATTTAGTTGTCGAATTTTGGATCGCGGACTTATTTGTCTGTCTGATTATTACTAATTAATTGTAGTTTGACACGTATCTCTTTTGAGAATATTTTTACTTTTTTTCAAATAAATAAAATTGACAAGGCACATGTGGTGTGGATGGATGTGTCGTGGACCATACACAAAAGAAAGACCAATTGGATTTTGATTTTGCATCTCCTCAAATAAATAAATAAGCTTGGATTTGTATATTTTAATTTCGATGGTTCCATTTTTTGTGTGTAAAATAACTCGATTTACAAAAACACTAGAACTTAGATGAAAAGAGTGTTGTAAAATAGAATGTACAAAACACAGAATCGGTCTACATTCATCACTAATGAAGCAGGACATAGTTGCTTTCTTATACATCATATCCCTAACAAGTTTCATGAATTGCATTTACATGTGTTTTAAGTAAAAACGAAGAGGGGTATTCTCATACCAAATTCTCACCACTTGGAACTTGTACAAGTCTCCCTGGGAGACAAAGACAACCCGCACTACGGTTGTGAACTTTGTGATGTTCATGGACAATTTGCTAAAAGAGGTGAACAATTCAAAAGGAAAAGCAAAATAGGGACCGCCACAAGAGTGACAAGAAGAAGGTTTGCTATTGTTTTCCTTCTTGGAATTAACTCTTTTTGGTATATATAATGGGTGGGGGCAGTGATGAATTGTAACCTTGTCACATTTTAATATCACCCATCCAAATCCTTAATGGGTTGTTATTGTCAAGTTCAATAAAGAGTCAAAGACAGTTATCGTCCAAAGCAAAAGGATAATAAGAGGCTTGCGTACCACTTTCGAGTTACTCAATCAAATGGTGCCTCATGAACATGAAACGATATTGAAAATATAAATTATTTTTTCAAGAAAAGTTGAGCTTCATGATTATGTTTTGCTATCTACCCCCAAAAACAAACCCACATCATATTTCAGCATTGCATTCCAGTTTAGATCTCAGAATTCAGATACCAATACAAGGAAATCACTTGCCGTACTTTTGCTTTTGATTAGTCACAACAAAAAATTTCAATGACAAAAGGAAAACTGATGTACATATCATGTAAATGAAATACAACTCAATCTTTTATTACCTATTTGGCTATTTCGCCAAGGCTTCCCCAAACCTCTCCCAGCATATATTAATTCACAGCGACAGGGTTCGATGAAGCAAAGATTTGCTAGACACTTCTATACAATACAGTCCATGTTACAAGTTACAATCAGCATGCACAGTTGAACACAGAATTCCCAAAGCACTTTGCCTTGGTTGCTATCTTTCTCACACCTGACTCATTTTGAGAGGATCTTGAACTGAAAGATGACAAATGTATTCTATCCATTATATTAATAGTAGGAGCCTCAAGAATTGCCTTGGGCAGATTTAACGCCCATTGCATGGCCCAAATAGAGAGCGGCCTCATATATATTAGAGATCTGAAGTGGCCGTCCATCGTCCATCCCTCGGGAGTCTGGAACCCGTATCTATATGTAGCGGAAGATGAGAGTTATATTTGTCATGCCAAAAGAAATAAGTTTTTTGTGTTCACAATATGATAAAGAATTCAAGATATTTTTCACCGCCACAGAAGTTACATGATGCTAAAATGGTGATCTGGAGAAATGCACAAGTACTGATGTGAGAAACTTAAGACTAGCCAAATATTTTAGACCCTATTGTTAAGGTTTAAAGAGAAGTGAGTGCAGGTCCATACTACTATCCTCATTAAGGGGAAGCAAGTGTAAGCGGGGAAATATAGTGTATATAATAGGAGATAAAACTCTCAACCCTTATATTGATATGGAGAAAAAAGCTCCTTTCCGGAATTATAGAGGTTACAAGAGGTTCTTAAATTTGAGGGTCACATCTTCTGTACACCACAAATACAACAGCAGTTGAACATCAAGGCCTGGCAATTGAATACCATAAACCATACATCTTTATCCAACCTTGCATTTAATTAATGCATAACTTCCTAGAAGTGATTACTGCAAACATCCATAATCTTAATCTGGTATATAATGCTCGAACACATTACCCAGCTTTTAAGTTTAACCACAGAAAACTATCCAGAATGCATTTGAATCAAATTCATAAACAACTTCATTAAAGAACTTCGTGAACTATTGCATTTAACGACAGGCCCTTTCCTAGTATCTTATGCTTTTAGAAGAATTGATATCTGCCTTACTGGACAAATATGTTGACTACAGGGAAATAATCAACTTGAAATAAATAAATAAATACTAGGATTTTTTTTTTTTTTTTTAAAGTCCATCATTTTCACATCTAAAACACAACATGAATAGGTTTTTTTATGATAAAAAATTAAGAGTGATAATACATCAACTATACTGTACTGAAAATAATTGGCGTGTGTGTTGTACTTACCCGTAGCCCTCCTCAGACCAGCCGGCAATAAAAATACCTTCAGCAGTAGTGAATGCCTCTTTCTCCTTTCCAGCCAGGATCATTGTAGCAGCCACTCCATAGGTGACACCGGTCCATATTTCACGCGACTGCATGCAGGACTCATCCACCTTTCCACTGGGATGCATTCCATTTACAGCACCCATCCTGCCTCCTTTAACTTTCATGACATTGAAATCATAGATCTTCTGCAGAGCACTTTGGATTTTAAAATCATCAAAAAGGGAAGGTAAACCTGAGGATGCAGTATACCACTGCCCAGCCAGTTGATCTGCTTGTATAGATTTACTGTTACTACTTGATCCGCTATCATAATTAAAATAAGAGCCATTCCACAATTTTTCCTCAAAAGCTGGTTTTGCCTTTAAATATTTAGTTTTACACCATTCAGCAAAGGCTTTGTCGCCTAGTTGAAAGGCCATCGCAGCTGCAGCTTGAAGTGCAGCAAGCCACAAGCAGCCACAGTAAGCACTAACCCCATGAACTGTCCAAGCATCGTAGGTCTGATCAGGGAAACCATCATTTTCAATGAGACCATCATTGTCCCTGTCAAATTGTTCCATGTACTCCATTGCAGCACGAACAGCAGGCCAGACATCAACTCCAAATGCCATATCCCCTGTTGCAGAAAAGTCTCTATACACCTGAAGTACAAACTTCGGGTTCAAATCCTTCCACTTACTAGTATCATGAATATTGTATGCATTCATTTCGTTCCACGGATCATGTGTTCCCAGATCATGAGGGACAGCTCCTCTAACCTTACGAATTCCCCAATTGCCTTCTGCCAGAAACTTTACTTTTCTTCCATCTTCAGATAAGACAGCTTTTGCAAAGTCCCTTTGAATATTGAGTTCGATTTTGGGAAACAGCTCAAGAAGGGCAAATGAAGCATAGAAGTGCACGTCATATGTGTTCCACATGATATATTCCACTCCTTCCAAATAAAGGAACCTCCCAACATCTTCGTTGTCATTTTGTGGATCCAACTTTACACTCCTATGATGACCAGTTGCAGTATTCTCAACAACTGTGCCTTGTTTATTGTTGGCTTCAGCTTCAGTAACCTTGACGTCTGTATATTCAACATTTGTTAATTGACGTTGATTTTCATTAATGTTTGTTACTGGTAAGGGAGAATCTGCAAGAAAAATCATTAGCTATTATAAGGGAAGGTAATAAGCAATTAAAAGTACATGTTAGGGCCAGTGCTAGTGCCCACACAACATCATTCTTAAAGCTAGGTCAAAATGTGAAATATCAAGAAAATCAGTATAGATGAATACCAATCCAAACTGTTCCTCCGGCCACCAGAAAGTAGAGCTCATTGAACAATGTGAACTTGTACCTGCAAACATTGTACACAGCATTAAGTACATAAACCAGCAACGAGAAATAGCTCGGTTATGTCCTAGATATCTAAAAGTTCCCGTAATCAATCAGTGACAAGTAAGCATTGCAAAGTAACTTAACAAAGTTCACTTGATGATTCCATTGTTGTGGGTCTTTCCATTTGTAATGGACCTGGTTATGGATTTGTGATGCTTTAATCACAACACTTGCAGAGAGTATTTACATGCTTCTGACAGGTTTTCATAAGGGTATCTGACAAGACAATCTCTTAAAAATTAACTGCAGTATAATATAAGGGACCAATCACTGGCATGTTTTTGTGTTTTTTTTTTGTCAAACTTGAGCAAGCTCGAAACAGCTTTCAGTGGAGACCGTTGTGGACTGTTAGTTGGGTGTACACCCAAAACCATAAGAATTTTTTTTATTGTTTGATAGAACATTACGATTTAACTAAGAAAAACAAAAGATAAATACTGCTTGAACTAAGAATTACCATTCTGGTAATTTTTCATCCTTGAGGATAGGGTTTTGCCACTTTTCAATATCTTCTTCCCATCGCTTGTAATCTGTCCAAATTTCAAGACTAATCAGCATCCAAAAACAAAACACCAACTACCCTTGTTAAATTTGAAACAAATGCCAAAAAGTAAAATCTAGGAAACTTCTACAGATTAGTGTCTCGGTTAAATGTTGCTCAAAGAGGTCTCAATTGAAAAACAAAAGATACATACTTGTTAGAGCATGATGCACCAAGTCCTGAGCTGCCCTTTCAGATGTTCCATAGAATTTTGTGTACCTCCTGAAACAAAATTATAAACATGAACAACCAAATAACCAAATTACCATTCTTTTTATTAGCTGTCCAGATTACAACTCTCATTTGCATTCATTTGTAAAACAGTTAGCTCCTCTGGATACTACTAGCTATAGTACAAGTAATGAAACAGAGCATCCCAAAAGTCCCATAATTTTTAAATTACATGCACAAAGGAACAAGGGGAAAAATAATTTTCTAATTACATGCAAAAAGGAACAAGGGGAAAAAGAAGATTTGCAAGAAACTTACCTATGGTACGAGCTTCCTTTCAAAAATTTTACTTTTGGAGATGACCATGATAGACCAAATGCAATAGTGCATTTCCCATGAGGTTCCACCCAAGCAGAAGCTGAAACTGCAGCACAGAGTGTCTCTCCAGGTGATGAAGACATGCATGGCCCAGAATTGAAATTCTCCCGATTAAATTGTCCATCCTTGATAGATAAATGCACAAGTTTTTAAATAAATAACAAAAATTGTCTAGTATGCATAACGAAATCTAAGTAGAAGTAATTGTAAAATTTAAATTTAATCAACAAGATCACCGAATTGACATGTTCAAGTTAGGACAAGCAATTGAATTTCAGTTAAATGCCAGAGCAAGATGAGACACTTAACATAGCATTAGAACACCAAAGCACTGAAAATAATACCTGCACCATTTTATCCCACATTTCTTTAGCGGTAGGGCTACTTCCTTCAGATAACCCAAAACATGGCAAAACGGTCACACTCACGTTTTGAGTTTCGCATGCAGCTACCGCAAAAGTAACAGGAGGATTCCCTTTTGCAGTCCTGCAACATATGCATAGTTCATAGAAACAATTAAAATCTACTGTTAGGGAATAGTGACTGGCAGAAAGAACTCAAGAAGAACTTGCAAGAATCATGCATCGTGATAACTCAAATTGTGTTGGTTGTTCAGGTTACTAAGATTTGAAGGGATAAAATAAAGCAGAATTTTTAAAAATTGCTACATGGAACAAAAACAAGCATAGGCATTGAATAAGGTGCTCACCAGCAGACATTCCACTGTTAACACATGCAGTTGCATGACATGTTTCACCAACAAATAAAGAAGAAAGCGCTTAACATACTATACCATTCAACTAACAAAAAATTTCATAGCAACAAATAATAATGCATGAATAAGATTCCAAAGTATAAATAATTTGGCAATTATTTGTTGAAGTACAATTTCAATTTTTTTCATCATATACAATTTTGTATTAATTTGCCAACACTTTTACAAATGAATGACAATTAAAATAGGAGTAATAATAGAGAAGGAGTGAAATTGAATCTCATTTCAAGTTTGTTTATGGTTCAAACTACATAGAAAATTAACGTATTTGTTTAAGAATCCATCATTAACTTGATACAATAAAACATGACACAAATAGAGATTTTATTATTTATAAGAGGTATTCTTGTACCGTGAATGATTTAACAATATCAGTTATGTAGTAGACTATAGTTCAAATGGTATTCCCAAATTACAGTAGGCTTCCAGTATTACCAAAACAAGAACACAGCTATTTTATGAAATCCTATATATGGAGATACAAGTATGCTTTTTTTAAAATAAAATAAAAAAATTTACCACACCTATGATTAACATATTGGCATATGTAATGAAAACCCAATTCAGATTAAACCAAAATGCTTAATGAAAAGTATATGATTAATCATGCCAGTCAAAATTAAAACCAATCAGCCAATATCGTAAACAATGGTTGAATGTCTAAACGATATTAATATTTAATCTTAAGATTGCAATATATAAGCAACCATATTTTACTTTAGCATCAAACGACGATCAAACCCCCTTTAAGTATTTTTTGCTTGTGTGATTGTGCTGTTCCACCTAATACATCTTAAAGAGGTAGTTTTTCAAATCTTTAAATATTTATGCTTAAATGCTTCTATGATAGCTGTCATACTTTTGTTTTACTCTTTGATTCATTTCGTGATATTTTAAGAATGGATTTTAAGGTGGTAAGTTGATGCAGAAGCATTTTATTTTGCCTCATGGTCCCCACTTTCTTTCACTTTGTTTGGGGGTTTATATGCCTCAACAGACGGGCAGGGAGTTGTCATGGTCTTCACTTTGACCTATTAAAACACTGTATGGGCAGAAAAACCTGCAAACCAACCATCACAAAAGTGTAATAAGGTTTGATGACTTGCTTGTGATGTAGAAGTACACCAGAGACTCCATCTTCGCCTCTATCAAATGAGAGAAGTAAGTCAGAATATATTTGAAATATGTATGGTTCCGTAATAACATACAGCAAACACCAAATTTACTCACATAAATGGTTCATTCACATGATCTCCTGACAAGTGTGAGATTCCTCCAATTGAATTCTACAACAGGAAAAGCAATAGTTACTACATATCCAACAATCTTTGAATCGCTTGGAAACAACTCCAGAAGAAATATAATCTTACCGCCCATGTAAATAGAAGGCTGACTTTTGCTCTTTCTTTTCCACTGTTCACCAACTATATCAGAAACAAGAGTCTTAGAAACAAACGAACTAAAAGAAAATCATATTGAAAATCTTGTGCTAGGATTTCTAGATTTGCAGCTTGTCAAATACATCAAAGAGGTTATGGAACTAAAGATATTTTTCATTCAAATGTGTATGGCATCCGGTTGAATGAGCATACCGTGTAGACAAAAACAGCTGTAGGAAGACTGCTTTCTCTGTAATTATGAGGAATGAATGGTGAAATTTGCCGACAAGAAATTTTCAATTCTGGGTCAGGTTCACCTAAAATAAATATATTTGAAAAAAACATGTGAATTAAAACAGCAGCGCAATGGGGAAGTCATACATGAGCAATAAAAAGGAGGAACGAAGAAAGAATGGTACCATCGTATACGGTCCATGCCCTCGGAAATAAAGCATGGTATGTGGAATGCTGGCCACCCAGGTTCCAGCCCCATGATGATATACCCTGATCACCAACTTTTCTGTAAAAGAAATAAATTAAATTAGGATATTGAATGCACTATTCATCAAAATTCCAGGAAGCCATAAACAAAACTGAAAAGCCAGATGCATTTTATTCCAATAAAAATCAATAACCCTCTGAAAATACAAACCAGCTACTTTAGCATAACATGGATGAAACTGCCAATGGGCTTGAGCTCATGGTAAAGGGTGGGATAATCCAGGTCACATTCGAATCTTGCATTGCATAACAATACAGTTTTATGTTCATTGTTGCTTTAATGAGTTCTTAATTCTCCTTCTTTCCTGTGCTATGTCAAATCAGGATTTTTGTGTCAAATCAGGATTTTTGTGTGAAATCTTAAAGGTTTGCTGGTACATCTTTCCCTATTTCTGTACATAAGTTGCAAATCCTATTTGTGGAGTGGTTATTCCCTCTAAGTTGAAAGTCTGCCAAATGGTTATAAGAGCCAAGTATCTTTTTGATCTCCACATCATGTTAATAGCAAGAGTTGCCAATTTCCTACCTAAGTGTCAAAGCATTCCACCAAATTCCAAAGGGGCCAGGTTAACCAAGGAACATCTGCCAATGTAGCATTCACTTGCCAATTTAGAGAGACCTCTTAGACTTCCTTTTATGCTAAAAAGGAAGACGGAGACTCAATATGACATATGGACCCAAAGCTTGGTCTTGACTTGCAGTCAAAGATTGTAAAGAAGCATGTAGAATTTTATAGGGTATTATCATATGATGGTTTTTCACAAATGGTTTCTAAACATAAAATTATCCTCTTACCCTAACCCTTCATGTTGACCAGGGGCCAAGACTGATGCATAATTTTTATTCCCACCATCCCTAGATATAAAAATCTGCAACATCACAAAATGAATCAAATTGTCAGAGTTAAATCATGATTTGAAGACAATAGGGCAAAACAATTTTCTTCTTCTCTAGAGATAACTAATAAAATATTGATATTCACTTTGCTTATATATTGTACAAAAGCAAACAACATTAACATTTCTGAGCTGAATACAGTGTCAGTAACAGCCTGAGGTACTAAGAGCAGCCAAGCTGGACTGTAAGCATTTAGACAACAATCCCAAGATTCTAAAGTTTTAAGATGCCATCAAGCCCTTATATACATATCCCTTCATAATTTTCAACCCCTCCCTCCCCGGAAAAAAAAAATCATTTTTTAAACTACTAATTTGCTAGGTAAATATTGGGCAATGAATTTCACGACACCATCTCTCACACCTAACCAAGACCACCTTATCAAATATCTGTATGAAACTACATTAAGTAACAACCATCTGCAGATAAACGACCGAAGTAAATAGATTGATTATTTGAAGCTTTGCCACATAAATCCTTGTCCATTGCCTTTTGAACGTATTACAAAGATGTCCTCTTTCTAGCCATATGGTAATATTGCCGTCTTTCTACCATGATTCTACACTACAACGTACAAAGTAAACCACAGGCATAAAACAAAACTCTGATGGTTTGAGTGGCAATACCAACAGCACTGCTGGAGCTGGCAGCAATTGTGATGGTGACATAGACACAATGTCAGTGCACATGTTAAAGGCATTAACAATGGTATGGCAGTGGCAAATCCATATCAATGGCAGAAATGATCATAGTAATGTATATCACTATATGTGACCATTTAGTCGCTAATGAAGGAAACAATGATGATAAAGGATTACATGTTTTCCTATTCAACATTCAGCACAATACAGATTGCATAACATTTTCAGTAATTTTTTCATACTCGGTGCTTAAATTTTTCATCAAACAAACTGAAATCTTTAATGCTATACCATTACCAGATGCATTGAGAAAAAAAATTTAAGAAGTTATCAAACACAATTAATCATCTGTTGAAACTTTCCGTTGTCAGTGTTGAATTGAGTTATCAAAGACACCTGACTTTAGTGTCAATGTAATTAGAAAGCAAAACGGCATATAGAACAAGAACTTTTAAGGAAGATCAACTTTGAACTGCTGTCGAAACAATTCTTGACAGCCTGCTCCAGGCTTATGACATAAGAATAGTAAAAACTATTTGTTACTTATATGGAAGAGTTTCCTAGGACTCTCAGGTTATCCTGATTTGACATCCAAACACAGAAGGTACTTAGCACCTGTTATCGTCTGGGTATTACGGAAGATATAATTAAGAAAAGGAATTAGATAACATTTTCTTGGATGCAAAATTGACATGGTTGTGTACTAATAAAAATACAGTAGGAACACTTAAAAGAAACAGATAATATCAACGCATGAGTAACACGCATTCCAAAGAAGCAAAAGAACAACAACAAACTACAATTAAATAGGATAAAGGGTAGAACTTTACAGAGAATTGATTGGCCATGACCGGAGAACCTTCACATGTACCAGGAATTATTTGCCATTGCCTGAACTCGCCTCTAAAACCTCTAGATATGCTGCCACTTCTGTAATACATTCAGATAAATGTCTGGTATCATATTAACAAAGATAACAGTTCAAAGAGTTGAGTCAACCTATTGATTCATAACATACCCCATCCCTCCAAGTGGAACCCCCTGAGCTGCAGATGGCTTGCAACTTTCTCGTGTAAAAGGATCAATAGGTGCTTTCTGCATGACACAAGAATTTTAACATCCTTTGTAAGGAGGTATCTTCACCCAATTGTTGGACAGGTATAACTCATAGAAATACCAGTTGTAAAGAAGGGCAAAATGGCATATAGGTCTAGAAGGTTGAGAGATTTTACCCTTCCATGAGAAGCCTCTTCCCTGATATATGACCACAAGCGTATACCTAACCTAACCTAGAAATTCAAAATTTTCACACGAGTTAAAAAAAATTTAACCAATGAAGTGGATGCTAGAAAATTGGTAAAAACTGAAAAAGCTCCAAACATCATAATGTACAGGATGAATTTATTAGTCGACAACATTGAAGAAAACAAATCACTGACCATCTTTATCGCTTCCCTGAATGTAACACTAAATTCTCTGAGAAGATTAGCATTGCAGTTTAACTTCCTCCTCCAGGCATGTTCTGGTGGGGCAGCGCTATCAAAATCAAACTATAGAAAAGAATGAAAAGAAAAATTAATCAGATTGAGTACAGCGTAAAGTTAACCTGACAGGCTAACCGCCTATCAAAAAGGCACAAAAAACACAAAATATAATAGCTCAGAATCAGTTTGCTTGCTAATACACACTACACAGTAAGAAATATGCTGAACAAAATTCACAAAGAACAAGAGAATTGTTTTATTTATTTTTTATTAAAAGTTCATTCATTAGATACAATAAATTGACAACTAATAACCCAAAATCTAACAGTGGTAGCAGACACAAATGTTGCATTACGATAGGACTTGAGATTCCAGGCATGATATGTTCCCACATTGTACACAACAACCAAAACAAATGTAAAAAAACTTCAAATTAAGCATGAGAAGTCCTTCAAATGAAGCATGTGTAGAATTAACATTTGATAAATTGCAGAATTTTGAGTTTAAACTTGGCACAGATTTTAATGAGTCAATCATGCAAGACAAGCTATTTGATGAAACTACGTTCAATAAATCAATATTTTAATTGCGATTCTTCTCCACTGGTTCAAGTTAATTGGAACTCCCCTCCACCACTCCAATTAAATTGTTCGAACACCTTAGAGAAGTAAACAAAGTGCATATGAAGACCAGACAATTAAAAGGCACTTCAATTTTATTTGGGCTTCAATAGTGAGAACAAGCGTATAGCTATGCCCTCTGGCTTTGTTGATCAAATTCTAGACTTGATCAGAACTGTAAGTTCTTTACTTTTCCTCCCATCTCTTACATTTTCTCGGCAACCAAACATAGCCCAAACGAATAACACAAATGTTTTGAGAAAGATAGAGAGAGAATGAAGTAGAAGAAGAAGCATACCAACTGCAAAGTGTTTCTGTTGATATACTCCTCAGGCGGCCATGAATTCTTTCTACAATGGAACAAATTCCCACTGACCATGTCGACTAATTCTTAGCTATTCACTAGCCCAACAAACAAAAAAACTATCTGAATTTCCAGTTAAAATATATCTCCAAATTAAGCCGTCCAAATTCGATTACAAGGAAGACCCAGAGACCTTCCTTCCACCTCCAGAAAACGGCAAAGCCCGAATATAAGTGTACACGAAAGGGCAAGCAAGCAAGCAAATAGCTTTGAAGCTTTCTTTGAGCTTTCTTCACAGCCAAGATCTTAAATTTGAATAGGCAGAAGAAGCCGCAGGAGCTGGAGCTCCACCGAATCCAATTACTTTGGGGATTCGAAAAGCAAAGATTTTGAAATTGATATTTGATTTGATTGAATTTGATTGGATTGGATGGATTGGTGGCTTGGTGGGTCTGTTGAGTTGAGAGTCTTTTGTGTGTGTGAGGATGTAAGGCGATTGAGAGTTTGTCGTGGCGAGCAGAGAGTCGGCCGCCTGTGACACAAACAGTCTCCAAATGCCTGCTGCAATCAACTACGTGTCTCAGATCGCCAGGTGGAGCTTCTTTCTGCTCCGCTTTACTCGCTCTCTCTCTCTCCCCCTCTCCCTCTCTCTCCTGCCCTCCTGTTTATGACTTCTGTTTTGGTATTTGGGTTTTTTTATAATTAAAAGATAAAGAAAGGAAGAAGAGCGCGTGGGTGAAAAGTCAGAACCTTCGCTTGCTTTCGTAGCTTCTAATTCTAACCAAAAATGAGAGAAAATCAAAACAATGCAAGAAAAGTGAGAGTGAAAAGAAAGCGAAAGAGGGAAGATGAGGGAAGATGTTGCGCTTGCGTCGTCACTCTCTCTCCTGTTTGCTGTTGCGTCGTCAGGTTTGGGGGGAGGGAGAGGGGGCTCTTCCTGTTTGCTGTTGCGTCGTCACTCGTTGTGCGTACAACTTACAATCTGTGCCATTCCGCTCATTGTCCACCGTTAAATGAGGGAAGATGCCCACTATTAACTATCCCATATATATATATATATGTTATACTAAAGTTTAAAATTCAACAAGTACATTTGAATTTTCTGTTCCCCTAATATCACTTGTATATTTAAAAATAAAAATAAAATCTCTCAATATGTTTCAGCTCATATCGATATATTTCACCTCGTTTAGATTCCCCAATCATATTTTTGTATGAATCTGATACCATTATTTATGCAACAAATTTCGAAAGAACCGTCTACACTTATATTGTAGACTATTGTGTTATTTTTTTGATGTGAGATTATCACCGACAACATTTGTAACTGCTATCCACTATCGAGTCACACAATTCCCAACAAAGTGACAATAGATTATAAAATGTCAACAAAAATAAAAATCTAAGTGAAAACATTTATTTGCTGGGCCTGGAAATTTTGTCAGATATTGCATTTGTACATGAATAATAAAATCTATAGTTTGTTTTGATTAATACTAAAAATTTGCATTTGAAAGCCATCAATACTACAAATTTATATTCTATAATTATGTAAAAGTGAAAATGAAAAAGAAAAACAATAATAAATTTTCTTGACAAGCGGAGTCGTACAAGGTGGACTGTCTCGGTATGTCTTAGCAAAAGCGCACAAAAGAAGGGGAGGGGGGAAGGAAAAAGGGTAGGGAGAAGAGTCATGGAAGGTGTGCCAGTCATCAATGGGCATATCACGTTACATACATATTGGCATTTAAGTCAATGTAGAACCATCCATTCCCCACTGCTTCTAGAGGATGTAACAATCTATTTAAAAATCTAGTGCAACAAAGTCATTACTCATTATACATTTATTGCTTGACATTTCTCATTTATAAACCAAACTTATTAAAAGTATTTTAAAAAATTATTGACAAAAAAGTAAGAATTTCTACACCCAAACAAGTATATTTCATAAATTTCTTAGTGATAATATTTTATAATATTATAATTATATTACACCTAAAACAATAGTAATAGTAGAGATGAGCTTAATTAAGTGGGCTAGAGCGAATATGATGCTACTCTGCATCCAAATTTGAATCCCCTCCTCATAATTTAGATTAGTTTAAAATAGAATATTGCTCGTATAAAAAAAAGCAACAATAGTAAAATTTTATGTGTTTGTTTTCATTAACGGCGTGGGCCTTGGTGTCTACTTGTTCTTATTTGATTTTATTATTATTATTCTGCGCTAGTTACTACACCACAAGGTGATCGCCTGCTTGTGAATCCATTGTCCATTCTTATATGTTTGTTTTTGCCGATCGATCCCTATCATTAATATTGTTGTTGTTTGTAGCCCTAATTTTAACTCATAATTCAAAGATGCTTTTGGGACCGGAGTTTAATGGATAGGAAGGATTTCATTTTATAATTATTAATTAGAGGGGGCCAACGGCATGACGGTACAAGGAAAAATAATAATGGCGGTGGGGCGGTGGGATTATAAATAAATCCAATCCAATAAATAATCAGCTAAACATATGATCGACTGTATTTGATTATTATAATAAATAATTGTCACATGTGTGTTTTGGATTTTGCTTTGCATAATAATCCATTGAATTATTAACCACTCACTTCCACGGCCATCCAAGATGGACCCAACCGACTAAACAAAGTTGCCACCGCGCGCGCTTTGCCCGACCACTAGCCGTTGACTCACTCAACTCTCAACTCTCAACTCAAACTCAAACTCAAAGTAAGGAGCTGTTCAACTCTTGGTTACAAGCCCAAACCCATCATAGGCCCAAGCCTTAACAAAAGGCCTCCCCAAATGTCTTTAGACTTTTAGCTCAGCAAGCAAGCAGGGACCACGTTGAACGAAAAGGACCTTCAGACTTCCATCTCTTCTGCTCAGCCAAGTTCCTCCATTGTTTCACTTTGTTGTTCTGGTTCACTTGTTGTCCAAATTCCAAGAACCATCACCACTCCACCAGGTGCTTTTCTTTTAGTCTGACATTCAATATAGGTTCCGGAGCTTAAATTAGGGTTGGATTGTGATTATTGGGGATTTTGTTGAAATTAGTGCTTTAATGTTTATGATATTTTGCTGAAATTGTGGTTGTGATTGTATGATTTTGGGGATTTCGTTTAATTGAGGGTGCTGTGGTTGTTCTAAGTGTCATATCCTAATTTCTAGGTTGTGATTATTCATTATTGTGAGAATCATATCCTCCTTTATTGCTCAATTTCTCTCATACTATCTCAGTCAAATTAAAGCTCAAATGGGGGATCACAATGCGTTTAAAGATCAGATTTTTAAGAGAAACCAAACAAAATTTACAGAGCCTTTGAATATAAAAACGTTAACCCCAACTTAACTATGCATATGGATAAACAGTTTTGATTTGAGCATTCCATGTATACTTATACTCAAGTTCACTTACAAGTTTTTATGAACTGACTATTTTACCCTTCATTTGTTCTAAATGTTCATTTGAGCTTCCACCTGACACACCTAAAGAATAAACAATAAATGATCGAACTAATACGAAAAGCACTAATGGAAAAACACCATGAAAGATCCAATCAATTCTCGGCAAAACTCACAACTAGTTTGATTATGTTTTTATATTCAAAGGTTCTGATAATAGTATATATGCAGCTGTTTTATCTATGAAATTCAATCGTATTGTCGAGTTTTGTTTAGGATCATTTTATTTAGTTCATTTGTATGATTTTAACAGGATTTGCAGAAATTGGGAAATTCTAAAGAAATAGCGGAAGCTCTGCTAAAGTTTCGATAAATCTTTTTCACTTGGGAAAAAACTTGGTATGTAAGCTGAGCCCAGCCCATTTTCAATCCTGCTTCCAGCAATGTCTATGAAATAGTGGAAAAGATTAAAACAAAAAAGAAAGGCATAGAAAAGAAAAGGACATGGATCCGGAGCAGACCTTCATACGAGTACAAGAGCGGTTCTCGCAGATCCTTACTCCTAAAGTCAGAGCTGCTTTGGAGTACATATACCTCTTCATAGCCATCACGTTGTTCTGTATTCTCGTTGTTATGCATGCCAATTATGTTCAACAGGTTTTTCTTCCACTTTCTTTTCAATTTATGATTTTTTGTGTTTTTTTTATAGCATGTCACAGAGGGACATGAGCGTGGATAAAACTTGTATTTTGTGAATCAATTCCATGTAAACTATCTCCCATCAAACCTATTTTGATGCTTTTACTTGCGGAGGACATATATGCAATTATTGACTATTTATGCTTTCCCCTTTTCTCAGTTATCATAATTTTAAATTGCATGGAAATGCTTAGATAATTGGTTTATTTTGATACTGTTAGATAATTTTTTCAGTGTGCTCCACACACATGCATGCTTTGTATTTTTCGTCGTTGATTTTTTACCTTCCTCGATATCTTGCGATCCCTTGATTAACTTTGATTCCCTTGCACTGGAAGCCTGGCTGTTCAAGTGAGCTTTCTGGGGTTGAAACAACAGAAGCACAAATTATTCAAATTAAGGTATATCATGTCTTCTATTTCTTGAGCTTTTTGATTACTTATTCACTTATTCATTTTTGTATTGTCTCACAAATCTGGTAGAAGATCATCATGATGCTTTTGATTCAAGTTTATAGGTTAATAACAATAAATGGTAAGCTTGCATATTCTTTTAAACATAATAATACTGTTTTTGAATATAGTGCAAACGCTTAACTTATAGTTTCATTGCTGGATTTGTGTTCAAATTTTATAACCAAAGTTGTTTTTTTTTTCTTTCGAAAATTCAGATGTACTTGATTTTTAATTTCTTTTTTTGCTTTAAAAGTCTGTTTTCTTTCCTGGATTTGGGTTGCGCATTACAGGCAACTTGAGTTTGTTTGTTATCTTGGTCTGGTCATGTCTAAAATGCTGACTTTATCCCTTTCACTTAGATAACCAGTGCAGGATTGTGGTCGCAGAATGAGTCAGAGTTCACCAACGCGATAGATGATGTCCCAGACACAAAATTTGTAATGTATAAATTAGAATTTGCTAACATAGATGTAGATGGATTGACATCTTATGCTGCAAAAATTTGGTTGAATTAAATTGGTTCTGGTGCTAGGAGGGGGAAATTGGCATTGAAGTCTGATTCTGAAGTTCTGGATCATCCGGCAGATAGCTCTACCAATAGCCCCAACACTATGCCAACAGTTGATGATGCAGTTAGCAAAAATGAAATCAAGGAGGCCCGTAGTAATTTTCATTTGTCTGTGAAAGAGACAGTTAAAGCAGCACTTATTAACTTTATCAAACTATGGCAAATGCGTCCCCGCCTCTTGTCAGTGTTTCGGAAACATGGAACACATATCATCGGAAATTTGTGGGTGAGCAAATTTCATTGGCATCCTTTAATATTGAAATTACTGCTGACATTGCTCCTGGATATGCAATAAGTTGTGTTTCAAGGTCCATTTACCTGCATTTCATCTGGTCCATTTCGAAAATCATCATTGCTGAAAATGTCATGTGCATGTCTCTTTCTGCCTTGGTTTTACTGCCCCCTAAGGATTTCAAATCAGCCCCTCTCTCTCTCTCTCTCTCTCTCTCTCTCTCTCTCTCAAATGGATTATAAGTACATGCTTGCCATGAACATTCTTTTATTTGCTGATTTTTATTTTTGAATTGCAGAGCATTGCAGGTATACATTTAGATCTTGATATTCCCAAGTGGTTGCGCATACTTCATTTGGACAGGGTTAACTTGTATGCAGGTTGCTGACTATCCTTTTAATTGTTCTTTGCTTATCATCATTTTGGTTTTCAAAGCAACATGTCATTTTTTTAATTACTTTTTTAATCCGGGAAAAAAAAAAGGTAAGATTGTGAAACTGAATTTATTGTTTGGTGATTAAAGGAGCACATAACATTTTTCCACTTTGTTTGTTTTTTCCTCCTTTTATTTGGCCTCTTTGTCAATAGTAAGAAAAAAAAATCTCTTTGCTTTTGTTGGATTGAATTTTAATGACATTTCCTGATATGAAATATTTAATTCTAATGTTTTTTCAATTACTTGTTTGCAAATGCTTAATTTGATACAAAGAAAAGGCAGGAAATAATCATTGATAGCGAGTTCTCTGGATATTATGACCCATGAGCATGTAATTGTTGTACTATATTGAGGATGTCGTTTTTGATATTGAAAGACAAACCTTTGGAGGAGCTTCTAGTTGCCATAGTACCAAATCTTATTATATCTTATAGATGTCATGAAAATTTCTTATGTGCATATTTATGTAAAAGTACAGAGTCCTAAAGCTAAATAGTGAACAACATAATTACCCTTCTCGGGTTGAAAATATAGGTTATGGAAATAAAATTTGAAAAAGGTTTTTAATAAATAAAAAAACTCTTTATGAAATGATCACAATGATACTCATCTCCTGTTGTATTTCTATATGCTTTTCTATGAGCTTATTTTTTTCTATCCCAAAAACAAAGAAAAAGAAACACGGTAGCCGAACAGATGTTTCTATTTATTGTTACTTTATATCCGTTGTAACCAAGTTACTGTAAACATACGTTATCAAAATTCCGCAGTTAAGATTGTACTGGATCTTTTGTTCAGTATAATCAGTTTTTCAACAGCCTTTCTTGAACTTGTGAGAACTGAATGCAACTGTTATTGACAATTTGTTTTGAATGTGTCTCAGTGCAGTGGCTTGAGAACAGAAGCAAAACTTTTGAACCAACTTATTTATACACTATGGAAAAGGTAATTTCTGAACGTGGTACTTCCACTATCTCCTGAGCTTTCTCTGAGTCAGACTGCACAGGTTTTGGCTGCAAAAGCTTGTGATGAATAATAGTGCCATGGTTTTGGAGCTTGTTTTGTATTATTTTGGTAATTTATTTATCAAAATTTTGTTTGCAGGGTTATTTCTTATTACCTGAAAGTGCAAGGGCTCAGCATAATATTCGTGCTGTAAACATTAGCATATCAGCTCGACATTCTTGTTTTGGGAACAGGTACCAATAATATCTCCTGAAAAATTACTAATCTACAGTTAATACTCATGATGCAATTTTTCTTTTCAGTATTTGTTTTTATTATGAAAGGACATTATTTATGCAAGAAATATCATGGCTTATTTGGATTCATAGTTTTGAGTAGTTAAGATGCGTATGGGAGTTGTTGCATACTAGCAGGTGTTCTAATTGTTGTGTATTTACATGAAATTACCAGGTGGCAGCAACTGCTTATTAACAGATTTGTTGGATATGATACTATTTTAATTAATAGTTTATTGAGTTCTCCTGGACAAGGTAAATTACCAGGTTTTTGCCCCTTTATTTTTCCCTATATCTTGTATTCCTAATGTCGCATTAATGAAAAAGGACCCCTGTGCAACAACCAAATGAAATTGACTGTTGCTTAAACCAACTCTCTTAAAACTGTTGGTTTATAATAATAATAATTATTTTTATCATTGAAATAAATAAAATAATTAGTTTTTGGTGATGTTGCTGATTTGATATCGTGTGTTTTGTCTTCATTACTCAATTCTTGAAACAAAACAACCCAATTATTGTTCACCTTAATAGTTAATGTCCAAGTTTGACTAAGCAAAAATAAACAACATGAAAAAAAGTAAAGCCCCCACATGGGCCCATGTCAAATCACGGACACGTGCAATTAAGGCACGATTAAAGACTCATGCTTTGCCAGGGCATGATTGGGCTAATTCCAACACAGTCAATTCTAAACTTACCTGTTTCATTCTAACTTTGATTGTTCAGAATCTGTTATTTTGAGTTTGGTTTAGCTCATGGTTTACTTTCATAGTTTGATTTTTATTAATTATCCTGTTGTGGCTAAGCTTGTTATGCCACCCATTCCAGGTTATCTTTATAATTTTCAGACAAAGGAGTTCTTTAATCTTAGTTATGCACAAGAACCCCCAAAAGGTCCTGCAAGGTTTGGAGGTTTGTTGACTTATGCCTTCGATTTCCATTCTTGTGCTGCCTCTAATGCAATGTGGTTTCAATATCTACTTGTGCAATTTCATTACGCATCTCACTTGTAAACTTGATATTGAGGTAGAAGCATGAGGTCCCCCCCATATTTGTCTACCAACAACTTTAAGATGAAAAGTTGCATGGTTAGAGTATTAAGCAAACAGGCTAATTTCTGGCGTTACTGTTTATTTATTTATTTATCTTTTCCACTGGTTGATGATAATTGATCAACCACTGCTGTGGAAGATAATTGCTTTAAGGTTCTAGCATTCTATCACCTCCCCTCAGCCCTTTCCTCAAAGATTCTAGCGTTGGCTGTGTTAAATCAACTTTTAACTTTTGGCCCAGGCTGTGAATACTTAAGGAGCCATTTGTAAATGAACTTATAAATTAATAATTTTTTTCTTGAGATACTCTACATAAATTTTCATCTTGGACCAATCTTGGGTCAAGTAACGTTGTAGAATTTTGACTTTTTGTTGATAAATTAAATGAAATTGAGAACTTGGTCCCTGGAAATCAAATTGTATTAGTTAAAGAGAGTATGACACCCAAACGTTTAAATGCAGTCAAAATAGAAAAATAGAACATTGTGTGTTAATACCCAAAAAACAACAGTATTACTAACATGCCGTTCACTTTTCACAAACAATCATAAAGTTGCCACATCTTTCCTTCTACATGTCCCTTTTTTGTGAAATTTGTATTTTTGAAAAGCAGTTGGTGAGGTCATTTGTCTATAAAACAAAATACATGATGAATATAAACTTGTGTAAAAAAGTGCATCTGTTCTTTCATAAATAAAAAAAATGCATCTGTTCCACAAATATATAAAGGAAGAATACATAACAAGCAGGTTCCATTAATATACTACACAAGCCTACTTATTTTACTGTTTGCGCCTATGGGAACATTGGAACAATACTTTATTTTATTTTTTATTTTTTATTAATCAGGGACAGGGAATTGAACTTTTTACTTCTTCCAATTTTGGGAAGAAAAGTACCACTAGACCACGAGCTAGTTGGTACAACAGTACTCAATGTGTATATTCATCTATCTGTAACTAAAATGCTTGTAGTTTAATGTACTTGTGAGTCTGACATAGTGGAGAATAAGTCTGTAAATATCTTCTGGAATAATGACTTTGAGATTAATTGGTGCAATGGGGTTAGGTTTGTGAGCCATAGGAGAGTTGCGAAAAGGGTTTGGACTTTGTGGAAAATGGAAATGAGATGGCATAGATTTGCTGTGTGGCGACGGGACTTTGGGTGGTTTGGTTAAGGCAGCTGTATAACAGTCACATTATTTTCTTTTTCATAATTGATTGGGTGGTTGGGTTTTAGGACTTTAGATATTGACTTCTGCTTTCCGAAAAGACAAATTTTGTAAAAGGTGAACATGTGGAATGTGTGTTATGTATTTTAAACTGTGATGCTTTCAGTTTTACAAAAAAATGTTCAATTTGGGTATCTAAAATAATGACATGTGCACCATAAAGAATAAGGATCTTATAACATGTTTTATGGATTAAGACTTATTTTAATTATTTATGAACAAAGGGTCTTAAGACTTATTTCACCCTTGCAATTTATGTGCATTATGCTCAGAAAAATTCTGGTTTCATTTGGTTTCATTTGGTTTCCATGCAGACTACCTCGTGACAAAGTGTGGTGTGCTTATGATGTCACTCTTTGTGTTCTTTACAACCACCATGTCTGTGTCATTCACATTGAGAGAAACACAGACTCGCATGCTGAAGTTCACAGGTTTGTGTTATTTTATTATGTATATTCTGGATAAAGCAGCTCTGTCATGGTACATGCCTCCATTAATGTGTTCTTGAGTCCTTAAGCCAATGAAATGATGTATGTGAACTCTTAACTATTTTTTATTATTTTAACTTGAGAAATAGCATTTATCCTTGTGGAACTATGAAATTTAGAGTTTGGTACCCAAAACATTATCCATTTTGTTTGCCTGGTTTGATGAGTATCATTTGGTATGAATGGAGTGAGGTGGCAGCATATTTGGGTTTCCCCGTTTGTCATGTGTCCTCCTTATCCCCCCTCTATATTTGGGTGCTTACTTTTGTCAAATTATTGCAGTGCAGCTTCAACACCATGCTCGTCATCAGCTTCCGACATTCCAGTTGATTTTTGTGCATGTAATTGAATCACTTGTCTTTGTGCCGGTAAGAACACATCTTTTTGGTTCACCATCAATACAATATACATACTGAATCAAGGATTATTGGAATTTTTAGTTATTTATTGGTACTTCCAATTTTTCATGCCAAAACCCTTTTTGGTTCTGCAGATTATGATCGGTATATTATTTTTTCTGTTTGAGTTTTATGACGATCAGCTATTGGCTTTCATGGTCCTAATACTTGTCTGGTTGAGTGAACTATTTACGCTAATCAGGTTTCTCTCTCTCTCCCACTTTGATTTTAAATATGTGGCAAATGATTGGGTGCCGGTGTACATACTCTTTCATAATGGCTACTTTTCATGTAAAAAGTCATTCACTCTGTTTAGAATCTGGTTTGGGCATAGAGTTTATGTAGCTCCAGGCTTAAAATGGATATAGTTTTGAGGCTGGGTTGGGTACTAATTGACAGTCAGTGGTAAGCTGATATGGAGCTAGTCCAGTGATCTCTGCGGTAGGGTGCCTGGATCACAGGCTTTGATATTTTGAGTTGGCTGATTAATTGGCTTAAGATATGCTCTTAGCAAAGGATTATGGCTCAATTCATAGATTTTGGCACCTGGTATAACAATGAGAGGCAAATTTTCCCTGCATTAGGTGTACCCTATTTTGCCACATTTCTAGTTTGTGTCATGCTCTTTTCATTTGATTGTCTTTCTTGCAGTGTCCGCACACCCATATCGATGAAGTTCTTTCCCCGCTTCTTTTTGCTCTACTTTCTGGTTTTCCACATCTATTTCTTTTCCTATGCTTATGGTATGTCACTACTTCTTACTTTACTGGTATAGGGAAACTTTTTTTGTTTTTGTTTCTGAAAACCTACCTTCAAACCGTTGCAGGTTTTTCTTATTTGGCTCTTTCTACAGCCGCAGCGTTTATGCAGCATCTCATTCTATACTTCTGGAACCGTTTTGAGGTAACCCTGCTGTGTAGTTTTTTCCCTTTTGGGCCTGGTTTATTGTATAGATGATTATATTAGTTTTTAATGGCACCTTTTCTTTTGCAAAGTTTGGTTGCTTATGATAAAACAGTGGTAGTTTCATTTGGCTTTCAATTTCACGCCGGTGGAAGATGTTCAGATTTCATGTTCTTTTCTCTATTGGTTGTTTTAGGCAATAAGTAATTATATCTTGTGAACATGTTTCCCACTATAAGAACATATTGAAACAAATTTATAGAAAGAAAAAAGGGTAAAAAGGTCTAAATAGCTATGTTTACATTCTTGTTATTCATTGATAAAAAAACCACAAGATTTCATTATGTAAAACTAAAATTTGGCAATAAAAGCTTATCTGAAAGCAATGAAAAAAAACGCTGTGGATAGAGAAATTAGTTATTGGAAATAAATTTTTGGAAAGAAAAAGAGGTCCTCCATCTTGAAGCTGGGAGCAACTAAAAAACCCTGTATATTTTATTAGGGGAAGTCATTCACTGCTTGATGTTGTATGCTGTACCGCTGTCATCAAACTTTTACTGTTGAGACTGTTGAAACTACTAGCCTTTTTGTATTTTCCTAGTTTGGTAGGAGACCATAGGAGCTGCTACAGATATAGAATAAGATGATTTATGGCATGTTCGAGTGTCTTTATGTTATTGCAGTGATCTGTAATTACCTTAATGAATCGATGTTTGAACAGTTATGTTCTTGGTACAGGTGCCAACTCTACAAAGGTTTATCCAAAATCGACGATCACAGCTCCAGCAACACCCAGATTTCCACATTACTTCATCAACATTCCTTGCCTCAACTTTACATATTACAAGATTGAACACAAGAAATCCTGGCCTGGTTAATTCTGACTTGGCCTCTGGACCTGGGCTGAGATCTGGACCCAATCCAGCAGTGCCATCAAATGGAGCAGAAGTTCCTGGGCTGCAAGAACAGTCAGGTAATGACAACCCAGACCGGGTGGGAAACCCTCAGGTTCCAGGCCAAGCTGACCTGAGTGAAGCAGAGAATGGTCCTAACCCCGGTGCTATGAATCCATTCAGTTCACTTTTGTTATGGATCTTAGGAGGGGCTTCATCTGAAGGCCTCAACTCTTTTCTTTCTATGTTCAGAGATGTGAGAGACCAAAGACAAGTTTATGCTGAACCCTCTAGGCAAGAAAATCAGGATATACAAAGATAGTACTACCGGAAGGCCGGAGGAGATGTTAGTTTGCCTTCCTTCAGTTGTTCATGTATGTGTAGTATAGAAAGGTTATGCTGGATATACATGTCTGTATAGAAATCATATATGTGGATATATGTTGTCACAAACTTTTAGTTCATCTAAGAAAACGAAAGAAAAGAAATGTTGGGTTCGGAGATATCCAATTTCTCCATGTCAAGATTCTCATTTGCAGGACATGTGTGGGTTGCTTTGGGAATGATGATCACTTCTCTTGCAACTGAACCTCCATCAATTTATTTTCCCGTCTTAATCTTTCCAGGGTCCAGATTCATGTAGCAAGTAATTGCCTAATTTGTGTGGAAGGGGCAAAAGTTAAAAGGTTTCGAATTATATAGATTTTGGATAATGTGAACTTAGCTGTCTTAGCAATGTATTTCATAACTAGAACCTTTCATTAGATCATCCTCGCAAAATTTCAGTCAAATAGAAATGCATCTAGTTATCTACCTTTGATCGAATAACTAGACGTACACACAATATTTTCAGTAAGCAATGAAATGTTAAAAATAATAATTTACAACCAGTGGTTAGTGTCATCTTAAATTACTAAGATACACAATAAAATTCAGAAAGCAATTTACAAGAAACATGGTTCAAAGTTTTAATCCCAGAATATGAAAAACCTATAGATCCATAGAAAGAAATAGATGGAGCGGCAGTCTCTGGAGAGGAAGAGTTTCAGGAGATAGGCAGTAGGGAAAGTAGTCATCAATTAACAGAGACTATTATATCGAAGAAAAGTAAAGACTCCCTTGGTGTACTAACAACATAAAAATGAAGAAAAAGAAACAAAATACAAGACCATATCACCCGATTCTGTAATGGCAAAAAAATGTAATATAGAACTTGATACAAAAACTACCAGAATAAGCTTGAAAAGAAAAGAATATGCTCAAACATATTCAAACGCAAAAAAATAAAAAATAAAATATGAAAATTCAATTTCCTAATCTAATTTATCTCTTCCAGCAACCGTACATGAAGTACAATTACTTTCTTTTCTTCTCTTTTTAACGCCCAATCAAAAGCAGTTCTTAAATTGTTCCCGCTTCTCATAGCTATCAAATATCAGAACTCTCTGTGAACTTGTGATTCCCAATCTCCCAAAAACATCATCAACAATTTCACTGCTCCACCGGTCCAGGTCCACAAATTGTCATTCCTGAGAAGGTTGAACTGATGCTGCCAATTCTTCTAACTGTTTCCTCCCAAGATTGGATATAAGCTCCATGGAGATGAAGTGCTTTGGTAGACTCTCAACCTCTTCCAACTTGAGATCGTATATCGGTTGAAGCTTTTTTGCTTCAGAATCTGCTGCTTCAGCCTCTGCAAGCAGAAGGTTTGCTTCTTCAAGGTCGCCCAACTCCAGAGCAGCTTCTCGTTCTGCTTTAGCAATACCAGATATCAGAAGCAACCTCTCAAACCTAGCCGTTGCTACCTCTTTTTCCTTGGATTGAATATGCCCCTCAGTCTCCTGCAATCTGTTAACAGTCTCTTTTATCTCTTGCTCGAGCTTCTCAAGCTCTAAGATGGCTCTTTCCATGTCAATCTGTATGCCATCCTTTTCAACATTCAGTGACTTGGCCTCGGCAGCTAGCCGTGCAGCTTCCTTAAAGTTTCTTGCAGTGGCTGCGACTTTCTTTTCTGCTTCGAGCTCTGGGACTCTTTTGTCTATGAAAAGAATTTTCTGCTTAGAGGTTGCTATATCTTGCTGAATGCTTGACTTTTTGGAAGACAGTTCCTGTAATGTAGCTCTTGAGGCAGATACATCTTGTTGGAGCGTTTGAACATCCTTGGAAAGATCCTCCTCAGTCTTTGCAAGCCTGACCTTATCTTCCCTGGACTTCAAAATAGAGGACATGAGAGTTTTTCTAAGGGTAGCAACTTGCTGATATGTCTCTGCTTCCTCTGCAGAAGCCCTAGCCAGTTCCCTCAACTTTGCTTCCCTCTCTTGTTCCTGAGTGAGGAAGGCATTGATTTCCGTCTTTTTTGTTGAGAGAGCCTCGCTCTCTGCATGTATCTGAGAAAGGCCTGCTTGCAAGTCGCTAGACTTGGCCTGAATGCTGGATTGCATGTCCTGGAAGTCAGAGAGAGCACGATCAATCCTTTCCTCAACTTGTTTTATGTCATGATCATTTTGTGCAATCTCCTGTTCCTTGCGTTTGACCAAAGCAAGTAGCTTGTCCAGTTCGTCCATGAGAATGTCCTTTTTCTTACAGAGACATTCTTTCTCTAGCTTGTCATCTTCCACTAAAGTGTCAATGGAAGTGTTCAAGGAAAGCCCAGCATCATGGATAATATGGGATTCAATCTCCAATTCCATTTTCTTGGCTTGCAAGGCTTCAGTTGACGAAAGCCATTCGTCGGTTTCTTTTGAAGAGCGTGCTTCTGCTGTTTGCAAGACCAAATCTGCATCATTCGAAGCATCCTGTGATATTGAACCAACCAACAATCATATTACTCATTAAGGATTACTTGCAGCTACTCATGTCATAATTGTCACTCATTCCATTTATCTCCATTTTCAGTACTCTGTCTATAAAGTTATAGTGAATGCTATATATGAAACAATAGTAGTAATTAAAATGTGGAGGTGGGGGTACTCACGGTTGCAAAGCGTTGAAGCAGGGAGGCGCATTCTTCCTCGGCGGCGATCTGGGATTGGAGAAGGTGGTGCATTTTGGAGTCAAGAGCATCGCAATTGGCCTCAGCATCTCTGAGTGCATCAAGGAGAGCCTGTTTCTGGTTTTGAGCAGCAGCAAGGCTGTCACTAAGCCTTTGGGCAGTGTCGAAATCCTCCGCCTCGCAGGCCTCTTCGAGCTGCTTCTCGAGATTGGCGTATTCTAGGGAAGCCAAATTGAGATGATCAGCGGCAGCCCTTCTCCTAGCAATGGCGTCCTTCCTAGAAACAGAGACGGATGCGGCTGATTGGCGAGTACGGTTGAGCTTGTCGGCGATCAGGGCCTTGCTCTGATCCAACCGGAGCTCGGGAGGGGCTTCTACTTGGTCATTTACTACCACTACTTGTTCTTCTACTGATACTGATGGTAGAGTGGTGGGACCCACTGGGGTGCTGCTGATGGAGGTTGTGGTGGGGGGCAAGGGAAGGGAATTGTCATCATCTACATAGACATCATCGACATCATCGTCGACCTTGGAATTGGAATTGGATCGGGCGTATCCGATGCGGAGGCCAGCAGCTCTCTTTTTTCGTCTGGAAGTGGAGTTGTGTCTGGATATTGTTGGTGCTGGTTTTGAGATTGGGATTTGGACAACATCTTCTTCTTGGGTTTGGGTTGGGGTTTGGACTTGGAGTGTGAGGTCGGAGAAGAGGTTTTCGTCGAGGGGCTCAGAGGAGGATGAAGATGGTGGTTGGTGAGATTCAACGGCGGCCGGATCTTGAGCATAATCATGTTGTTGTTGCAGAGGTAGTTGTTGAGGCTGATTATTAACAAGATCATGGCGATTGTGTGTCTCCAAATCCAATTCGGATTTATTGGTACTGTTGTTGGGGGTAAACAATACCATCCCCTCAAACAGCGAATCCATCTCATCTTCCTCCATATCACTTGGATTGGATCACCCTAAACCCAAAACTAAAATCTTCCAAATCCAATAAGGAATTGCTTGCTGCTCTTACCCAAATCCAAAGCTTGCGTTTTCTGTTTAAATTTTTGGTGGGTTTGGCTGGCTGGTTGGTTGGTTGGTTGGTTGGTTTCTACTACTAGTGCGCTGCAGAAGAAGAGATTCTGAAATGGATGATGAGGCAAGGCAGGCAGGCAGGCAGGCACCTTCAACTAACAACAGAATTGCTCGTCAAACTGTGGGGGAGATGGATCATCGATATTGGGATTTTTACCCTTTATTGATTGGGTTGGTTTTTCATCGACCCAATTTTTCGTTGGTTACTTGTGTGACTTTTATTTTAAAACAGTATTTTCTTTTTTCTGTTCTGTGAGAGCAACTGTCTTTTTTTTCTTTTTCTGTTTTTTTTTTGGGGTCTGAACAATTGTCTTTCTTTCTTTTATGAGTTTGCTGCCCCTCGATTGACAGGAATTGCCCACATTTTGTTCCCTTGTTTCTTTTCTTTTCTTTTTTTCTGAAAATGAAACTTCTCTTTTGGCCTCAAAACATTTTTCTTTTAAAATACAAAGAAATTATTGTAGTAAAAACTAAATTGGAAACTCATTACTACCTTAGAGCATCCATAGTGGGGGTGTAAATTCGGGGGTGTAAAGCCACTTTTACATCCCTTTTACACCTCCGGGGGTGTAAATATGTTTTTTGCTCCAATGAGGGGGTGTAAATTCGGGGGTGTAGCCGTGAGTTCCAGCCTTTTATGTTGACTTTTCTTCATTTTTCTTCTCTTTTCTCGGGTGGGTCCCTCCTACAAGGGATGTAAAAATGAATGTAAATACACATTTTATTTTACATCCCCATGATGGTGATATATATTTACATCCATTTACATCTCACCATTGGAGACCATTCTGGTGACTCGGAGTGTATATTTAACATACACCCCCCACTGTGGATGCTCTTACAACTCAATTACACAGTTGCAGCAAATCTTGATGGTAGTGATGCAAATTGCAATGCAACATTATATGACCAAAAAAAAAAAATTGCAATGCAACATTAGTGCTTGGGCCTGGTTTTCGCACAGCCGAGATTAATGACATATTGGGCCAATTCATGACTTGGGCTTTTAACATTGACTAAATATTCTGGCCAATTTATGGTAAATATTCAAGGAATCATTATTATATGATGATTTCCTAGATTTAACGGGTTTTTTATGAGGGTTACTTGGCGTAGAAGACAATCAAGTGATTAGATTGACTTTGATTTGATTTCGCCGTGGTACAGTTGAAAAATGCGAGTCCTTATTTAGTTAGAATTTTGGTTATGTTAGGATTTTGATTACTTACCTTTATTTAGTCATATTGTAATTGAAATTTATTTCCTATTGTAATTTAGATTTATATTCTATGTTATTAGAGTTAACACATCTTTGTATTTCTTTAGATTGCATACATATTTGAAAATTTGCCCCACTTTATTCGACTGTGTTGATATCCTGAACTTAACTGGAATCCTAATCCCACAAGAACACTATAAGAGAATTAAAGGTCACAGGGCAACATTAGCTACAAGATACGCATTTCTGAATTGGATCTGTTCGCTCGAATTACAGTCTTCTGGGACAGTTAAGTTATTTTATTTTTATAACCTTTTTTTCATCTGCAAGTCTGGACATAATTTTATTTGCTACAATTATAATTTCTAGTTTGGATTTGAACCATGAATTATGTAATTTTTAAAATTGATTTTATATATGTGTGTTGTTTCCTGGCTTGAAAATGTTTGGGGTGAGCCTTATGATTAATTCTTGGCATAACTTGTTCTCCTAAATTCTATTAGATATGCTACTTGTATTGATTGGATTATGAAGCCCAAGTTGATTAGGTAGTGTGTGTCTACGGCCAAATTATATGAAGCACTTACTTGGGTAGGAATCAGGTTTCAGAAACTTGTTCCTTGAGTTCAGTAAATACATAATATGTTTAAATAAAGACATCATGAATTTTGGTAATTTGATGATTTTGATTGATTTTTGTTTTAATTCTGGTATAAGCAGAATCCGCAACAGCAGCATCAATAGGAAGAAATGGGTGATACGCAGAAAATTATTAGGAAGAAATGGGTGACACTGACAGACAGCAGCAATAGCAACAGCAACAGCAGCAAACATGAGGTCACTGCTCCTTCATCAGTAAAGTTGTAGCCTCCTCGGTACCAACCACAACATGTCCATCATCTCTTTTTGTGGCTTGCCTTTCCACGAATGTTGAAAGAACGAATCTGTCGGTCTGTAGACCCACTGATAAATCATGGACCCGAATTGATGAGGGCCTCAGCTTTGAAGATATAGAGTTCATCGATGGGAAGCTATATGCTGCAACCAACAACCCGTCGGAGTCTTTAATAGTATTTCAGTTTGACACACATAATCTTGATGATCAGCAGCAGCAAATCCAATACAGGGCTGAAAGGTTGGTTGTGCTTGACGACTCCGGGCCAGATCGTGTGAGGTTCGAGCATATATTTAGGATAAACAAGAGTCGTCTTTTCCTTGCAAAAGATGTCTTTGCATCAACGGAGTTGCTTATGATTACTTTTCCAGACAACTTTCTAGAGGAGAAGCTGTTGCTATGTCCACATGATTATGCTGAAGAATTTCAAGTTTTCAAGCTGGCATTCAATAATAATGCTGCTGCTAATAATGGTCGTCCTCCACCTCCTCCTCGATGGGTAGAGATTGTCGGATTTCGTGATCGGATATTGTTTCTATTCCAGAAATGCATGGAATTCAGTGACACCATCAACGTTGACACTAATGATCTGTTTAATAGGGATCTAATATACAGCATCTATACATGTATAAATTTATTAAGGCAACGAGCCATATGGCTCACCCCAAATCCTTGGTAGCATCCATTACATCCTAATGAAAATGGACTCATATTTAAGCACCGCTTTATCTTCTTCTATTTCAAGGTTTCGCTTGCTTTGTTTTTGTTAACACTAGTATAGCTGCATCGTTGCTCATTGTTCTAAGACACTCTTTTTTTTTTCCTTCAAGTGTCGCAGTCAATTTGTATGGTTAATGGCCTTGGGTGATTTAGCAGATTATGTTTGTTGTCTTTAGCAGTAGTGGATTGGTTAATGGAAATGTTTTTCTTCCTAGGATTTGGTTTCAATTCCTTCAAGTCATGCCTCATGAAGTGTCAAGTTGTGTTTCTAATTTCTTTCTCAATTAACGATAATTTACAGCTACAATAAAATATGATTTGCGAGAAAATCATACATTGTGCATTCCCCCTATAATTTTGGACTCCCCCACTTGCCCTCGATGTCTTCAGCAGGTTGAATCAGCCGAGCACTTGTTGTTCCTATGCCCGTGGACAAATGGCACACTGGTTTGGTGCCCCTTTTTCCTAATAAAGTTTATCCTAAACCAAACTCTAAAACTAAAACTATAATTTCTTTCTCATCTTCCTCCATATCACTTGGCTGACCCTAAACCAAACCTAAAACTAAAACCAAACTCTTCCAAATCCAATACACCAGAAATGATGAATCTATCAAAATCTGGCAAAAGAAAATAAGAAATTGCTTGCTCCTAGTCTTACTCCCAAATTCAAAGCTCGCCTGGTTTGTTACTAGTACTAGTGCGTTGCAGAACAAGAGATTGTGGGATGGATGAGGCAGGAAGGCAGGCAGGCACCTTCAACTAACTTCAAGAATGTATGAACAAGGCTAGGCTTCTCAAGCTGGGTTTCTTGAGATTTGTAAGGTATTGAGAAAAGAGATTCTGAGCATAAAAAAACAAAAAAGCTATCAGAGTAAAAACTAAATTGGAAACTCATTATTATTACCCTACGTCTCAATTACACTACTGTTTTAAAAAAATTTGATGTCTCTGTACGCATTAATGGTGATGCAACATCAGGTTGTCTTGCCATTAAATTCAACAAATTTTGATAACTTAAGATCTAATTTCCTTTATACTAAAAGATTCATTAGTCATATGTCCATATTTAAGGGGATTTTGATGGTCTTGAAGATGTTCAGTCAATAACAACAGCCAGCCAGCTTGCTAAAAAGATATCCTCATGCTAAAAGTTAAAACAATACAATATATAAACCTTAAATTACACAAGACATCACTAAATGGGGCGGGAACTGGGATGGGAAAGAAATGACAAAGTATTATACACAAGTTTTCTATTATCATTAAGATATGATATCTAGAGCCAAATATCAATGCCATTCTATTCCTCCCAATGTGGTACAGCCCACTACTTCCCATACCTCATTAAGGCCTACTTCTTCATTGTCAATGCCTTCCCTGTCGCAGTCCCACCAGCCACACCCATTTGCATCTGCTATCACAAATCAGGAACCAAAATTACTAAACAACAATAACAACCTTACACACCTCAACCTCAAGAGACAAAACATAAAAGGAGAAAAACTGTGCTTCACAGAGAAACATGAAAAGATAACTTCTGATTCAAGATCTAGCATACTAACAGTGATTATAAGCAGGTCCTGCTTTCTCCTTGCTCACAAAACTCTCATTCCTTTTCCTTTTCTGGTAGTCTTGTGGTTTTGGTTTTGGATCACCTCCAAGCACTGTGAAATGTTTTCTTACAGAGTGTTTGCCACCGCCGCCTATTTGAAAGAGAAAGGCGGGTTGGTAGGTCAGATTTAGAAACCAAAGACATAAGTTGGTTGCGTAGGAAAACTAGAAAGTTTTAGCTGGAACATAAAGGTGGCTACACATGATCTTCCTAGACAAACTTTTAACATCTCAAATCTTGCTTCTAAATCAAACAACCAAATTCGATGTATATTCTACATTTGTGGTGTATATGCTAAATAAGTAGAAAGCAACTAGAACATGATATGTATAGTTGTGGTGTATGGCAAATAACAATGAAAACTACACATCTCAAGACATAATACAAAGGAAAAAGAAAACTGTGCTTCACAGAGAAACATGAAATAATAACTGTTAACACCATTTCTGAGTCAAGATATAGCATACTAAAACTGTAGTTATAAACAGGTCCTGGTTTCTCCTTGCTTATAAAACTCTCATTCCTTCTTGTCTGGCTGGGTTCTGAATCACCTCCAAGCATTGTGAAATGCTTTCTTGCAATGCGCTTGTCAACCCCAGCTAATTAAAAAGAGAAGGGCAAGGTGTGGTCGGTTAGAAACCAAGGACATAGGTTGATCGAGTAAGAAAAAAAGTTTTAACTGGAATATAAAGGTGGCTTCAGTTGATTTTACTCAATAAAAAATTTATACCTCGAGTCTTACTGATGGAAAATAAAAAATCAAATGTAATATATTGTGGTGTATATGCTAAAGCATGATGTCTTCAGCCCATTTGTCCATCTTTTATGTTTCTACTTCACTTAAAAACTTTTCTCATTAATCTTGAATCTTCCTAGAAATTTTTGTCACCAATTTATGACAGTCCATTATTTATATATATATATATATATATATATATATATATATATAATTACTGTTAGAGAAAACTCTGCACTGCAATATTTGTTCTTCACAATATCAAAGTTCTAATTTCTGCTGATAATGAGATGATTACAAATATCAAGCACAGACCCAACTCTTCCAGTATCTCCATCCAATTTCTTATAGTTCTTTTAAAGTTACAATTTTTCCTTAAACTATTGATTCACATGTGTAAATGTAGGCAACAAGTTTCAATTAATAGAAAGAAATCGCCCCTTCGGTTTTTTTATTTATTTATACAATTTAACAGACACCATAAAACCCAATATTTGATGGTCTTCTTTTCCCCTCACCATTTTCTCAACAACCAATAAACGTAAGGGTACCTTTACTGCCGTGGGTTTTCCAGAAGTCTGGTGAGGCTTCCGTTCCGAGAGGGGCACATGCGAGCCACCATCTGGATATTCTTCTACAGCCTTGACACTGATTTCACGCGCAAAAAAAAAAAAAAACACGACAGATAGAAGATTTATTACAAAAAATATAATATGGGTTTTTGTTTTTTTTCCGCTTACTACTTTTTTGAGCAAGACGAGAATAATGAAGGAAGTGACCGCTGCCCTACAGCCCTAAACCTTGGCGGAGTTTTCTTTGAGCTCATTTCAATGCTCCAATCTCTGATAAGCAAACTTTCTGTTTTCTGCTGTGTTCGCGCTTTGAAGTTTTGGAAGGTTTTGCCAATGGGGTTTAGCTGCGGTGGTTTGGCAGCATCTTTCCTCCCTCCCCCCAACTGGCACCCGGGTTCGAAACCCCCCTATGTAACCAAAAAGTTTGGGAAGGTTTTAACAAATTAATAAACAAATAAAAACAACCACTTTGAAGTTTTCGCGCCAATGATATGGAAAAACCAAACTTCCTGGTCAGGGCCTTTTGGTCAATGTGCCCCGTCACCTTCCCTTTTCTTCCCTTGAAGTGCTGGCCTCAAATTCTGAAAAAATAGTCAAATTTTGGCCCTTTAAAAAACGTTCAGCTTCTTTTTAAAGCAATTTCAGTTGTGAGGTTCGAGTATTATTTGAGTGGCCTTTGAATCATTATATTTTCAAATTAGAAGAGAAGTATGCCAAATCTTTAATGTGTTAAAAATAGCTTAAATTTTTTATTCTTCTATGTCAACTCTTTTAAAAAGGGTCACATAGCCTAAATCGACTCTAAAATGGGCACTTTGTTAAAGCAATTAGTGACATAGCAAAGTGGATGCCTTGACATGGTAGTTGAGTTAAAGCAACCTCAATGAGTGAGGTATCTTCTTCAATGAATGAGGTGGGAAGTAAGGCAAAATTGCCTTCCCTAGTGATAAGTAAAGAGGAAAATGTGAGGAATTTTGGACTCACTTGAATTTTATATTAGTAAAGGGCCTTTTATTCTTTGTGTCGTATACATATAATTCCTCTAACTATTTGACTCATATATAGGTTATCAAAAGATACATTTTCATCAAACATTTGCCTCATTCTTGGAGCGACAAGCTTTTGATGAGGCAAATATTTGAGGTAAAGTGTCACATAGGTTATCAATAACACACATTTACCTCATACTTTGGTTTGGAGATGCTCCCACATGTACACACATACAAACATCTTCATGTAAAGTTAGGTTTAGTAGAATTGTGTCACATTTTGAGCTATTCTAATTTACAAACAAGGGAATCCGAACTTGGGAATATAAAGGAATATTCTAAATTTTTTAATACATAAATTATTTTGGATGCCCAATAAAATCTTGGTTTATATTGCTTTGATGTAGTTAATTTGGACTTCTATTATGCTTTACGTATGTTTGTGTGTGTGTGTGTGTTTTTTTCACAAGTGAGTGAGATAGGAGTTCTGTAATAAGATAAATGGTAGTGTTATATATAATAAGAAAATTTCGAATCCGTAATACAAACTCAAATAAAAAGTCTAAATAATGCATGTCAGAACATGCAAGAATTCTCACCCATTTTTCAAAGGAAGATTTTATTGCAAAAATGTAAATCATGTTTTTAATCTCATTAACGAGCAAGTGGCCCAACTCCTCATAAGTCAGGGTGACATGGATATGTGTTGTCTTTGGCTTTCACGCATGTTCAAACTAATTTGCAATGGAAGGGATGACCCAACTCCTTATAAACCCTTACAAGATTTCTTAACTTTCAACGAGGGACATTTCTTCACATCCTCACACAATTGCCGCCCTACCCTATTTTTGTTTTTTAGTATACAACAAGAAAAAAGGAAAATATATATATATAAATCCACGATGATAAGAGAAAAAGAAAGAGAGTAAGAAAATCGATCACCCATCTTAATCTCAACTACAGCAAGATTTTATATTTACAAATAAATACATGATAATTATGATCCATGCCCATGTGTGTAACAGTGTAACACGAACCTACAATAATAAGACAAGCAATGAGCCGTTGCTGGTGACGTGGAGCCTTAGCCCTATTAGGCTGCAACGTCACCTGGAATTCAACATACCACGCTCTCAAACTCTAAATTGCAGATAATTCGATTAATTTAGTTAATTATAAACTAATATAGTGCTAATTAAATTAAGTATCTGATAATTTCTTTTTTTTTTTTTTTTGGTCAACTAGTATCTGATAATTTCTAGTTATCAGAATAGCAGTCCTTTTCTAGTTAGCCCCTCTCCACTAATATCATCACTATTGTTTTGATCACTAAATAAGTAAATACCGTCTTGTTTCTTTTTCGGATTTTTGTTTCTA
Source organism: Prunus avium (assembly GCF_965620075.1). Taxonomy (NCBI): domain Eukaryota; kingdom Viridiplantae; phylum Streptophyta; class Magnoliopsida; order Rosales; family Rosaceae; genus Prunus; species Prunus avium. Next base: position 459,115 of record NC_142284.1, on the reverse strand, counting down.
CTAATGTGCACTAGATTCTCGAAAGGGGAAATTTTTGTTTTCTAATAAATTATTGTAGGAATTTTGGCAAATCTTGCAAGAATCTGGAAACATGGATTTTTGGGGTCTTTGCTCAAATCATGCACGTATTTTGGCAGTTTTTAGTTTATTTGATTTGATTTCCTCCAAAGCTGCTGCTTGTTACATTAGAGGGGGTACATACTTACTGTTAATAGTTACTACCAGAGGAACAATCAACTTGATGTAGCTTGCAAATTTCCAAACCTTTTGATGATCACCAAAACAAACCCATCAGTTGGATCTTGCAGATTTGAGATAATGATCGAACCATATTACGGCGGTGCAGAAAGGAGATTCAGGTGTCTCCAAAAGCCTCAAAGCCTGGTTGCACTTTTCATTTTCTTTTCGCTAACCCGTTGTGTGAATTCCGAGGCTTCGGAGTCATGTGGAACCACATTACCTGGTGCAAGGTAAACAGCAATTGACCATGGCATAGTTGCAGTTCATGCGTTTGAAATTTGGAAGGTAAACCTTCAAGTTGTCAGCAATTTGCATATTTGAAACTAGATTTGCCTTGAATTATTTTAACCATGAAGAAAATTTTGTCTTCTTTAGGAGTCTTTTGGGTGATAACAATGTAACTGCTCGCTTCAGCTGGGATTATATATTAATGGGATTGTGTGTTTTTCGTGACCTAGTAATTGTAATTCCTTCAAAGAATTTCAAGTGTTTTTGCTCTGTATTTGCAAAAAAGGGTACGTACTTGACAAGGAGAAATAACAATCTGTTATCTAATCCAACAAATGTGTACACCCCAAAGCAAATGATCCCAAATTTTAAATAAGAAAATGCTTATTTTAGAACCGAATGTGGATTGGGAGATAAAGACTGGAGTCCGGGTTTCGAATACCCTTGGCTCCTTGTTTGGCAAGACATATGTAGAGCGACCAAAGTAAAACAATATTGTATATAAATCTTGACGAAAGCCTCGGCCTCTTTCAGATTTTCTTAAGTTTTCGTTTTTCCTGTGGACTTGTTTTGTACTTTTTTTCTCTTCTTAATGAATTCTATTGCAGACATGGACTTAGTTAAGTTGGCTAGAGCTGATGTACTCCCCATTTTGCACCTGAGTTTGAATCACTTTCCCCGTAATTTAAGTTAATTTAAAGTAGAATATCGCTTGTATTAAAAAAAAATTTATATTGTCTATAAAATAATAATAATAAACTGAGAGAGACCAATAATTACTAATCTCTACTTCCTATATGTAGTTTATTATTGTAAGTCATGTTTGGACATTGAATATTAGTTTCCAGACTTTTCAATCAACCTAGATTAGCAGATTTGACCAAAAAAAAACCTAGATTAGCAGATAAGTTAACAGCTTGAAAAACACGTTCCTGCTAGTCCTCTCCTTTGTGCTATTACAAGCTTGAAACTCTAGCTTCCACTGATCCATCTCAAGTCAACATACTCAAAACACACTTATTTTTCAAACATAATATTACATATTAAAATACCCTAATTTAATTTGTGACTTATAGCATAAACAGCATTGGAGAATCGGTTAATTAATAGGCTTGATTTCATTTGAGCAAGCATTTAGCTGGTTACAAATCCCAAAATCATGTTTCTTCCACTCTAAAATTGAAAAAGAAAAATCTTATAATGAGTTAAGTTGAAACAAGCCGCTTCTATCTAGTCACACTTTTTTCATAAAACAAGCCAATCAATTGGGTCACTTGAAAAGTCCAATCCAAACTATTTTATTTCTAAGAGTAAAAATCTTATAAAGACCTCCAAGGAACTCTAGTTTTTCAATAGGATTAATTTCAACTCAAACATGTTTGTAATGCCTTACAAAAACCAACAAAATTCCTATTAATATACCTTTATTTTAAGTCGAACGCAATCCGCAGTTCAAGTTCCTTGCAAATATCAATCAATCGTTCTTCCAATCCAATATAGAAATAGTTCATGTGCAATCACATAAAAGAACCAAACCCACTTAAACTTGCCAGTTCAATTTAAAAAAAAATTATATTATCAAATTCAAAGCAGATGAATTGCACAAAGTAAAGTGTAAACATTGAAATGACCGAGTGTGAGTGAATGAATGCTCTTACAAAAATTGTGTTGTCATGTGCACCAACAATGTGTGTGGAGAAAAGAAAAGTAACTTCAAGGACTTTGAGAGTTTAGCACAAGGAAGGTTGGTTAAAATGACATTGTTTTTTTAACGATGTCAGCGCCTCACGGTCCAATAACATGTCGCCACGTCAATAAATTTCATTTCACCACTAATTTGAGCCCAAAATTTTGTTTTCTTAATGATGGCTTCAATTAAAATTTCAAATATTCCCCGAGACTCACAATTCTTCCAATAACTTATTAAGTGAGACTGAACATGAAAATATTTTAAAGAAGGACCAATATAACCATCAAACTTTAAAACAAATTAATACAATCTTCAATAAATGATATGAGGGGAAATAGAAAAAGACAAAAAAACAAGAATAGACGTTCTCTACCAAAGAAGAAGAAATCCCATGAAAAATAAAAAAGAAAGAAATAACCGGAAATAAAAAGCAAAACTTCCTCAACACACCTTAATAAATAAAAAAAGAGAGTAAAAGACAACCATGCCCTTCTCTCTCTTGCATTCGTAATTGGGAGGGAAACATTTAGTTAGTTCTGTTACAGCTCTCTAGCCAAAAGCAGAGTATTCACTGCCATATTCTTTCACAAGCTCTTATTTGTCTCTGTAATTTCATTTTTCTCTAGCACAATTTCTCTCCATAAGTTCGAACATGGCTTCCAGGGCACAGCAAATTGTCGATGACCTTAATACTACAATCACCAACTTGGTTTTTGAGAGTTTTGATCCACCTGTACTCCTGGCACCCACCACAATACAGATACATTCCTCAAATGTTCTACAAGTTTCTTAGCGTTTCTTTCTTTTTTCTGTAGGATGAGTTCAATCTAGTACTTGTACATCCTCTACTCTGGTTACAAAGGTGAGTTAAAAACTTATGTTTGAATATAAAGATAAATTATTTTCCAGCTTTTGATGAAATAGGTTTCTTTATACTTCAAGTGTACAAAATGAGTTTCTTTATACTTCAGGAAATATATTCAATGCATATACAATGAAACCAAGATTAATATTTTAATTTCTCCCAATATCTCAAATCTATCCGCAGTTGCAGAATTCTTGAAGCATTTGTTTTCTTAAATGCTCAAGTGATGTTACTCAAAGTTTATTCTCATTTCTCATCTTAGAAATGTGCTAATAGTCATCACATTTTTACCTATATATGTTCACCATATACATGTGACAATAACATCATCAAAGAATGTCTCATATAATCCTTGTTTTGATGTTTAATGAATGAACATGATAGATAGCTATTAGAAAAATTGGTTACTAGTAACCAACTCACAATATAAGACATGGATAGTTTCAGTCATTAAATATATTTCAATCAAGTTTAAAGAGTAAATTTAGACAGATTGAATTTTATTTTATTTTATTTACCAATTATATCTTATTTAAACTGGCTGAAACATTCAAAAAAGAAAAAAGAAAAAAGAGTTTATTTAGTTTGATTTTAACAAGTGTTAAGTCACTAAACATTGCATAAATAAAGAAAGTTGTAGAAAATCCAACATGGGCTGAATGGATTGGAAGCATATTAATTTTGTCTAAAGCCCATACAGAGAAGCTCAAAAAGGCACTGAAATACAAGACACGACTCAAGTCAGAAAAAGATTTCTTAAACTTTTGTTTCGTTGGAATGGAAACTTGGTTGTGTTGTGTTTGTTGGTTATTTAATTGGGTTTATGCTGATAAAACTAATAGATCATGGATCATACATTTGTTGGATTAGAGAACAGATTCTTATTTACCTAAACCATCCTCTCTTTGTCAAGTACGTACCCTTGTTTACAAATACAGAGCAAAAACACTTGAAATTCTTTCAGCTTTTGGAAAATTGAACTTCAATTCAAGAAAGAACATACTGCACACCAGACCAATAGAAAAAGAAGAAAAGAAAAATATAGTCCACAGCACTATCACCTTTTTTTGATATAAAAAATCTCTTGAGATGCTACAAGGATAGTTTCAGTCATAGGAAAATAGCAGTGTTATTACCATAGATTGGAATATTTCAGCAATTAATCAACATGACAGTAAACTAACAGTGTTATTACCCTAAACAGTAAAGTTGTGGAACACTACAGTCATTAATTAACATGACACGTTAATTAAGCTATGGTTTTTAAGACTAATGATCTGTTTAATAGGGATCTAATAGGCGGCATCTATACATGTATAAATTTATTAAGGCAACGAGCCATATGGCTCACCCCAAATCCTTGGTATCATCCATTACATCCTAATGAAAATGGACTCATATTTAAGCACCGCTTTATCTTCTTCTATTTCAAGGTTTCGCTTGCATTCGCTTGCTTTGTTTTTGTTAACACTAGTATAGCTGCATCGTTGCTCGTTGTTCTAAGACACTTTTTTTTTTCCTTGTGCATTCCACCTATTACTGTAATAAAAACAAACGATAATTTTGGACTCCCCCACTTGCCCTCGATGTCTTCAGCAGGTTGAATCAGCCGAGCACTTGTTGTTCCTATGCCCGTGGACAATAGCAGACTGGTTTGGTGCCCCTTTTTCCTAATAAAGTTTATCCTAAACCAAACTCTAAAACTAAAACTATAATTTCTTTCTCATCTTCCTCCATATCACTTGGCTGACCCTAAACCAAGCCCAAAACTAAATCCAAACTATTCCAAATCCAATACACCAGAAATTATGAATCTATCAAAATCTGGCAAAAGAAAATAAGAAATTGCTTGCACCTAGTCCTACTCCCAAATTCAAAGCTCGCCTGGTTTGTTACTAGTACTAGTGCGCGTTGCAGAACAAGAAATTCTGAGATGGATGAGGCAGGAAGGCAGGAAGGCAGGCAGGCACCTTCTTCAGCTAACTTCAAGAATGTATGAACAAGGCTAGGCTTCTCAAGCTAGGTTTCTTGAGATTTGTAGGCTATTGAGAAAAGAGATTCTGAGCATAAAAAACAAAAAAGCTATCATAGTAAAAACCAAATTGGAAACTCATTATTATTACCCTACAACTCAATTACACTACTGTTCTAACAAATTTTGATGTCTCTGTATGTACTAACGGTGATGCAACGTCAAGTTTTGTCTTGCCATTAAATTCAACAAATTTTGATAACGTAAGATCTAATTTCCTTTATACTAAAAGATTAATTATTCATATGTCCATCTTTTAGGGGATTGTGATGGCCTTGAAGTTGTTCAGTCAATAAAACCCACAGCCAGCCAGCATGCTAAAAAGATATCTTCATGTTAAAAGTTAGAACAACACAATATATAAACCTTAAATTACACAGGACATCACTAAATGTGGTGGGATCTGGGATGGGAGAGAAATGACAGAGTATTCTACACAAGTTTTCTATTATCATTAAGACATGATATCTATAGCCAAAGATCAATGCCATTCTATTCCTCCCAATGTGGTAGAGCCCACTCCTTCCCATACCTCATTGAGGCCTACTTCTTCATTGTCAATGCCTTCCCTGTCGCAGTCCCACCAGCCACACCCATTTGCATCTGCTACCACAAATCAGGAACCAAAATTACTAAACAACAATAACAACCTTACACACCTCAACCTCAAGAGACAAAACATAAAAGGAGAAAAACTGTGCTTCACAGAGAAACATGAAAAGATAACTTCTGATTCAAGATATAGCATACTAACAGTGATTATAAACAGGTCCTGCTTTCTCCTTGCTTACAAAACTCTCATTCCTTCTCCTTTTCTGGTAGGCTTGTGGTTTTGGTTTTGGATCACCTCCAAGCACTGCGAAATGTTTTCTTATAGTGTGTTTGCCACCGCCGCCTATTTGAAAGAGAAAGGTGGGTTGGTAGGTCAGATTTAGAAACCAAAGACATAAGTTGGTTGAGTAGGAAAACTAGAAAGTTTTAGCTGGAACATAAAGGTGCTACAGATGATTTTCCTAGACAAACTTTTAACATCTCAAATCTTGCTTCTAAATCAAACCACATGCGATGTATATTCTGCTTTTGTGGTGTATGTGCTAAATAAGTAGAAACCAACTAGAACATCATGTGTATAGTTGTGGTGTATGGAAAATAACAATGAAAATGACACACCTCAAGACATAATACAAAGGAAAAAGAAAACTGTGCTTCACAGAGAAACATGAAATAATAACTGTTTACACCATTTCTGAGTCAAGATATAGCATACTAACTGTAGTTATAAACAGGTCCTGGTTTCTCCTTGCTTATAAAACTCTCATTCCTTCTTGTCTGGCTGGGTTCTGAATCACCTCCAAGCATTGTGAAATTCTTTCTTGCAATGTGCTTGTCAACCCCAGCTAATTAAAAAGAGAAGGGCAAGGTGTGGTCGGTTAGAAACCAAGGACATAAGTTGATCGAGTAAGAAAAAAAGTTTTAGCTGGAATATAAAGGTGGCTTCAGTTGATTTTACTCAATAAAAAATTTATACCTCGAGTCTTACTGCTGGAAACTAAAAAATCAAATGTAACATATTGTGGTGTATATGCTAAAGCATGATGTCTTCAGCTCATTTGTCCATCTTTTATGTTTCTACTTCACTTACCAACTTTTCTCATTAATCTTGAATCTTCCCAGAAATTTTTGTCACCAATTTATGACAGTCCATTATATATATATATATATATATATTTACTGGTTGAGAAAACTCTGCACTGCAATATTTGTTCTTCACAATATCAAAGTTCTAATTTCTGCTGATAATGAGATGATCACAAATATTAAGCACAGACCCAACTCATATAAATTTCTAGTTTTAGTTATAGAGATGATAAGAAGTACTATGAATTTCAGAGCCTAGGACCTTTACCACCGAAAGAAAAAACTGGTAGACATGGAAATCCATGAACCATGTTTGGTGTAACACATGTTGGCAGATACATACAAAGATGTCCATCCATGAACCATGTTTGATGTCTACGCATGTTCCTCAGATGTTTCCCAGGGTTTACATTATTACATGCATGTTCATGAACTGACGAAGCATTCACATTGGATGTTCTTTCAGATTGCTACTCAATCTTATACCAACATAGAGAAACTTGAGCATTTCTGCAATTTAATTTTATCCCTGTCTAAAATTCAGGCCTATTAAGGAATCTAGCACCTAGAGTCAGACCTGCATCCAATGGACGTACATCCTGCACCACGTGGGAGGAAAAGTTCAATACATACCTAAAACAACTCAGATATATGCATCCCCTGTTAATACATATAGACAAAGAAGTACTTCACTTAACACCTTGGTGGGACCTCATTTCAATTCTCACACCACATTCCTCCAACCAAAACTCTGTTGCAATCTATTCTATATTTGTACTTATTTTAGAATTAATAAGCGCACGTACATAGCACAACTGTTAATCATATTACTTGAGAGTCAATGCACTATAAGGATTAGCATGTAAGGACATGGAAAACTGATTAACTCTACTCCCTGTTGTGGAGCTCATTGATACTACTGATGAACTGAACAACCAAATTCTTGACAGCACAGGGGCCGTTGAATTATTCAAAGAAAAGAAACTAATCTTAATTTTATAGAGAATAATAATATAAACGAAACAGAATTGTGATCATTGACTTCTATACATATAATATCCAGTAAACAATACCCCAGTCCTGAGCATGCAATATTCTATGGAATTGATTGAGTTGCAACATAAAGAAAATATTCAGTTTTCAATAATATTTTATATTCCTCTAGTTTCCCTGAAGACCAACCAAATACAAATCAGCAAGCAAGAGAAGATTTAGTTTCTTCTAAGAACGTCTTTGCACAAGAGAAATTGAGATAGGAAGGCAAACCTTCAAAAGGGTTCCTCCTTTTTCTTGATTCTTTTACAACATCTCCGTTAGAACTTTCTACTCCACCATCAGTGGATGGACCTAAAGAATGTCCTTTTCCTACATCAGTATGCTTGAATTGTTCAAAAGCCAATAAAGCAGCAACATGATTCTTCTCTGCTTCCCCGCCTTTCTTGGCCTCAATTTGCTCATCATGAACAGTGCACTCACTTAAATCTCTCAGGCCAAAAATTGACGAGAAGGGCCTCAACCTTGCCTGAGAATTTAAACCAATTTCAGTTCAACCCCAACTTTTAAATTAAAGCCCCAAATGCTCCATCCATTTCAAGTTTCAACTTTTAAATCAAAGACCCAAATGCTCCATCCAATTGCAAATTTCAAGCTTAACTTTTAAATCACAGACCCAAATGCTCCATCAATTTGCAAATTTCAAGTTACAACTTCTAAATCAAAGACCCAAATGCTTCTAAAAGGAAAATACAAATTTCAAGTTCCAAAATTTCCATCTTTTTAAATTTCAAGTCCCAAATTTTCCAGTATCTCCATCCAATTTCTTATAGTTCTTTTAAAGTTACAATTTTTCCTTAAACTATTGATTCACATATGTAAAGGTAGGCAACAATAGAGAGGAATCGCCCCTTTGGTTTCCATTTATCAATGAAAATATAAGTAAAATTTAACAGACAACATAAAACCCAATATTTGATAGTCTTTCCTTTCCCCTCACCAATTTCTCAACAGCCAATAAACGTAAGGGTACCTTTACTGTCGTGGGTTTTCCAGCAGTCTGGTGCGGCTTCCGTTCCGAGACCGGCACATGCGAGCCCCCATCGGGATCTTCTTCTACAGCCTTGACACTAATTTCACGCGCAAACATTATATATTGGAACAAAAAAATAATCAATAGAAGATATATTACCAAAAAAAAAAAAAAAAAAAAAAAAAAAAAAAGGGTTTGTGTTTCTTTTCGCTTACGACTTTTTTGAGCAAGACGAGAATAATGAAGGAAGTGAGCGCTGCCCTACAGCCCTAAACCTTGGCGGAGTTTTCTTTGAGCTCATTTCAATGCTCCAATCTCTGATAAGCAAAGTTTCTGTTCTTGCTGCGTTCGCGCTTTGAAGTTTTGGAAGGTTTTATAATATGCTTTAAAAACACCCACTCTGAAGTTTTCGCGCCAATGATTTGAAATTTTTATTATTAAAAAACCAAACTTCCCGGTGAGGGTCTTTTGCTCAATGTGCCCTGTGTGTGTCACCTCCCCTTCTCTTCCCTTCAAGTGTTGGCCTCAAATTCCGAAAAAATAGTCAAATTTGGGCAAATTTAAAAACATTTAGCCTCTGTTTTTTTTACAATGTGTGACATTTTGAGTCATGCTCTAATTTATGAAGAAGGGGATCCGAACTTGGATATAAAGAAATATTCTAAAATCTCTCCCAAAAAAAAAAAAATATATATTCTAAAATAATTTTATGAGACTACAGGAGCATAATTGACCAAATTAAAACTACAGGAGCATAATTATACATATCTCTAATTTATTTTTTATTTGTTGGGTTGATGGGTAGTCAAATTTCAAGCACAATTCAAATAGAAAAAAATTGAATCACAATCTATAACCTATTAAATCATATTCATATTAAAATCTGAATTTTTAATAGGGCTACAATATTTAAAAATAATAATAACTAAACAAGTTGAGGACCTAATTTATTTATATGATAAGGTCTGCAATAAATAGAGATTTATGGTGCAAAACTGGTTTTTTTCTCTCCCAATAACGCAATCAATTGAAATAAATTAAATTTTCTGTTATATTTACATTATTTTTTCTTAGGCTAAAAGTCATTTTTAATTTCTATAGTTGACATCTTTTTCACTTTTCGTCCCTATAGTTTCAATTTGGTCAATTATGCCCTTATAGTTTCATAATTGTAGCAATTCAAGGACAAATTGTGAATTTTATCAAATTCTTTAACGGGATCGGGGAATTTCCACCAACTATTGATTTTGACATTTGGGTTTGTTGATCAATTAATTTAGAGCTAGATTGGGAATGCTTTTATTATTATTTGCTAATTTGGTCACTTTGGAATTTCATTTCAATGACAAATCAATTGCTTGTTTCTTGTTTGTGATTGAAAAAAAATTTTAATTTAAGTTTCTAATTTTTTAAAACTAGAAATGGACGAAAAAACCTTTGACATCATGAAAGAAATTGACAAAATTCGTGACCTACCCTTAAATTGCTACAATTATGAGACTACAGGAGCATAATTGACCAAATTAAAACTATAAAGACGAAAAGTGAAAAAGAGAGAAACTATTAGCCTTTTTCTTAAGAAGAAGAAAAATATTAAACCTTGCATAGGGTAGTTTTGAGTGCAGAGCTCCTCCTTATAGCCTTCCATTTTCGCTCTGGTTCTTAGCTTCCTTGTGGCTCAAGTCTCATAATCCAAACCCATGTTTACATCAGCAAAAATGAACCGTCAATGCCCAACTTGTAGCCGATTCTGCTTTTCTGATTGATTTCTCAGCCAAACCCACATTTGATATGACGATTTTTGAAAACCCAAAAAAGTGAAGAACGATGGACTCCGAATTTTCGGTGCAATTGCAAACACAAGCCTACGGCGTTCTAAGTTCCAAAGATGTGCATCCCATGGAGACCCTCTTCTCTCATCTCTTCAGCCCCCAGGAACCCCAACGATCTCAAGCCTATAGTCTTCTCCATTGTTGCAGAAAGCACTTCCCAGATTTGTTATTCATAAAGCTCTTCTATGTGATCAGGCAAGGCCCTTCTGCTGACATTCGTGCCAGGTCAGCCCTGGTTCTTCGTTTTGTGCTTTGTGACCTTTGGCCTAAGTTGTCTTTGAATGCTCAAATTAACATGAAGAACAACTTTCTTGTTTCTCTTCAAGAAGAGGGTTCATTGCCCACTTTGAGGATACTCTGTGCCATTGCATCTGAAATGGCATCAGAGATTTCTGGGGTTGGCAATGAATGGCCAGAATTCATTGAGTATTTGTTGAAGTCTTTTCAGTCGGATTCTGAAAGGTTTCAACTTCCTGCTTTGTGGGTGCTTGCTTTTCTGCCAAAAGTGTACCGCCCCGTTGCTTGTAAAGCTTTAGCTCCCAGCATTGAACCTATACACTTGGCTTTTTTAAGTGCGTTGAATTCGGAAAATGCTGATATTCAGGTCGCCACATTTAGTGCTGTGGTTAGTTTGATTCATTTGTTTTCGAATTCATCAGGGCGGAATTGGTTTCATGACCTTTTGAGAGGGATGATGGTTGGACTGTTTAATTTGTTAAGTCGCTTGAAAGAAGACTATGCCCGAGGGGCTCTCAAAGAGTTAATAATGTTGGTAATGGAAGAGCCACAACTCTTGAAGCCATACCTTAATGAACTAGTACTTGACATGCTTAAGATAGCAGAGAGTGAACAAGTGACAGAGGGAACCAAAGTGTTTGTTCACAAATTCTTGCTAACCATAGCAGAAGCAAGCGATTTGGCACTTACGATGAGGGGGTTACCGCATCAGACTTTGGTTAGGCTGCTCACAGTCCCAATGAAACTGCTTCTCTGTATAAATGATGACAATGAATGTTACAACAAGGAAAGTGACCAGGGTGCGAATGTCGGGAAGACAGATCTTGGAATTGCATACCTGACAAAAATTTCAACTGCCTTAGGTGAAAAGACAATGACCCCCATTGCTTTTGAGTTGTTCTTGGAGTACATGGATGCTTCCGATTGGAAGAAGCGTCACGCAGGAATTTCTATGCTTGCAGTGATTGCAAAGGAGTGCTCCGGTGAAATGGTAATAGCTTTGTGCCTGGTTTATTGCATGAATTTTGTTTACATACTATTAACTGATATTCGGGAATATTTATATGATACTGAATTGCACCTTCTCTAAGTATAATGATTAAGGAAAATGGTAGTTGGTTTACCAAGTATAACCTGTTTATTTTCGATATGGTTCAATCAATCAATAAATATTTTGTGTAGGTATCAATAAAAAATAAAGGAATGTTGTATACACCACATACATTTTCTGTTTTACTTGTATCTCTTGTATCCTTTTTGCACATCTGGCCTGAGACTCTGGGGTTTAAGGTTTGTTAATGATAAAGCTAGATTACCTCCTGACAGTCTGAACTATTCATAGTGAGCAAATTTGTGTTGACTTAGTATTTAATTAGTATCCAGTACCTATTATTTCATGATTGTATATGATCCTTAAATCTTCAGTGTCTCTCAAACCATTCCTTTACTGCAGGTACTGATGAAAAATTGTTTGGAACAAGTTACGAGCATTATTTTGAAATCATTCCAAGATCCCCATTCTCGAGTTTGTTGTGCAGCTTTTAATTTTATGCAACTGCCTATAACCCTAATAGAGGCAATGCAAATCCTCCATCATTTGAGGATTGTGCCTGCACTAGTTACTGCACTTGACCAACATTCAATTCCAAGAGTAAAGGTCTGGGTTATGAATTTACTATGTGTTATGCTATTTGGTAATTAATTACATTCTCAGTTATTTTTTTTATCAAATATGTTTTCCATACAGTCATCATGATTGTGTAACCTCATTGCCATATCTCTCTAATAATTTTTTATAGGCAAAGTTCCTCTGTGATTTTTTATTTTTTATTTTCTGCTAAGCTCCCATCCTGGTAATTTTTTTTTTCTGAGCTTAAAACCTTTAAAGATGACGGTTTAGAAGTTATGGTGACAGGGGATGGATTAATGATGGTTTCCTTTTTCTTAGATGGCTATATTTTAGGCACTTGGTGATTGATTTTTTCAGGGGTAGACATGCTTTTATGCATCGTTAGGATTGCAGTTTAAGTAGGATTAATTTGTGTTTGAGAAAGGATCCTTTGATCTATATATTCTTTTCCAGTAACACTCCTCTCTCTCTCTCTCTCTCCCTCTCTCTTATTCTTTGCCAGTAACACGCTTCTCTTTTTCATTATTAATTTTGACATGTTATACTTATCTTTATAGTACAGTTATATTAGTCCAAAGTATTTGCAAATATGATACTATATCTTTGCACTTTTGTTCATCATACTAAGCAAAGTATGCATCTTTTCGTTTCTGTCTCAACATTATCCATTCAGAGCAGTGCAGGTTTATTTGTTGTAAGAGATAGTTTAATAGAAAAAAAAATTTTAAAATTGTTGATTCTTTTACTCATATTACTCTATATATTTCTTTCCTTTGCGAATTGCTGCCTAATTTGATCAAGTATTTCTTTTTTAAAATCTTCCTGCAATCTGCCTTTTTTTAACCCTCTGTTACTCATTTGGTTCTTGAACATTGAAATCCATCCACACCTTCTTTCTCCTTTTTATATTTTGAAATGCCCCATTAGTTATTTGCTGGCAGGCAAACAGCTAGAGCTGACTGAATTTAATCCCTTTGTTTGCATTCAGGAACAAGCTGCCTCAGCAATACTACACTTGATAAAGAAACTACCTTCAGATGGCTTAAGAATGCACACAGACTTGGATACTATATTGAGCAAACTGCAGAAAGAACCACAGGTATAATTATATGTATATGTTATTTTCTAAAATTAATCTCATCAACAAGACCACTGTTCAAGTGTGGACTGAAGACATCTGCTCCTGATCCAGTCTGTATATGGTATATACGTGTGTGTGTGTCGGGAGGCATTCGAATGAGAACATAAGTCTTCACCTTAAGTCCTCATTAGATAATGTCCATTACTTTTGTTTAGATGCAAAAAAATCCTCCCCCACACCCCCAAACCAAGAGGAATCACTTTCTACAATTTTAACAACCAGAATTTGGATGGTCAGTTGGAAACTTTTCAGATTCTCTCTTAGTGATATTAAGCATTTGAAAAGAAATCTAAAAAGCCATGCTGACTAAGTATATAGAGTAGACAGATCTAAAGGTTACTCCTTCATGTGAGTGTCACTTGACATGCCATAAAGTTTTGTATTGTCTGCACAAAAGTATACTGAATCTGTTATCTCAATGGAATCTTCGCCAAATGAATTTGTTAGCTAAGACAGTCAGGATGAAGTCAACACATAGTCAGGTTATTGGAGTTCTTTAGGTAGTCACCGTGTACTAGGGTAGGGTTAGGAGACTGAAATAGCATAATTTTCTTAACTTAAAAGGATATTTTGGAGATCAACCATTTTGGGTGGGGTTTCTGAACTTAAGTGAATGAAGATGCCCTTAGGTTGGGTAGGTAGCAAATCATAAAGAAGAAAAAAGAAACAATCAGACCACCCTTCGGTGTGTCTATTTTGAGGTGAGCAACCACACACTATTTGGTTGACTGCGATGTGGCAGCGGTAGACCAAAAATGCCAAAATTTGAATGACTTACGTATAGAGCTCCTATAGAAGGCAATGGATAACAGCATTGAGGTATGCTCAGTTCTCTTCTCTTCTGTTCTTTGTTCTGTTTCGACTGTTTGTGCTTGATTGGACATTAACTACGTAAATGAGACAGTTTGCACACATAATGACTTACTCATATCATATGGCTTATTTTTTAGTTCGGTTTTGGAGAAGTTGTAAATCTTAAAACCATAGCGTGTATTAGAATGAATGACTTGTTAAAAGTGAGATTATAGTAGGCTGGCAATGAAGCCATGAGTAAAACTGGCTGTTGGGGTTGTATTTTAATGGATTTGTTTAGGTCCGTCTGGTCAATGGGTGCGCTTGTGGATGTAGGCAAATAGCTGAACTCATGAAAATCTCAGTGTTGGTATTTGTAAGTGGCTTGAATTGATTGAAAACAAATGTTGTTTGCACATTAAATTTCTGAAAATTTCATTATCCAGTCGAATATCGGTCTTTCAGAAGTAGATTTGATTCACATCTAAATTTTTGCTCATCAACCTAATGTACCTAATTTCTTCTTTCAGAGCTCTCCTGTCTTGCCTTGAGTTAATTTTAAATTTTAAATTTATTTTAAACTTCAAAAACAAAAAAAGAATCACTTATGGCCTCTCTTATCCAATTTACTCTTTCATCCTTTTCACATCAAGGATAAATATTGTAGAAGAGATTACTTGTACACCCTGTGATGTGTGATCTGTTTTTTATTATTTCATCAGTTCTTCGATGTTGTGAGCAAGGTGCAGTATTGAGAGTCACTGAATTGGAAACACATTATTGTATTCTTCTAGTTATTGATAACTGTAATATACTTTAGGATGAAAAGTTTGATAAGAAAACATAACTTCTTATGGTTTTGATTTTTCATTTTTATTTTCTTTTCCATCCTTTTCCAGGGGCACGCAGCGGTAAATACAACGTAGTGTTCATAAGGCTCGAAATCAACACTTTTTTTTCTCTCTGTTCTGAAAGAAGAGGGGGCACTAAGTCATTTTCTTCCATTTCGTTCTAGGAAAATGAGTTTTTTTTTAAGGACACTGAAGAGTATTTTGAAGAGATTCTCTACCGTGGCATGTCCTCTGCAATCTGCATGCTATAAGCTGGGATATTGGCATCTGCAGGACTTTTCCACTTCTTCTGATAGCCCAGATTAAAATGTGCTTATAGCATCCCTAGAGATTTTTTTTATTAAAAAAAAGTGATTAAGTTGTGGACTATATTCTTATTTTCTTCTTTTTCTATTGGTCTCTGATGTGCAGTATGCCAGTATGTTCTTTCTTGAACAGAAGTTCAATTTTCGAAAAGCTCTAGGGTTTGAAAGCTTTTGTAATGGGGTGGCGTCATGAAGCAGGGGATTTATAGTATAGCACAACGCAAAAATTCCTAAACATTATACACTTTTGAATTTTAAATAGTATAGCCTAGGGGTGGAATCGATTCAGTGGGCCAGTACCAATGACCGACCAAGGGTAGTCAGTTTACCCAAAATTGAAACGGCCGCTGACCAATTTGCAGTCAGTTCTCTGACTGTCGGTAATATCGCAAGTAGCGGTCGGGCCGGTTTGGTGGTAGGCCTACCGAAACAAACATATTGGGCTTTTTTGACCAAATTTTTTTAGCCCACTTGACATTTTCTGGGCTACAATTTGAGATTTGAATGCAGTTTTTAAGCCCAGTTTTGCTGGGCAATGTTTTAGGGACTGTTTTTGGACAATTGTACTTGGGCAAACATGATAAAATGAGAAATTAAAGCCTAAAAGCTAAAACTACAATTAAACATGCTCAAAGCAAAAATTGAAGCCTAAAGTTAAACATCCAAATCCAAAGTACGACATAGTTAAACTTAAGTTACAACTCAACAAAAGAAGAAGTTTGAATTAGTTTACAACTCAAAAAAAAAAAATTATAAGTTTGAATTAGTTTACAACCCAAAAAGAAGAAGTTTTAATTAGTTTACAACCCAAACAAAAGCAAGCACTTGACTTGAGCATTATAAATGTGATGGAGTTGGAGGAGGCAAAATGCTTGTTGAAGTAGAAACTTGAGCATTACCACCTTGAGCCTTAGCGGCCACTACATGAAAAAATAATAATTAAGAATATGTACATATTAGTAGAAGCATTAAACCATCAAAGCATCAATAAAATCTAAAGATAAATAATTGAAATACTTACTTGCTTGAATTTCTTCAAGTTCCTTATAAAAAGCAATTTCCTCATCCGCTGGTTCCTTGTATAAGTTAAATTCGTCTGCCCTAAGCCAATCATGAGTACACACTAATGCCTCTACCATTTTTGGAGTCAATGAGCTTATAAAAGGATCCACAATCCTTTTGCCTAGGCTAAAGGCATTCTCACTAGCAACCATAGAGGAAGAGATTGCAAATATGTCCTTGGCAACCTTGGAAAGGATTGGATATCTTGATTAATTCCCTTTTCACCAACCCAAAAGGTTGAAGTTTTTGTTCCTTGGGTTTTCAAATGGATCGGCAAAGTATTTATCAACTTCATGAGAGATCTCCTTTTGTTGTTCCTCTTTTTTGAAGCAAAATCTCCCTCAACATTTGAGAATGAGCATCATCACCATCCAACTCATCTTCCAAACTGTCCTTATCCCCTTCATCTAGTGTTTGTAGGGGACCCAAGCTACCAACCCCTCTATACTCATTATACAAAGTGAGCAAGGCATTTTTGACTTCATCCCCAATAGCTTCAATCTTTAAAGGTTTGGCTCCAAGATTTCGGAAGCTAATCTTGAGCAAGGCGAGCTTCCATCTAAGGTCTAACACATTCCCTATAAACACAAGATTGTTGCCACCCTCAAAGCTACCCTAGTACTTGTCCCACTTGAGCTTCATTGAAGAAGCCACCTTTTGCAAAGTTTCACTCCCCTCATCTTTCATTTTTCTTTCAATCTCAACTTGTAACCCAACCAATCATGATATTGGATGTACAAGTTTTGGTGGCACTAAGCTTTAAGGTGGTTTCATAAAACTTTTTAAGAAAATGCACAAAGGCTTGTGCACTCTCCCAATCTGACCTGGTTGGTGGCCTAACTCTTTTCACAAAGGTTTTTTTTTTTTTTTTCCCATCATTTTCAAGCTCATTAAAGTAAGCAACAAATGGAGCATTCTCGTCCACCATCCTAGTAAACACATTTTTATACTTAAATGCACCATCAAGCATCTTATAAGTGACATTCCACCTTATTGCCACATCCAAAGGAATGTTTGCCATCATATCCATGCTCTCAAAAATGGCAAAATCCCTAAACTTATCCAACCTTGATGGTGAAGAATGTATATACTTCACACAATTTCTAACCCCTTCAATTGAGCTAGAAAGCTCCTTCAATCCACCATTAACAACCAAATTAAAAATGTGACAAGCACACCTCATATGCAAATATTTGCCATCAAGCATAAGAGTATTCAATGACTTAAACCGCTTGGCCATATACTTCACCGCCCCATCATTTGCACTAGCACTATCAACCGTAATGCTAAACACCTTCTTTATTCCCCAACTATTCAAACAAGAATCTAAACACCTCCCAATGTCATCAACCTTGTGACTT
Source organism: Prunus avium (assembly GCF_965620075.1). Lineage (NCBI taxonomy): Eukaryota > Viridiplantae > Streptophyta > Magnoliopsida > Rosales > Rosaceae > Prunus > Prunus avium. The sequence continues at coordinate 441,185 of NC_142284.1, read as the reverse complement.
GTGATCTTAATGAAATTTATTATCCTCTTGTGTAACTTCCATTCATGATCCATGAAATGGGCAGTGACTACCATGTAGTTGATGTTTTGGATAGAGGTCCAAGTATCGGTTGTGATATTTACTCTTTGATCACTTATCACACTCATAATCTTAGTCTTCTCAACTAAGAACAAATCCCACACTCCCTTAGCAACCTTCTTCCTACTAGGGATCAAGAACCTAGGTTTAAGATCATGGATAAAATCCCTAAACCCCATCCTCTCTACCGCCCTAAAAGGGATCTTATCCTTGATGATGCACTTCACACACTTCATTTCTGATCTTGCTTGATTGAAGGTGTGAGGCACCAAAGCACTACTTATTGCCCCCTTTGTGCTAACATTGATTGGTTTGCATACCTTTTCCATAGATAGGAGATAGCTTGCATCTCCTTTCTAAGTGGGTTTTCAACCCGGTTGTCCTATTTTTCTTGGGATCCGCTGGCATATCCGCTTTGCAATAATTGCAAACCCCAATTATTCTCTCAACCCCTATATCATCATTCTTTCTAATTTTTGTACAGTCATCCCACACCATACTCTATTCGATTTCCTATTCCCTCCCAAATGAGATGACACAACTTCTTCATCTTGGCCTTGTGTTTGGGATTGTGTTTGAGGAGGTTGTGTTTAGGATTGTGTTTAGGGTTGTTTTTAGGGTTCAATCGAAGATGCACTAATTGAGGCATTAAGTGTGTTGATTGGCTAAACTCCATTTTCCTATCATACACAATAAATCAAACAAAATCCTAATTAATCAGCTAGCTATAACATAATTTTAAACATTCCAAACAACTTCAAACAAAGCAAATGCAACTTTAAAACCCTAACCAACAACCAGCTATAATATTTCATATAAAAAAACATACTTAAAACAATCTAAAAACATAGCCAAACATATAAAAACAAATTATAAACAAGTTAAAATAACCTAAAACATATTCTAAACAACTTTAAAAACCTAAAACATAGACAAAAACATCAAAATAGATTTTAAAATACTTAAAACAACCTAAAACAGATTATAAACAAGTTAAAAAACCTAAAACACACCAAAACAAGTTCTAAAACAATTTAACAGATTCAATACGTGCCTCAAAGCACCATTGCAAAGCAACAACACTTTTTTTCCAATGCCTGTCAATCAATGAAAGAAAAATAGTTAGAATCACAATACAAATGCTTAATTTGAAACCCCAATTGCAATTTACAACCCCAAACCCAAAAGCCCCAAACCTAAAAATTAAAACCCTAATTCAAAATTCCTAAACAAAAACTCAAAATCGAACCCAAAATTACCTCTATTGTCTTGTGTTTGTTGTAGGTGGATACAGAGAGAGAGAGAGAGAGAGAGAGAGAGAGAGAGAGAGGGAGGGAGATGGAATGGAGGCGTGAGGTGTTGAATGCAAAAATAAGAAGAAGAGAGAGAAACTAGGGTGAGCTCATTATGATTGAGCGTCCTCTAGTTACAGAGGTGAGTTGAAACCTTATATTCAAATATAAAGATAAATTATTTTTCACATTTTGATGAAATGAGTTTCTTTATAATTCAAGTGTACAAAATGGGTTTGTACAAAATGTCAAAATGGGTTTATGTTCATGTAGAATCATGATGTTGTGGTTGTGGTTGATGTTGTTGTGGTTGTGCCTGATGTTGTGCTTGTGCTTGTTCAACCAACTAGGTCCTCTTTGGTTGTTTATTCTTTTTAGTTCTTAGGCCGATTTTTGGTTTTGTTGTTCCTGTTTTCTTGTGATTTTTGTGTCATGTAGGCATGAGCAGTTGGTTCTATATTCATATAGGTTGTATGCATTGTGGTAACCTTAAAGGTAGACCTCAGATTTAGTATAAAACTTTTGATTATAGGAGAATATTTCGTGAGAAGGGCTCAGTAGGTTCCTGGAATGTCTAATGTATTAAAGCATAATGCTCATAGATAATGTCTTTCACTTATTCAACTTATGGTTCATATGAATAGAGTATTATTCAAGTGTACTGCATGCATGTTTCATACTATTTTTCATTTTTATAAAAGCATTTTATGTCATATTTTAAGGATTGTTGCTTTTGTCTGTTTCATTTATGTTGGGTTTTTTTTTTAAATTTGGTATGTGGGCTAATGAAATTTAAGTTATAAAAAATAGTTATTTAAGAGTTCACAATGTGTTGAATTATGTAGAGTATGCTTTGCTATTACTCAATAACGGATTATCTTATTTTCTTATGTGTGTTTAGGAGCTGGAGGAGAGTGTGATTGTCAACATCTACTATATGACCAGGCTGTGTCGTCAATGGGAAACATCTGATGGTTGCTCTAGTGGATTATAATGCCACTTCGCTCATAAAACTGTCGAGGTGCAGGCCAGTGTGTGAAGATTTGAAGAATCTGAATGGCTGCTTATATGGCAATAGATGCAAATTCTCCATCAGGCTTGACACTTCTATCCACGCTCTTCTGCCATTGGCACTTCTATCCCATACTTCATCTGTTACATTTAGTTAGTTATGTTATAGCTCTCCAGACAAAAGCAGAGTATTCACCAACATAGTCTTTTACAAGCTCTCGTTTGTCTCTATAATTTCACTTTCCTCAAGCACAATTTCTCTTCACAAGTTCGAACATGTCTTCCAGGGCACAGAAAATTGTCGATGACTTTAATATTACAATCGCCAACTTGGGTTTTGAGTGTTTTGATCCACCTGTACTTCTCGCACCCACCACAGTACAGGTACATTCCTCAAATGTTCCCAACAATTCTCTTTTTATCTACAAGTTTCTTAGTGTTTTTTTCTTTTTTCTGTAGGATGAGTTCAATCTAGCACTTGGGCGTCCTCTGGTCACAGAGGTGAGTTGAACACTTCTGTTTGAATATAAAGATCAATTATTTTCCACCTTTTGATGAAATGAGTTTATTTATACTTCAAGTGTACAAAATGGGTTTCTTTATACTTCATGTGTACAAAATGAGTTTCTTTATACTTCAAGTGTACAAAATGGGTTTGTAAAAAATGCCAAAAATGAGTTTATAGAAAAATGGGTTTCTTTATAATTCAAGTATACAAAATGGGTTTGTAAAAAATGCCGAAATGGGTTTGTAGAAAAATGGGTTTATGTTAATGTTGAATCATGTTGTGGCTGTGGTTGATGTTGTGCCTGTGCCTATGCCTGTGGTTGATGTTGTGGCTGTACCTGTTTAACAAGCTATGGTGGTAAGTAGAATATGTCCTCTTTGGTTGTTTATTTTTTTTCAGTTTTTAGGCAGATTTTTAGTTTTGTTGTTTATATTTTGTTGTGGTTTTTGTGTCCTATAAGCATGGGCAGTTGGTTTTATATTCATATAGGTTGTATAACCTTTAAGGTAGCCCTTAGATTTAGTATAGAACTTCTGATTATATGAGAGTGTGTCGTGAGAAGAGATCAGTAGGTTCCTAGAATGTCTAATGTATTTACGCATAATTCTCATAGGTAATGTCTATCGCTTATTCAACTTCTTATGCGTGTTTAGGAGTTGGAGGAGGGTGTGACTGTCAACATCTTCTATAAGACCAGACTGTGCGATGAATGGAAAATATCTGTTGGTTGCTCTCATGGATTAGGGTGCTACTTTGCTCATGGACGTGCCGAGTTGTGGACCAGATTATGCAAAAATTTGAAGAATCTGAATGGCTGTTTATATGGCGATAGATGCAAATTTCAGCATCAGCCTTGACACTTCCATCCACGCTCTTTTGCCATTGACGCTTCCATCCCATACTTCATCTGTTACTGTTAGCCGGGCCCCTATGCACATATACTTCATTCTTCCCATTGACTAATATACTTTATCTGTTAGCCACCCTTTTCGCACATATGTTCAACAGTTTGATGTTGAACAATTTTGTCAACAATATTTTTGGTTTGGTTGGGTTACTGTAATGTGTCTGTATTGTAAATATGTATGTATTGTATTTGGTTTTGTTTTTGTTTCATTATGTTGCATACTAAAGGAAATGAGGTTGAATGCTTGAATTGGTTTGTCTTTAGCATTTTGTATAGGTTGCTATGAGGAAACTTTTGCTTCTATTGAATGCTTGAAGATAATGAGAGAGAGACAGCAGAGTTCAGTTCTATCTAAAAACTTAGCTCAGAGGATTCAACAATTTAGGGCATCGAAATGACACGTTCACTTTTTATTTTAGCCTTTATTTTATTTTGTTTGGTTTATTTATGAGGGCTAGTCGTGGACCAACCTTACCTACCTACCTTTTTGATTGAAGAAAAGATTATCTCTGCAATTTGGGAATTAATATAATGCAGAGCACTTGAAAGATGGTTGAGTTTTCGATGACCGATGTCACGTATTTAGTGGCTATTTAGTTTGGCCGGGTTCTCTCTTTAACTGTGATTTTAAGAAACATGTTTCTGTATTGTTTGCCATTGTTGGTCTGTTTGGCTTTAGTTTCATATTTTTCGGGGCTTTTAGTTCGCTCTGTAACTCTAATGTTGGTTTATTTTTATCCTTTTGTGGATTGCTGTAAAATCTTTCAATGTAAAGAAAATGAGGAAACTTTTGTGATTCTCTTGAATACTTGAATTTTATATGGTGTGGTGGTTATGGAAGCAAATAAATTCGGTACCGATTTCGTATTAGGCGCAACCGATGCAGGGGATGCGTATTAACCAAACATGAGTTCGGATGTGTATTGTCCAATGCCGGTTCGAATGTGCATTAACTCAATACGGGTTCATATATGCATCACCCAACAACATAGGTTCAGATGCACATAACCCAAAAACATAGGTTCATATGTGCACAACCCAACAACATGGATTCAGACGCGCACAACCTAACAACATGGGTTTTGATGTGCACAATACAACAACTTGGGTTTAGATGTGCACAATCTAACAATATAAGTTTCGATGTGCCACGACCCACATGATTAGACGAATATCATTTGACGTGGGATCAACCTAATGTCACTCTGCCGACGGTCCATTCAATTGGTAAGTATGTGAATAAGTATTCGGTTAAACCTGTGAATAAATATTTACGTATATCCCCATACTGACTATGCTTGTGCAACCTGTTCAACCACATATGCATGTGCAACTTGTTCAATCACCTATGTCTGTGCAACCTGTTTAATTGCTTATGCATGTGCAACCTAGTCAATCACCTATGCATGTTCAACCACTTTTGTCTGTGCAACCTGTTCAACTACATCTGTATGTGCAACCTGTTCAACCACATATGCATGTGCAACCTGTTCAATCGCCTATGCATGTTCAACCCTAATGGATGTTCAATCTGTTAGAAATGTGCCCTAAGAGCCAATACATTTGATGTAATCTCCTTAGAATACATTTCGTATATGATATATAAAGGGCAAACTTATTTGTTATCTTTTACATCGTGTAAAGAAACAAATGTCCCGGGTATGCTAAATAAGAGATAAAGTAATCTAAAGAAGATTAGATTCGGGAGACCTTTAATCTCTAACTGTAGCATCCCAAAATGTTCCTAATCATAGGTTATCAAATGGGCATTGATAAACCGTCAAGATTAGCACATATTATGTATGCTCAATTGGGAGGATGGTTAGTCTCAAACCATTTGTGTAGTTGACACTAATACAAGTATGTGGGTGCTCATTAGTGAATGAGTACACTGAACGCGATCAACCGTAGTTCTCATATGGAGTATTTATCTATATGTCAAATGAGAACTCATAGTTGCAATAATGCAAATTAGTCCTTAGACCTGAGGTATCATGGTTGTCCTGTGATGCGTTATTGATCTTTGATAGCTCTTAAAGGCAAGCCGTAAAAGATTTGTCTTAAGTGTTGTTGGGATCTCTTAATTCATCATAGGGGCATGTGAATGTACAATAAGGAATCTCTACTTTCGATAAAGAAGGAGAATGTTTCAAGATGTGATTCAGTAAATCTTTGGCCAAAGTATTTTTGAGCTTGATTTAGAAAGTTGTTCTTAATCATGTTCTTTTGAATCACATGAGGTTATAAATCATATTAGGAGTTTGACATAAACAATCCGTACCCTAATAATATGATTTGAAACATTGTATAAGAGAAGGATCGTATTGCATTGCAATTCCAACTGAATAGGTTCTTCATCTATTCTGGTTAGCTTGGGTAGCCTTGATATATTGCTAGATGTCACTCTTGGCTTGTGGAAGTCCTAGGATTGATTGTGATCGATCCAAATAAAGGAAGAATTAAAAAGGGGTTTTAATTCCAGTTGGTTAGAAAGAGTTCTAATATTTTCCCACTGCCTTGCTAATTAGAACCTAATGGATCGCACACCTTAAATGGTTAACTTTGAGTAATACAAATGAGAATGAGGAAATCAATTTGATTGATTTGATGTGGATGATTTACTACGTGTAAAAACGTATTTGGGCCTCGATAATAGTTAGAGGGAAGCCCAAATGGTTGGGTATCAAGCCCAAGGGCTTAAGACACCTAAATATTATGGTTTAAGTGTCATAAGGCCTAATTTTGGAAGCCCAATGGGATTTGGCCGAAAATGGTTAAGTGAATGTGTATGGGAATTGTTTCCATAAGCTAATTAACACACAAACACAATCCAACATCAACCAAATGGGTTTGGGAGATCAAAGAGAGACAAAAGAGAGTTTTCAAGAGTGAAACACTTTCATCTTTCAAAGTGGTTTAGATTGAAACCAATCTTGTGAATCTTGCACTAGCATCCAAGTATTCTCAAGATACTTATTCTCATCTCAAGGTTCCATTGGTGTGGAGACTTAGAGGCCATATACTTTTGTGGCTCACATGGAGGAGAAAGATTAAGGAGCAAAGATCAAAGAGGAGATCAACAAAGAGGAAATCATCAAGAGAAGACCAAACACAAATTGGTTCATATAATTGCTTCAAGGGTAATTAGATCTTATCCTTTTTCTCTTGAATTTTCATTTATGAAAAACATATCAATGTTCATGGCTTAAGATACTTGGAAGAAGTTTTGTTTTTGAATTTAAACAACCACCATAGACTTCCGCTGCGATTAATTTGATTAAATGCATGTTTAATATTGAAATGAACTTTGGAAAAATGTTTTGAAATTCCTACACAATCACCTATGATAAGTATTTGTTTATGTGTAATACATATGCACTTAGTAAGTATGTGAAAAAAAAATATTTCTATTAATGCAAGATGACCATGTTCTTATGCATATCCCTATGTCACCTATGCTTGTGCAACCTGTTCAACCACTTGTGTATGTTCAACATGTTTAACCACCTATGCATATGTAACATGTTCAACTAGCTATGATGGTAAGTGGATTTGATAATAATAGGCCATATTTGCTGTTGTTCATTCTTGTTAATTGTGTTTTCAATTCTTAGGCGGATGCTTAGTTTTGGTTTTTCTATTTTCTTATTTTTTTGTGTGCATAAGCTAACAACATGGGTTCCGATGTGTACAAGTCAACAACTTGGGTTTCGATGTGCACAATCCTACAACACATGTTGGGATGCATCACAACCCATATGATTGGACGAACATCATTTGATTTGGGATAAACCTAATGCGACTCTGTTGATAGTCCTTTCGATTAAGTATATTTCCATCACTACAAAAAAAAAAATGGTTCATTACCAACCAACTTTTTCCGAGGGCCCTTAAATTCCTTCGGTAAAAGTGTTTTTCCCGAAGAAAAAATGTTGTTCGTAGGAAATATGTCACGGGACTGTAATTTATTTCCGACAAATGAACGGCCCTCGAAAAAAGTCTATATGGTCGTCGAAAATGTAATTTGTTTGGTGGGAAAACTTGGCACCAACTTTATTAATGACAAAAAATATATTTGTCGGAAATAAGATAATTATTTCCGATGGGCTTCACATGCCGTTGTAATTGTTTAACTATTTCTGAGAAGAAGTATGTCCTCTCGGTAATGTTGTTATATTTACATATGTATTTACTTAAATGTTTTATCCATCAAGAAACACTCAAGTAATTATGATTGCATTAGGATATGATGTTTTAATCCGATGCTAGAAGAAACCAAAATCAAAATAATAGAGCAACAACGAGTTTACCAAGTGTACTCTCCCAAATTCACGAGTTTGATACAGTCTATGTCGAAACTAAGGCAAATATGAAAGTAGTGCAAGCACTTATCAATGACAAGCATAACCCGTGGAAGGGCACCCACATTGTGGTAAAGGAAAAACAATATGCCACAATTGCAGCTATTAAACAAATGGCCAAAAAGCTTAAGCTAAAAGTCATTGAAAGTGACAATTAGAAGGAGGCAAAGTAAGTTTTTTTTTTCTCCTGTTTTTGAGTATTTATAATTTTCATATAGCTTAGTTATGAATATTATTATAATTAATTTTATATTTAATATTTATTGAGTAGAACTAATAGTTCTTCGGAATCTGGGGGAGGAGACACTAGTGGGGTGGACTCCGACTCCAACAACGACAATGCCGGAACAAGTCACTAATAATGATTTGTTATGTAGTTTTAAGCCTTCAGACATTATATTATTTGTTTTAGTTTGGTACTTAGTTTTAAGTTCTCGGACATCGGACATTATATTATTTGTTTTAGTTTTGTATGTAATTTTAAGTGTTCGGACATTAGTACTCTTTATTTTATTTCGGTTTGTAATTTTAAGTCTTCGGACACTAATACTCTTTGTTTTATTTCGGTGTGTAATTTTAAATCTTCGGACAACACTCTCTTGTATTGGTTTTTGTTCTTTAGTTCTGTTTTTTCTATATTCTTGTGTTTTTGTGTGCATAAGCTAACAACATAGGTTCTAATGTGTACAAGTCAATAACTTGGGTTTCAATGTGCACAACCCTACAACACATGTTGGTATGCGTCACAACCTACATGATTGGAAGAACATCATTTGTTTTGAGATAAACCTAATGCGACTCTGTCGACGGTCCTTTCGATTAAGCATATTTTCATCACTACAAAAAAAATGGTTCATTATCGATCAACTTTTTCCGAGGGCCCTCAAATTCCTTCGGTAAAAGTGTTTTTTCCGACGAAAAAATGTTGTCCATAGGAAATATGTCACGGGGATGGAATTTATTTTCGACAAAGAAACGGCTCTCGAAAAAAGTCTCTTTGGTCGTCGGAAATGTAATTTATTTGGTGGGAAAACTTAGCACCAACTTTATTAACATCGTAATTGTTTGTCGAAAATAAGATGATTATTTCCGAGGGGTTTCTCATACCATCGTAATTGTTTGACTATTTCCGAGAAGAAGTATGTCCTCTCGGTAATGCTGTTATATTTACGGCCAAACACATCTTGGTCGGTAATAGTTGTGCTTTTATCCGAGGGCATATTCACTTTTGTCAGATATCACAACCTAGTTTCGAAGGCAACATATGGTTGTCAGTAATAATTTTTCTATTTACGAGGGGAATTAGCAGTTGTTAGAAGTGATTATCTTAAAAAATTTATAACAAATTAAATAAAGAAAAAAGAAAAATACACTGAAAAAGGCTATGCTTTCCTTACAACAAATCCGTCGATTTTAAAGTTCTAAAATCATGATTCTACATAATTGAGGGATCAAAGAAGCAAAAGTGTTAGCTTATCAAACATTAACTTGTGTTTGGTGTGTTTACAAACTAATTTAAGTTTTTGTTGTCACTTTGAAATGTTTCAGGTATGTTATTAGACTCTTCATTGTTTTTTTTTTACCTCATAAAGATCAATTTGTGATTATCATGATTAAAATCTTGAGTTTGCATTTGAAATAACATTGAAATAAGAAGCCACTTTCTGTTATGTGTAAAATTTAGTTCAATCACTTGTGTCTTTATTTTAGTTAAGGCATGTATTATTTTTTTGATTCCTCATAATACATTTTTTCATCCAAAAGAATATTTATATGTTTTCAATTTAGGATCATAACTATTTGTATATAGGTGTGCTTGAATCAAGGGATAAGGTTTTGAATTTCAAGGAAGTCGTATTTACATACAAGTCATAGGAAAACTTAAAAGCTACATTCAAACACCTTATTCAGTTTGAAGTGGGCGTCGAGGACTCTTGATATATGATATATCTTAGGATTGTAATGAGTTTTTGGAATTTGTTACATTGGTATTTTACTAATTATAATATATATTATTTTTCGGACAACAATTTCTCATTGGAATTTTTTTAAATATTTCTTTTACAACATATTCGTACATTCTGATAACTCTTTACTCTTGATAATTACTATAAATATAGTCGGAAAAACATTTTTTCGGACACACTTCCATGTTCGAAATGCTCAATTTCGACAAATTATATTTGTCACAAATAGTAATTTAGGATCGGAAATACTATTTTTGATAAATAGCCTTTGGTCGAAAATATATCGTGGCAAAACAAAAGATCTCGATAAAAAAAAACTATTTTTGATAGTTGCATAAGTATTTGTGACCAGAGTTATGGTTGGAAATGAATTCGATAAATAGCCTTTGGTCGAAATGAATTTTCAAAACGACTATACAAATTCATTTCCTATCGAAATTTAAGCAATATTGACGAAACATGGGCATCAGAAATACATTATTTACGACGGAGTGGTCAAAAAAACTATTTGCAACAAGCGTTTTTCCGATGACTTCCAACGGCAATTTGATGTCGAAAAATGGTATTTTCGACGACAAAACGCCTTTTCCAATCATAAATTGCCCTCGCTAAAGGCATTCTTTTTTGTAGTACATAACTGCATGAATTGTGGAACAAGACAAACGTGGTTAAGGGCTGATCCCGCATAACTCTCAGTGACCTGGAAAAGGTCAAGATGCATATAATGTGCAAAATGAAGCTTTCATCCCAAGGTTGTCGCCAGGTATAAAAGTGAGGCTTCACATCTAGATTGAGGTATGCGATTTCAAATTAACTTGTGTACTCAAATACATACAAAAACTGACTTGAGCATTATAATAACCTTTGCAGGTACCCCACATCTCTCTCATTTGATTTCGGAGGAGTGTTGCTTGAAGATTTCATTCAATTATCCGTGTGTGCGAAGTAAAGCCGAGAACTTGTGGAAGATATTATTATTGTAAGAATTTCTGCTGCAACAGTTGTTACCATTTGTGAGAACTCTTACAAAATCAATCAATAGTTGGATCCGCACAAGACGTTCCAAACCGATCTAATCCTCGATATGAAGATGTCATACCAAACTTACAGAAAGGAGATCCTAGTCTCGCATCCATCCAGCTCAAGAAGATACTGAAGAGTTACATGAAACAAAGAAGATGGCGGCTAAAGCTTTGGAGAAATCCAAAGGCAATTATATGTCAAATTCAGAAGGCCCCAAGGGAAGCAAAAGGAAGGAAATGATAGAATTATCCGGAGAAAGTACCATAAGGAGTATCCACTCCATTGATCGCACAACGACCCTGAAGACAACCACGGCCATATGAAGGAACTGAAAAAATTCAAAGACAGTGAGCTGCGAAGACAGATCGAGAAGATTGTCAAGGGATACAAATCGCAAACACATGCCGAGTTGACCGTGGAAGCTGCAAAAGGGATCTGCAAATCACCCTTCACCGATGATATTCTGAAGACTAAGAAGCCCGCGAAGTTTGCACATCCCAAGTTCAAATTCTTCGAAGGCATAACTAATCCCATCGAGCATATTTATCATTTTCAGCAACAGATGGTCCTCAAAAGCGAAGACGAAAGGTTGTTGTGCAAACTATTTCCGTCAAGTTTGTCGAGGTCGACATTGACGTGGTTCAGGCAGTTGAAGCCAAAGTCCACCGGCATCTTTATTGAGCTTTGCAAAGCTTTCAGATCTTAATATGTGTGCAATATCAAAAGAGAAAGAAGGACATTACAACATTGTTCAGCACAACGCAAAAGGCAGGCGAAAGCCTCAAGGATTATTTGAAGCGATTCACAGAGGAAATGTTTACTCTTGAGACGTATGATTCTCACGCTGCTTCATTGGCATTTAATCGATCCAATCAGTGTTTCAATGGATTGAAAGTTTGAGGTATTCATTGTAAATTGATAAACACAAAACAAACAAGGAAAAAAAAATGTCCCCATAGATCTTTACTTAAACATTATTAACTCAAATTTGTGGATCATGAGTTAAACATATTCCAAAGCAGTGAATTATTGAGGTTTGAATAAACTTCCTATACAAGTAACCTCTCATCTGTGGATCAAGAGGTTCCTTTTTAGTCTATGCAATCCTTTTCTTCATGTTGTTCCATCACAATTATTTATCACCCCTCTCATCTGTGGATCAATAGTTGTACAAAAGGCTATGAACTGTGATGCAAATCTTGACCAATTCATCAATTGAAAACTACCTATGTAACAGTTTAAGCTGTTGTGGCTTGCTTAACTTATGCAGTTGTAATTTTCATTCTTTGATCAAAACCCTTTCAAGCATGATCATACCTTATCACATAAGAGATGCAATTGTTTTTTACTACATGCTTCATTACTAATGGTCAAATAAATTTTATGCATATCTTGCAAAATCGAAAAGTTAGATTAAAGAACCTAGTGCTCTGATACCATATGTAAGTCCTATCAAGTCTTTGAACTCTAATACTAACCTTGATCTGACATGATTGAAGGGTGGAAATAAGGATCTTCTTCTCCTATGCAGTCTTTACTCTCTCTCTCTCTCTCTCTCTCTCTCTCTCTCTCTCTCTCTCTCTCTAAATGGGGTGAGATTTCTGTATGAGTGTATCGACTGCTAGGGAAAAGACCTCTATATATATATATATATATATATATATATATATATATATATATATATATATGCATTTACTTAAGTGTTTTATCCATCAAGAAACACTTAAGTAATTATGATTGCATTAAGATATGATGTTTTAATCCGTATAAGACCAAGAATCCTCAAAACATTAGTGTTCTAATTTGTTTGCAATTAGACTAGAGTTGCAGACGTGCTCGACATAAACCAATACAACCTCCTCGACTCCTCATGTTGTTAAAATATCATATCTCATGGATTAAGACAAGATATTTGTCTTACAAGAAATGCCATAAATTCAATGACGCCATCGACGTTGACACTAATGATCTGCATGATATGAATATAAGACATGATATCTATACTGGTATAAATTGTTTAAGGCAAGGAATCATCTAGCTCACCACAAATCCGTTACGTTATAATGAAAATGGACTCATATATAAGCACCGCTTTTTTTTTTTTTCTTTTTCAGTTTCAAGGTTTCGCTTGCTTTGTTTTTGTTAGCACTAGCATAGCTGCATCGTTGCTCATTGTTTTAAGACATCTTTTTTCCTTCAAGTGTTGCAGTCAATTCATATGGTGAATGGCCTTCGATGATTTAGCAGATTATGTTGGTTGTCTTTAGTGGTAGTGGATTGGTTAGTGGAAATGTTTTTCTTCCTAGGATTTGGTTTCAATTATTTAGCATGTGTCTACTCCTCCTTCAAGATATCACATACCTCATTAAATGACAAGTTGTTTTTTTAATTTCTTTCTCAATTAACGATAATTTACAGCTACAATAAAATTTGATTGCGAGAAAATCACAGATTGTGCTCTCTCTATTATGATTGTTCAATAATTCAATGCAATAGTTTAATTTATTGAACTATTTTGATATCTATTGAATTGAACTGCAGTTTTACTTGCAATGGTACAATTCAATAGCTTCAGTTTATTAGCACGTGGATCCCACAGTTAGCCTATTGCAATTCAATAGAGGGTTCATCACACATAGCACCCTCTATTGCAATGAACTAAATCACACCATTACAAGTAATATTTTACTGTTTTAGTTCAAATTCATGCAATAAAATTACATTGATCCTAACCACTGCAAATACTCATACTGTAATAAAAACTGGCTCAACTCTACGTTGCAAAACAGCCACTGTGGTAAGCAAGAAATAGCATATGAAAGATAAGTTTTATTTTAATCATCAAAGTAGAGTTGAGCCAGTTTTTATCTTACATTGATCCTAACCATTGCAAATACTCGTACTATTTTAGTTAATTCATAATATGGTATCTTTTACATATATTTACATGGATGTGGGAATAGGTCAATTTTTCACGAAACTATCACCATGCTTGTCGATAAAATGGAAATTTCGTAACGCCAGTACAAGGTGAAAAAAATCTTTCGCTAAATGCGTGGCTGGAAATAAGTGATTACAAAGTAATCTGGGAAGGACTCTTAGCATGTTAAGATGCCATGCTGGTCATCTAGGCAAAAGGCAGACATGGACAAGTGTACCAGAAAACTAGATCTTTCTGATCAAGCTTACTACATGTAACAAATCCACATATTATGAATCAAGTGCATCAACAATTTTGTCTTTCAGATCAACTTCAAATGAAACTATAAGCAATTCCAGTGCAGCACCAAATTTGTCTTACCAACCACGGCACTCAAAACCAACGCACAGATCACATTCATGTTAAAGCACAGTACCATCCAAATTGACCCATCTGATACAACTCTGTATTCTTTCTAGTAGCTTGCATTGAATCAATTACCTAAGAAAAGTTTATCCAAAGTTCAGCATCTAAACTAACCAGATTCACAATTCAGATACACAATTTATAGATGGAGATACATAAGACCAGAGAACAATACTTGAGGTGTTGAACCCCGCCAAAATTGTCGCAATCTTCGGTACCATGACAGATAGAAGGGAAAATGTTACCACAATGTTGAACATTTCTAGGTGCTCAAAAAGATTGTAAAACAGTAGGTAATTATCAAAATGCAATTGATGTGAACCACCCCTAAATACACTGTTTCAAGGTGCCTATTGTCCATGGTCAAATCAAACTACTCAGTTATGATAAACTTTTTTTAAAGACATAGCTCTTCATTATATTACAGTATATATCTCCAAAGCCTACAACTTGGGGAACCATCTGATAACTAATTGTATATGTAGGTGCATTGCATGTTAGTCACAAAACCTCTAATTGATCGCATCGCAACGACTAATCGCAGTTTTACTTGCTACTATACATGTCGAATAGCTCATCAACTCTAAACTCCAGCTAGAGGCCTTAAGATCAGCAATAATCAGATAGAAGGTGATTCCATCTCTTCAACTTGAATGACTAATCAAATATAAGACACACTATTCATGTGCAAATGTGATCAAGTCACCGCCACATAGCAAATACATGTAACAAAATTTCAAACAGACAAACAAACACAAAGCATTGCATTGGAAACAAAAACCCAGAAACTTGACAGCAACTAATTGATTCACAAACAGAGTCAGTTATAAATTGAAAAATAGTGATTGTTATTGGTTTTATCCAAGTAAAATTATTGTGATCACAGAAATTACAAGTTTTCAAACACTTTTGATTTTCAAGTCTCTGAATTTCCACTAATCATATCCGCAACTAAAATAGTTTCCAAAAATCTCGACGACTGACCATGCTTACCAATTAGGTGTGTGAAAAGGTACAAAATCATATACTTTTTCTTTTCCAGTTGACAGAGACAAATCAACAAGCACCTAACCGGCTATGCATCTTTCTTGCCAATGGAATCCGAATGCTGCTCCGAAGCGGCGGCATTTTGATCCTTAGAACTCTCAGCAGCCTTTTCCTTCTCCAATTCCTTGACAGCCTCTGCCTCAGCGGCCTTCTCAGCCTGCAATATGGGCTGGTAGTAATCGGGATGAGCCTCCATACACTTCTTCAAAGCCGAAGTGACCTCAAAGCATTTCTCAACAATGTCCTCCTTGTTCTTCTCAGACTCTTCAATGCACTGTTCCCAAGCTGTGAAGCTCTCTTTGCAGCCACCGCCTTTCATAAACACGCAGAACCCACATTCACCGGGCTCCTCCTCATCGTCCTCCGCTTCCTCTTCTTCTTTAGACGCGTTCTGTGGATTCCCTTCAGCTTCCTGGGGCTTCTCTTCGTCTACGGGTTTGGAATCTGATTCGGGATTTGAGGCCTGCGTTGGAGCTTGGTGTTCCAGGGTTTTAGAAGTTGAATCGGCCATCAGGTAGGGTTTAGGGTTTGATGCGATATGTTTGGTGGTGGTGAGCCGGGTCGGTGAGAATGGTTGAGTTATGAATTGTTGTTGTGGGTGGCGGTAGAGAACAGAAGAAGGTGTCAGCTGATCAAGGCAAACCCCATGACTGCTCAAAACCTACCAAGATTGGTGGACTGAGAAGCGGAATATTGGCCGGGCCGGCTCAGGCCCAGGGTCATTTCCTTTAGATTTTATTTAAGAGGGCCGGCCTCTCTGCACAACTTCTTTTTCATTAAAAAAATAAAAATAAAAATACCACTTAAATGCGTGTGTGCCAATTTGCTTTTGTTTTTTTCCCTTCTGTTTTATTCTTTTATTTTAAAAATATTGATAAAATTAAGAAAACCCTTTAAAAAAAAACCAAAAGAAAATAAATATTGATGATCTTTAAAATCAAAAGTTTGGGTAACAATTAAAACTCTCATGATAACGTCTTAGTTCAATTAAGACTAAGGGTGAGTACGGTTTGAATTGGATCGGCTTTACTTTAAAATTATAACCAAACAAATTACAATATAACAGTTTAGTTTGGTTCGATTTTAATAAAATTCATGAAAAAACAAACCAAACCAAACCAATTTAAGATGGTTTGGTTCGGCCGGCTTGTGCCTAAACCCAATTTTTTTTCCTTTTGCATTTTTCAATATTGTTAGCCTAATTACAACCAACAAATTCATAACTTGCTCCATAGTTAAATAATTTTCTAGAATACGAAACCATCCTAAAGCTCAACATCCCATAAAACTTCACATTTCAATAATTAATATAGCTCAATTCAAATATCCATTTATAATTATTTGATAGAAAATATGTTGAAGTTTATCTAATGAAGTTTATCTTTGATTAAATAAAATAAAATAAAATCTCTAGTTGGATTGTTTTGCAAAGATAATCTTTGTATAATTATTTGCAGAGCCAATTGCGATTGTAATACATGTGGGTGAAAACTCCTTAATCATAATGGAATGGACAGTTGCCCAAAATTTCCTTCAGAAGTTAAGCCATAATATTTTAGGATCAATGTAAATTGCTCAAAAAGATTAATTTAAATTATTTAAAGCATAAAAAATAAAAAATAAAAAAGATGTATCTTTTATATGGCAATGACTGCGTGGTAATAGTTGGTGTTTCCAGGGGGAAAGAAGATAAAAACAAAAAAAGTGAGTGAGTGGTGGCATTGGCATTTGAGACCCACCGCCAGTGCTATTAGGCCATGTTTAGTTGGCTGGACTAGATCAGATTTCTCCAAACTAAAATATGATGAATATCATTTCTAACTAGAACACATAAGATCTTTTATCACTCTCAAATCTCAACAATGTTGTTGTTATAGCCCCTTGAGATTTTGCTTCATATGTGAACTACATCACAGGTTTTCTCAAGTGGCTGAGCCCAAACGTTCATGGTTTCTTGACATCAAGGCATGCATAGCCACTCAAATTTTGTCCCCAGGAACAACCTACGCAACCTAATAAAATATAATTTATTGTATTTTTCAGATTCCAAATTACCCCTCATTACAATTTACATTTTCTCAATAATTGTGTACATCGGTTCAAAACCAATGTAATTTATTCAGTCAACATTCGATTCAAAATATATTAGATTATGATTTTTTCAATCAAATCCAATCAAATTATAGGTTTAAATCCAAATTTGATCCAATCGAATTGATATTGGATTGGATGATCAGTTTTCATAATTTAAAAAGAGAATAATGAAATATAAAACATTTATCATTATGTTTAATCTAATCAAACATATTAATAGACTTAAATGTAAAATCCAATTCACCAAATCACCAAAATTGATTAAAATTGGATTGGATTGAATTGGATCGATTGGTTTGAGCATATTGGATTGGATCTTGCACACCCCAACCTAATTTAGTGTATGCCCTACTTGCAATTTCATTTCTCTATGTGAAGTAAACACATGAGTAATCTGTCATCATAATTCAACTCCTTATTTTAATTCCGATTACGAATTAGAGAACATGCCATTAAATACACTCATCTTGAAATCTAAAAGGTCTTCTAACATCTCTCTTATGTTTATTCCTTGCAATGCTCAAATCATTAAATGATTCGTCATTGGGGCTAGTTTTCCTAGTTGTCTTCACACTTGGCCCTGCAATGGGGATAATACTATTTTGTTATTTTCGACCATTAATGAGACAAAAAAAAAAATCTATTAATATTATGTCATGTGAAAAGATTATCACATGTGTCATAGCGTTGTTAATCAGGAATATTAAAATAGTGTTATTGCCGTTTCATGTAAGTGAAAGTTGTCTCTCCCAAATTTCTAAACTTGCGGCAAAGAATATTCACTGCACTATGGAGGGACCTACACATCTGAAAGCAACAAATGATCTGAGATATGAAGAGAAGACGAGGAAGAGGGAGGAAAGAGAGACGATCGACATAAGAAAGGAAGGAAGCAGAGGAGAAAAAAATAATATGGATATCATCAGTATGCTGCCTGCAGAGTGTATCTCCCACATCGTTTCCTGCACAACCCCTCAGGACGCGTGCAGATCATCGCTGGTCTCTCATCTCTTTCGAATTGCTGCGGATTCTGATATTGTGTGGGAGAGATTTCTGCCCCAAGGTTATAAGGA
Source organism: Prunus avium (assembly GCF_965620075.1). Taxonomy (NCBI): domain Eukaryota; kingdom Viridiplantae; phylum Streptophyta; class Magnoliopsida; order Rosales; family Rosaceae; genus Prunus; species Prunus avium. The sequence goes on along the minus strand of NC_142284.1, from coordinate 422,478 downwards.
AATCATTTCCAGTTCTTTAAATTCCTTGTCCAAGAAGGATCTCTACTTTCATCTTTGCAATCACCCCATCATCATAGGCAATGGTAACATGGTAATTAACTCAAACCCCATTCTTTCATTTTTTTTCTTCTCTAAATTTCTATGATTTATTACCTTTCCTTAAAGAATCAAGAATTCTCTTGGGTCATCATCACCCATTGCCATTGGATTCTTAAGTTTTAATAGGATTTAGATACTGGGAAAGATGTTGGATTTAAGAAAGAAAAAAAAAACTTATTGAATTATTTTGAACTTTTGATTTTTGCAATTATATGTAATAGAAAACTCATTGTTGGAGATGATTTACTAAATTTGCTAATTTATTTACAAAAATAAAAAAGAAATTTGAACATCAACAAGCTTGATTATCTGTCTGTGGGAATTAGTGTCACTGGGTGGCATGAATAGCTAAGTTTGAAAGATGATATCAATGGCTAAATATTAATGATATACTATGACTATGATTGGGAACCACGGATGACAAGCAACCTCCTTCCTATCTTCTTTTCTTTGACACAGAGCATGGCACTAGAAAAGCAGAGTGGCAAAAAATGTTATATGGTAGGGGCAAGAGAGCTTACAGCTATATGGGGAGATACACCCCCATATTGGCAATGGATATCTCTACCAGAGTCTAGGTATTCTATTCTCTCTCACCACCATTATCTTACTATTTATCAATTCAATTATATTTTTGAGTGATGCTAATTCATACCTGAGTTGTAGGATAAGTAATCTTTTATTGGAATTGGATACTTTATGACCAAAAAAGCCCTGCATCAGAAAGATTATGTTATATGTGAATCACATGACAGGTTTTCCCAAGTGGCTGAGCTCAATTATGTATGGTGGCTTGACATCAAGGGATACATAGAGACTAAAAACTTGTCCCCAAGAACAACCTATGCAGCTTATTTTGTCTATCAGCTCTCATCACAAGACAATCCAGGGACTGCAGCAACTCCTGTTACGTTGTGCGTCGCTTATGAACATAGCGCAGTTGCTGTTGAGCATAGTGTGATCCTAGACCCTGTAACTTATGAAGGTACCGCTCCTCCGCATGCTCGATACAGAGGCGATGGATGGATTGAGATTGAGATGGGTGAGTTCATCACTGAAGAAGATAATGCTACTGTGCTGTTTAGTCTAATGGAAATTTGTAGTTTCTGTAAGAGCGGCCTCATTGTGGAAGGCATTGAGCTTAGGCCCAAACAATGAAGGATTGATTCCTTGCACAAGTCACAGGAGGGGAAGAAAGCTTATAAACGAGTGGGAGTAACGTTGCCTTGCCATTTCTCATCCTCTAGTAAGCGTCCGTCTTTTATTGTGCCCTTTGAAATTATAGATTATTATAAATAAACCCAATCCTAGACATGTATTTATAAAAAAACCCACGCACTGTTGATTATGGCTCAACTTGCACCGAAAGAACTTTGTGCTATCATGTGGGAGGATGCTGTCATGTGGGGGCAGCAGCTTTGCAGGTGAATAACAACTTTGCAGCGCCTTTGCAGAGGAATATTTTGCCTTTGGACAGTAGCATATGGGAGACATAATGATAGATAGCATTGATGGCTTACCCTACTTGTTTGGAGGCCTTTGGCCGTGGGTTCCTTGAAGAGCCAACTTCATTGGCTATAAATGGAAGCATGCAGCAGCTGAAGGAGATAGGGGGCGTAGAAGAGCTGCAGAGAGAGAAGTCGGCAGAGAGAAAGAAAAAATAAAGAGTTGATTTTTCCTTTCTCTAAATTTGTACTCAATTTGTGTTCTCCTTATATATTCTTGAGTGTGTGAGCTTGGGTATATTTGGGGCTTGGGTTTCTGAGTGTTAAACACTATTGTATTCTCTCATTTGATTATAGTGGAATACTCCGTCGTCTCCAAACTGGATGTAGGCATTGCCGAACCAGTATAAATCTTGGTGTTCTTGTTGTTGTTTGTGTTCATTTTATCTCCTGCTAGTTGTGTTTATTTTTCACTCGCACTTGATTGACGCTTCCGCACAACAAGTGGTATCAGAGCTCCAGTTTCGACTGGGGAAATTGGCGTGCTACAGTACAGTGTGAACAGTACCAGTTCTACAGTACCGTGAATAGTAGCCGCGCTACAGTGGCCGTGAATAGTGATTACTACAGTAGCCGTGAATAGTGCCGAGTGGATTTGATGGCTGGAGATAAAGACGAATCTGGGAAGGAGAAGGAGAAGGAGTCGGCATCGTCTTCGTCGGCACCTACATCCAATAGACATCCGATCGCTACTACAAGGTTAGAGGTTGATAAATTCAATGGCTCTAATAGTTTTGGTATGTGGCAATGTGAAGTTATGGATGTGTTGTATCAACAAGAATTGGATATAGTTCTGGAGGATAAACCAGAAGATATTGATAACAAGCAGTGGACGCGAATTAATCTTCATGCTTGTGCCACTATTCGATCGTTCCTTGATAAGGAGTTGAAATACCCATATATGAAGGAAACTTCTGCTAAGGAGTTTTGGACGAAATTGGAGGAGAAGTATATGACCAAGAGTGCAGAAAATCGGCTCTTCTTGAAGAAGCGACTCTTCCGATTTCAGTATCGTCCAGGTATTTCTATGCATGAACACCTCAATGATTATAATAAAATACTTGCTGATTTAGCAAACCTTGATGTGAAAATTCCTGACGAGGACAAGGCACTATGTTTGTTAAATTCATTACCTGATGATTATGATCATTTGACAACTACTTTGTTGTATGGAAAATCCGAGGTGAAACTTGAGGAGGTGTCTGCGGCATTGGTGAATCATGAGTGCCGTAAAAGGGATCAGAAGACTCACAATTCACAAACCGAGGCACTTGTTGCAAGGGGTCGAACAGAGGAAAGAAAATCTGGGAAGCGGGGAAAATCTCGTTCCAAGTCGCGAGGGAAGTTTCCTGCTAAAGATGAATGTGCCTTTTGTCGCCAAAAGGGTCATTGGAAGAAAGACTGCCCCAAATTGAAGAACAAAGAGAAGGAGAAAGCGAGTTCTAAAGCAAATGTTGCAAAATCTGGAGATGATGATTTCGAGTTTGCTTTGGCTAGTTCATCTGCTGATGGTCACTCCGAGGAGTGGATTTTGGATTCAGGTTGCACCTATCATATGTGTCCCATTCGGGAATGGTTTTCTAGCTTCGAGGAGCTGGATGGTGGAGTTGTTTTGATGGGCAATAATAATGCCTGCAAAACACAAGGAATAGGAAAAATATGTTTGAAGATGCATGATGGAACAGTCAGAGAATTGAGTGATGTTCGGTATGTACCGGATATGAAGAAGAATCTCATCTCATTGGGCGCTTTGGAATCCAAGGGTCTCAAGATCACCATGGAGGGTGGAGTTCTTAAAGCTGTGTACGGGGCACTGGTGGTGATGAAAGGTACAAGACGAAATAACTTGTATTTCTTGCAGGGGAGTACAGTTATTGGTGGAGCAGCTGTCACCGAAGCTGCTGACGCAGATAGCACAGACACTACGAGGTTATGGCATATGCGTCTTGGGCATGCTGGTGAAAAAGCGTTGCAAGGATTGGTGAAGCAAGGCTTATTGAAAGGTGCAAAGGCATGCAAATTGGAATTCTGTGAACACTGTGTGTTGGGTAAGCAAACTAGAGTAAAATTTGGCACCGCTATTCACAACACTAAAGGCATTCTTGATTATGTTCACACTGATGTTTGGGGACCTTCCAAGAATGCATCTTGGGGAGGTAGCCATTATTTTGTCTCCTTTGTTGATGACTTCTCTAGAAGAATATGGGTGTACACCATGAAGCGTAAAGATGAAGTCTTGAAGATATTCCTGAAGTGGAAAAAGATGATTGAAACGCAAAGCGGTCGAAAGATCAAGACTCTCAGATCAGACAATGGTGGTGAATATAAGTCTGATCCTTTCTTGAAAGTTTGTCAAGATGAGGGTATTGTGAGGCACTTCACGGTTAGGGAGACACCGCAACAGAATGGGGTGGCGGAGCGCATAAACCGTACTTTGCTTGAGAAAGTCCGGTGTATGTTGTCTAATGCTGGTTTAGGCAAGGCGTTTTGGGCTGAGGCGATTACTTATGCAAGCCATCTTATTAATCGGTTGCCGGCTGCTGCGAACGAGGGCAAAACGCCCATGGAGGTATGGTCTGGTAAACCTTGTACTGATTACAAGTTTTTACACATATTTGGTTGTCCTGCTTACTACCATGTCAGGGAAAGCAAGTTGGATCCAAGAGCAAAGAAAGCTCTATTTATGGGCTTTAGCACTGGCGTGAAGGGATACCGACTTTGGTGTCCAGATGAGAAGAAATTTGTTGTAAGCAGAGATGTGACTTTTGATGAGGCTGCTATGGTTAATCAGAACAAGCATGAAGGTGAAACTGAAGCGACCAAGACCATGAGTAGTTCAAAGCAGGTGGAGTTACTAAAGACTCCGGTTGTTCCAGTAAGGTCTGATGTTACAGACACTAGTCCTGCAGTTGATTCTGATGATGAGGACGATGAAGAGGAGGCACCTACCCAAGAGCCTCCACAGCAACAAGATTTTATTGCAATCAGAAGACAGAGAAGGGAAATTCGGAAGCCTGCTCGGTTTACTGATATTGTGGCATATGCACTTCCCGTTATTGAAGATGATATTCCATCCGCCTACAAAGAAGCTGTCAGAAGTTCAGAGAACGTGGAGTGGAAGAAATCTATGGATGAGGAGATGAAATCTCTTCATAAAAATGAGACTTGGAAGCTGGTTCAGTTACCAAAAGGGAAGAAAGCAATTGGTTGTAAATGGGTGTATGCCAAGAAGATGGAATCTTTGGGAAAAGACAATGTAAGATTCAAAGCCAGATTGGTAGCTAAAGGCTACGCTCAGAAGGAAGGCATTGACTACAACGAGGTATTTTCTCCTGTAGTAAAACATTCTTCTATTCGTATTTTGTTGGCTTTGGTTGTGCAGTTTGACCTCGAGTTAGCTCAACTTGATGTCAAGACGGCGTTCTTACACGGTGATTTGGAGGAAGAGATTTATATGTCTCAGCCAGAAGGTTTTAAGGTTGCTGGCAAGGAAAATTGGGTTTGCAAATTGCAAAAATCATTGTATGGCTTGAAGCAGTCTCCAAGACAATGGTACAAGCGATTTGATAGGTTTATGATCGGGCATGAGTACACAAGAAGTCATTATGACCATTGTGTATACTTTCGCAAGCTACAAGATGGATCCTTCATTTATCTGCTTTTATATGTTGATGATATGTTGATAGCATGTAAAAGCAAAGTGGAGATTGAAAGGTTGAAGACTCAACTCAGTAATGAATTTGAGATGAAGGACTTGGGAGAAGCTCGGAAGATACTGGGTATGGAAATTGAAAGAGATAGAACGAAGGGCAAGATTAGTCTGTGTCAGAAGCAGTATTTGAAGAAGGTACTACAACGTTTCGGGATGAATGAAAATTCAAAACCGGTTAGTACACCTCTTGCCCCTCATTTCAAACTTAGTGCTTCTATGTCTCCTAATACTGATGAGGAGAGTCATTACATGGCTCAAATTCCATATGCAAGTGCTGTTGGTAGTTTGATGTATGCTATGGTGTGTACTAGGCCTGATATTTCACAAGCTGTTAGTATTGTCAGTAGATATATGCATAATCCAGGAAAAGGGCATTGGCAAGCTGTGAAATGGATTCTACGATATATTCTGGGTACTGTAGATGTTGGTTTATTATTTCAGCAGGATAAAGTTTCTGGTCAATGTGTTGTTGGATATGTGGATTCTGATTACGCAGGTGATTTGGACAAGCGTAGGTCCACTACAGGTTTTGTATTCACTATTGCTGGAGGTCCAGTGAGTTGGAGGTCGATTCTGCAATCTACTGTTGCTTTGTCGACTACTGAGGCTGAATACATGGCGATAACAGAAGCTATAAAGGAAGCCATCTGGCTTCAAGGGTTGCTTGATGACTTAGGGGTTCAACAGGACCATGTGGATGTGTATTGCGACAGTCAGAGTGCTATTTATTTAGCAAAGAATCAAGTTCATCATGCACGTACGAAACACATTGACGTGAGGTTCCATTTTGTTCGTGAGATTATTGAAGAGGGAGATGTTCTTCTTGAGAAGATTGGAACCACCAACAATCCTGCAGATATGTTGACGAAACCAGTTTCGTTGCTCAAGTTTAAGCATTGCTTAGACTTGATTGGAATTTGTAAAATTTGTTGATTGCCCCGTGGGGGATTGGGAGACGACCATTGGGAGTATTACGAGTTTGGTACAATTTGAGCCAAGGTGGAGATTGTTGATTATGGCTCAACTTGCACAGAAAGAACTTTGTGCTATCATGTGGGAGGATGCTGTCATGTGGGGGCAGCAGCTTTGCAGGTGAATAACAACTTTGCAGCGCCTTTGCAGAGGAATATTTTGCCTTTGGACAGTAGCATATGGGAGACATAATGATAGATAGCATTGATGGCTTACCCTACTTGTTTGGAGGCCTTTGGCCGTGGGTTCCTTGAAGAGCCAACTTCATTGGCTATAAATGGAAGCATGCAGCAGCTGAAGGAGATAGGGGGCGTAGAAGAGCTGCAGAGAGAGAAGTCGGCAGAGAGAAAGAAAAAATAAAGAGTTGATTTTTCCTTTCTCTAAATTTGTACTCAATTTGTGTTCTCCTTATATATTCTTGAGTGTGTGAGCTTGGGTATATTTGGGGCTTGGGTTTCTGAGTGTTAAACACTATTGTATTCTCTCATTTGATTATAGTGGAATACTCCGTCGTCTCCAAACTGGATGTAGGCATTGCCGAACCAGTATAAATCTTGGTGTTCTTGTTGTTGTTGTTTGTGTTCATTTTATCTCCTGCTAGTTATGTTTATTTTTCACTCGCACTTGATTGACGCTTCCGCACAACACGCACTACAGTTCCAAGAGATGAAGTAGTAGTTATGGTTTCTTTTGTATATAAATTTTGTAGGTATAAATATGTATGTAGCATCTATTGTGGGCAGGGCACAAATAAACGTTTACCATTGCATAGATAATATTTGAGAGAAATGCCCGCAAAGGACTTTGAACTAAAATCTAACTATTTATTACCTTAATCGGTTAACAGAGACTCTGAAAAGACTGATGATATGATATCAATGGCTAGGCTTCTTTTCTTTGACACAGAACAGATCATGGCAGTACTAGAAAAGCAAAGTGGCAAAATATGTTATATGGTAGGGGCAAGAGGCTTGCAGTTGTATCTTGACATATGATATACCCACATATTGGAAATGGATATCTCTACCACAATATCCATTATGTATTTTCAGTGATGCTAATTCATACATGAGTTGTAGGTGTAGGATATAAGTAATCTTTTATTGGATACTTATAGTCCTCAGAAGAAGCTAGCATGATTCAAAGATTGAATGCATTGACATTTTGATGTGTATATAACTATATATATATATATATATATATATATATATATATGTGAATGAATCGAATCATAGAACAACCCATATGCAGCTTATTTTGTCTATCAGCTCTCATCAGACTACGATCAAGAAATTGCAACAATTCCTATTACATTTCGTCTTGCTTATGAAGAACATAGCGCAGTTGCGGTTGAGCAGAGTGTGATCTTTTCTTTTCTAACAGAATGAAACATAAATAAAATAAAATAAAATAAAAGAATGAAGTTACTAATGAGATCTTAATCTTTTCTAGTCCAATAAAAAAGGGTATTGATGACTTGCGAGGTCTCAGGTTCAAACCCCCATGGCATCGTGTTTGAGAAACCCCTCTCTCCGCAACTTGGTGTATTGTATTATGACTCACTCTAATGCGGATTGTGGGTGATTGGTTAATGGCTTGTTGCATGTCTACTGTAATAGCAAGGGCGTGAGGATGAGATGACTATTTAGTAAGTTGAGTTTGTATGATGTGTGATATGAAGAGATCACCAGGAAGAGGAAGGGAAGAGACTTGGATCGATCGACGACATAAGAAAAGGAAGGAAGCAGAGATGGATTTCATCAGCACGTTGCCAGCAGAGTGCATCTCCCACATCGTTTCCTGTACAACCCCTCTGGATGCGTGCAGATCATCCCTGGTCTCTTCCCTCTCTCGAATTGCTGCGGATTCTGATATAGATTTCTTCCCCAAGACCAAGATTATAAGGAAATCATTTCCACTTCTTCCAACTCCTTGTCCAAGAAGGATCTCTACTTTCATCTTTGCAAACACCGCATCATCACAGGCAATGGTAACATGGTAATTAACTCAAGCCCCATTCATTCATTTTTCTAAATTTCTTGATGCTCTTGGGTCATCATTTGGTGTTAGATAGTAGCTAGGTTACTGTGTGGCATGAATAGCTAGGTTAATTCATGAAAAGACTGATCCATGATATCAATGGCTACCTATGTTGTGCAAAATATTAACAGTATTACTTACGTTAATTATGAATAATGGACGACAACATCCTAGCTTCTTTTTCTTTGACACAGATCACGGCATTACAAAAGCAGAGAGGGCTGCTGGTTCTCAGCCGAGCAAACTTCGAGAGATCCTTGAGAGTGATCAACCCCCTTGCCTCTTATAGGCCTTTCCCAACCGACTTTGGCAGTGGGCCTTGGCATAATTAGACCCTTGGGCCCGTAATGGTGAGGCCCAGACACAATATCGGCCTTGGTCATAACCGTGCGTCAACAATATGAAGAGAAGATGAGGAAGAGGGAGGAAAGAGAGACGATCGACATAAGAAAGGAAGGAAGCAGAGGAGAAAAAAATAATATGGATATCATCAGTATGCTGCCTGCAGAGTGTATCTCCCACATTGTTTCCTGCACAACCCCTCAGGAAGCGTGCAGATCATCGCTGGTCTCTCATCTCTTTCGAATTGCTGCGGATTCTGATATTGTGTGGGAGAGATTTCTGCCCCAAGGTTATAAGGAAATCATTTCCAGTTCTTTAAACTCCTTGTCCAAGAAGGATCTCTACTTTCATCTTTGCAATCACCCCATCATCATAGGCAATGGTAACATGGTAATTAACTCAGACCCCATTCTTTCTTTCTTTTTTCTTTTTTTTTTCTAAATTTCTATGATTTATTACCTTTTCTTAAAGAATCAAGAATTCTCTTGGGTCATCATCACCCATTGCCATTGGATTTTTTAAGATTTAATAGGTTTTATATACTAGGAAAGATGTTGGATTTAAGAAAGAAAAAAAAAACTTATTGAATTATTTTGAACTTTTGAATTTTGCAATTATATGTAATAGAAAACTCATTGTTGGAGATGCTTTACTAAATTTGCTATTTTATTTACAAAAATAAAAAAGAAGTTTGAACATCAACAAGCTTGATTATCTGTCTATGGGGATTAGTGTTACTGGGTGGCATGAATAGCTAAGTTTGACAGATGATATCAATGGCTAAATATTAATGGTATACTATGACTATGATTGGGAACCATGGATGACAAGCAACATCCTTCCTATCTTCTTTTCTTTGACACAGAGCATGGCACTAGAAAAACAGAGCGGCAAAAAATGTTATATGGTAGGGGCAAGAGAGCTTACAGTTATATGGGGAGATACACCCCCATATTGGCAATGGATATCTCTACCAGAGTCTAGGTATTCTATTCTCTCTCCACCATTATCTTACTATTTATCAAGTCAATTATATTTTTGAGTGATGCTAATTCAAACCCTGCATAAGAAAGAATATGCTTTATGTAGATTGTGACCAAAAAAGACCTGCATCAGAAAGAATACGTAATATCATTGAGATTTTGATCAAGTATGAATGACCTTGCGAATGTGTGATGTTTGTTGCCTTCATAGTGAGTTTGTGGGGTTTGACATTATATATAGTGTCCTCAGAAGAGAAGCACGGTTCAGAGAAAGTAAAGTGGATATGGCTACCTCTAAACCCTGACATGATTACTGTTACTAAGTGGAGTAATAGTCATAGAAGAATGCGTTGCATTTTGATGCATATTTATATGTGAATGAATCGCATCACAGGTTTGCCCAAGTGGCTGAGCTCAATTTTGTATGGTGGCTTGAGATCAAGGGGTGCATAGAGACTAAAAATTTGTCCCCACGAACAGCCTATGCAGCTTATTTTGTCTATCAGCTCTCATCAGAACACAATCCACGGACTGCAACAACTCCTTTTAGGTTCCATGTTGCTTATGAACAAAGCACAGCAGATGAGCGTAGTGTGATCCTCGATCCTATAACTCATGAAGGTATAGCTCCTCCGCAAGCTCGATACAGAGGCGATGGGTGGATTGAGATTGAGATGGGTGAGTTCATCACTGAAGAAGATAATGCTACTGTGCTGTTTAGTCTAATGGAAATTAGTAGTTTCCCTAAGAGAGGCCTCATTGTGGAAGGCATTGAGCTTAGGCCCAAACAATGAAGGATTGATTCATTGTGGAAGGCATTGAGCTTAACTGAGACTCTGCATTTTCATTTAACATTCATTCAAAATAATCTTCGTTGCTCATCCAATTTTATTGTCAAGTGCTTAACTTATGACTACACTATTATTTCGTCAAAATGCAAACGAACATTTGCTGCCAAAGTAATTTGGGGGGACCAAAACATTTATAAAAGCATTGGGTAAATTTTGACTTTTTTTATTATAAAAAACTCAGGCTAGACATCATTGACAAGTTTTTTTATTTTTTATTGTTTATTAAAGACCCCATTGACAAGTTATAAAAAAAGGCATGAATAAAGACCCCATTGACATTGATCAAAGAAAAAAAAACAAGACCCCATTGACAAGTTATAAAAAATAAAAATAAAAAAAATAAAAGGCGTATTCACCCCCAATGTTTGAGTTACATGTGTCGCCACATCCCCAATGCTAGAGAAGATCGTGAATTTCCCTCGGTCCCTTCCCGTTGATTAAAATTAAAATAAATATATAAAAAAAGGTTTTGTCAGTTAAGTGGGTTGACTTGAATTGGAATTGTGCTCAACTCTATGAGCTGATGAGGAAAAAGGGAGGAAAGAGAGGCGATCGACATAAGAAAATGAAGGAAGCAGAAGCAGAGATGAGTATCATCAGCATGTTGCCTGCAGAATGTATCTCCCACATCGTTTCCTGCACAACCCCTCGGGATGCGTGCAGATCGTCGCTGGTCTCTTCCCTCTTTAGAATTGCTGCGGATTCTGATATTGTGTGGGAGAGATTTCTGCCCCAGGATTATAAGGAAATCATTTGCACTTCTTTGAACTCCTTGTCCAAGAAGGATCTCTACTTTCATCTTTGCAATCACCCCATCATCATAGGCAATGGTAACATGGTAATTAACTCAAACCCCATTCATTCATTTTTTCCGAAATTTCTATGATTTATCACTTTTCCTTAAAGAATCAAGAATTCTCTTGGGTCATCATCACCCATTGCGATTGGATTCTAAGATTTCATAGGTTTTAGATACTAGGAGATTTTTGCAATTTATGTATTAGAAATCTCATTCTTCGAAATGCTATTTTATTTATTTAAGAAAAAAGAAATTTTGTTTGCCAATATTAGATAATTCATGAAAAGACTGATGATCCATGATATCAATGGCTATGGCTACCTGACTGTTGTGCAAAATGTTAACAATAATGGATGACAAGATCATCATCCGAGCTTCTTTTTTTCTGACACAGAGCATGGCACTAGAAAAGCAGAGTGGCAAAAAATGTTATATGGTAGGAGCAAGAGGGCTTTCAATTATATGGGGAGATACACCCAGATATTGGCAGTGGATATCTTTACCAGAGTCTAGGTATTCTATTCTTTCTCTCTCTCTCCACCATTATCTTACTAAATATCACTTCAATTATATTTTTGAGTGATGCTAATTCATACCTGAATTGTAGGATAAGTAATCTTTTATTGGAATTGGATACTTTATGACCAAAAAAGCCCCGCATCAGAAAGATTATGTTATATGTCAATCACATGACAGGTTTTCCCAAGTGGCTAAGCTCAAATATGTATGGTGGCTTGACATCCAGGGATACATAGAGACTAAAAAATTGTCCCCAAGAACAACCTATGCAGCTTATTTTGTCTATCAGCTCTCATCACAACACAATCCAGAGACTGCAGCAACTCCTGTTACGTTGCGTGTCGCTTATGAACATAGCGAAGTTGCGGTTGAGCATATTGTGATCCTAGACCCTGTAACTTATGAAGGTACAGCTCCTCCGCATGCTCGATACAGAGGCGATGGGTGGTTTGAGATTGAGATGGGTGAGTTTGTCACCGAAGAAGATAATGCTACTGTAGTGTGTAGTCTAGTGGAAACTAGTGATTACAACTGTAAGAGCGGCCTCATTGTGGAAGGCATTGAGCTTAGGCCCAAAGAGTGAAGGAATTCACAGGAGGTAGTGGGAGTAACATTGCCTTACCGTTTCTCATCCTCTTGTAGGCGCTTCAGTCTTTTCTTTTGGTGTGCCCTATGAAATTATTGTCCAAAACTTGCCTAGTTTTCTAAAATTCCCAGATATAAACTAGTAATGGTTTATTCTAATGTATGTTTTACTAGTTTGTATGTTAAGATTTGTGTTTTTTTATAGGTATAATGTATTGTGGGCACAAATAACCTTTACCATTGCATCAATGATATTAGTGTTTTTTTTGTTTCCAACTATTCGGGGATGTTTTGTGATAAAAACTTGGTTAGTGGACTTGGTAAGAACTGCAGGGAGTCTTTCAAAATTTTAATTTGTGGGATTGTTTCTTTACAGTTTTGACCATATTTATTATTATGTTTTTATACAAGCAATATTGGTGATGGGGAATTCAACTTACGACCTAGAATGCAGAGGTAAATGCTCTTAACTATTTGAGCTACAAATCCCTTATTACCCTTTCTTAATTAATGCAGGAGAAAAAATATTAATTTAAAAAAGAACATTGTTAAAACTTAAACGTGGCACGCGTATTGATAAACTATGAGATTGAGATTGAAACAAGGGAGTGACATCCGGTTCAGGGAAAAACGCTAAAAACAGAAGCAAATTGGGGACCATTCAACTTATCAACCATATTTGGCCTTTCCTTCAACCGGTGATTCAACATATCCAATTCCTTCTCCATACTTTCCACTTCCATTTCATCTTCTCGCCTCCGTCTCACCCACATGGAATTATTCCGTACTTGTTATTTTTACGTGCGCCGCAAGTAATCCGTTAATGTTAAATGTGATCATTTGGGTCTTGTAGCTAAAATACAATCGGAAAAGCATCACAACATCAACAGCACAGATATGGCAACTTCATCAAACTCATCAAAGAAAACAATGTCGTCCTCACCCTCATCTGCAGGCCGTCCACCGCAGGGGGTCAAATTTGCCCGCCGCACGTCCAGTGGGCGTGTGATGAGCTTGTCTCGGGACGACGATTTGGACATGAGCGGGGAATTCTCGGGCGAAAATGACTACATCAATTACACCGTGATGATGCCCCCTACACCAGACAACCAGCCAATGGCGGGGTCATTGGGTGCAGGAACGGCCTCGGATTCAAAAACTGATGGTCCGGGGCCATATGGGCCGTCACGGTTTGGAGCGGAGTCCAGGCGAGGGGGCGACGATGATGGTGGGGGTGATAGTGAAGCTGCAAAGGCGGATAGGAGAATGTCAGTGATGAACTCATCTAATAACAAATCAATACTGTTGAGAAGCCAAACTGGGGACTTTGATCATAATCGTTGGTTGTTTGAGACCAAAGGAACGTATGGCATTGGAAACGCATATTGGTCAGAGAAGCAAGAGAACAAGTATGGACCGGAAGTCGAAATGAACATGCAGGATTTTATTGACAAACCATGGAAGCCACTCACCAGGAAGGTTAAAATCCCCCCTGCTATTCTTAGCCCTTACAGGTACCTACCTGCTTCATCAATAACTAGCTCCTTAACAAACAATTCAATAATTGTGTCCATTAATTAATGCATATAAATACATTTATGTGCATTTGTTCTCTATTAAATCTCACAAAAAGATACAAAGTCAAGGGGATTGAAAATAAGATAAGAAAGTAAAAAAATTGTAGCTCAAGTGGTTAAGAGCATCTCAGGTTTCATTTACTATTCCCTCCCCAAATATGGCTTTGTAATAATTGGGTATACCCAAAAGATCCGAACTATAGAAAGAAACAATAAAATGAGAGACAGAATGCCTTCCCACCAACTAAGAGAAGAAACAATCATTTCCATGAGGAGCCAAGTCATTAGCAAGTCCAGCATATTTAATTGTACATATATGCAGGTTACTGGTGGTCATCCGTTTGATAGTACTGTTCCTCTTCCTACTATGGCGAATCCAGAATCCAAACCCGGATGCAATGTGGCTATGGGGCATGTCCATAGTTTGTGAGATTTGGTTTGCATTCTCATGGCTTTTAGACATTCTTCCCAAGCAGAACCCCATAAATCGTGCCACGGACTTGGCTGCTCTACATGACAAGTTTGAGCAACCTTCTCCCACCAACCCTACTGGGCGCTCTGACCTCCCCGGTGTTGATGTCTTCATCTCCACTGCCGACGCTGAGAAGGAACCACCTCTTGTCACTGCCAATACCATTCTTTCCGTCCTTGCCGCTCAATATCCCGTGGAAAAGCTTTCATGCTACATTTCAGATGATGGTGGTGCCATTCTCACCTTTGAGGCCATGGCCGAGGCTGTTAACTTTGCTGAGGTTGGTTCAATATTGTAATTTCATTAGTGGTGGTAAAAAAATTAAATAATGACATGAAACTTATCATGCAAGTAAATTTCTTATCCAAAAAATAATCATGCTATTCTCACAAGAAGAAAAAAAAACATAAATAAGTAGTCATGCTAATTGAATTAATTTGATTCCTGTCAGTTAATTAGTTCTTGCTATATATTGTCCAAATATACCTACATACATACATATGCACTGCAGGTTTGGGTACCCTTTTGCCGAAAACATGAAATTGAGCCTAGGAATCCAGACAGCTACTTTAGCAGCAAAGTTGACCCCACCAAGAACAAGAAGCGGCCTGATTTTGTCAAGGATCGCCGTTGGATCAAGAGAGAATATGATGAATTTAAAGTTAGGATCAACGGTCTCCCTGATGTTATCCGCAAGCGAAGTGAAATGTATAACTCTAGAGAGGACATGAATGAAAGGAAGCTTTCCAAGGAGAAAAGTATTGGTGGCGGTGGAGATGGAGCGGAGCCAGCGGATGGTGAGGCAAGCAATGTCACTAAGGCAACGTGGATGGCTGACGGGACACATTGGCCAGGAACATGGCTCGAACCTTGCGCCGATCATAAAAAAGGAGACCATGCTGGGATCTTGCAGGTGATGGATAAATAACAATAACTACATATATATATATATATATATATCTCTCTCTCTCTCTCTCTCTCTCTCTCTCTCTAAAACAAGTCCTAAAAGTATGAACCTCAAATATAATCGTGAACATACATGCAGGTAATGAGTAAGGTCCCAGAGATGGAGGCTGTAATGGGTTTTCCTGATGAGAAAAAATTAGACTTCACAGGGGTGGACATTCGAGTCCCAATGTTTGCATATGTTTCGCGAGAGAAGCGACCTGGATATGACCACAACAAGAAGGCAGGAGCCATGAATGCCATGGTCCGAGCATCAGCAATATTGTCTAATGGTCCCTTCATACTTAACTTGGATTGTGACCATTATATCTATAACTCTCTGGCTATAAGGGAAGGAATGTGCTTCATGATGGACCGGGGTGGAGACAGGATTTGCTACATTCAATTCCCTCAGAGATTTGAAGGGATCGATCCATCTGACCGTTATGCAAATCATAACACAGTCTTCTTTGATGGTAATGTTTGATCATGCATGCGTGACTTCGGCTAATTAATTGAATTTGATATATAGCTAAACTGAAACTGACTTCGGATATAATTGTAAAACAACAGGAAATATGAGAGCCCTGGATGGTCTCCAAGGCCCAGTGTATGTGGGAACTGGGTGCATGTTCAGGCGTTTTGCACTGTACGGGTTCCACCCGCCAAGGGCAAATGAGTACCTAGGAATGTTTGGGACGATCAAAGCCCCAGCTCCAAATTACCATGAGATGGAGGCGCAGTTAGAGTCTGATCCAGATCAACCCGACTCAGAAAAACAACCTCTGGCGACTCACCCTGACTTAGGCCTTCCCAAGAAGTTTGGAAATTCACAAATGTTCACTGATTCCATAGGCGTTGCTGAGTATCACGGACGTCCTCTTGCTGATCACGCCTCTGTCAAGAATGGCCGCCCTCCTGGCGCTCTGCTCGAACCACGTCCCCCACTCGATGCCCCGACTGTTGCTGAAGCAGTTGCTGTCATTTCCTGCTGGTAAGTGGTACATAATCTATATATGCATATAAACCAGTTGAAAGAAGCACTTTTCTAGTTCTAGACCAGTTGTGTAGACTCTTCCTTGTTTTGCAAAACACTGTGATCATTTGGGTTAATTAGTTTATGTTTGCACACACAGGTACGAGGACCAGACCGAATGGGGAGACAGGATAGGTTGGATCTATGGATCAGTGACAGAGGATGTGGTGACAGGTTACAGAATGCACAATCGTGGTTGGCGGTCAGTGTATTGCATCACGAAGCGTGATGCATTCCGTGGCACTGCACCTATCAACCTCACAGACAGATTGCACCAGGTGCTCCGATGGGCCACTGGTTCAGTGGAAATTTTCTACTCCAGGAACAATGCATTTCTTGCATGCCGGCGCCTCAAGTTTCTACAGCGTATTGCATACCTCAACGTCGGCATTTATCCCTTCACATCCCTCTTTCTGGTTGTTTACTGTTTCCTCCCTGCACTCTGCCTCTTCACAGGTCAATTCATAGTTGCAGGCCTAAGTATCCCCTTCCTTACCTACCTCCTTATCATCACTATCTGTCTCTGTCTGCTCTCCCTACTTGAAGTGAGATGGTCTGGCATTGGCCTTGAGGAATGGTGGCGTAATGAGCAATTTTGGCTCATTGGTGGAACAAGTGCTCACCTTGTAGCTGTCATCCAGGGTCTCCTCAAAGTTGTAGCCGGTATCGAAATTTCCTTCACCTTAACTACCAAGTCTACAGCTGAAGACGAAGAAGACATTTACGCTGACCTCTACGTTGTCAAATGGACAAGTCTGTTCTTAATGCCTCTGACAATCATAATTATCAATATTATTGCAATGGTCATCGGAATCTCAAGGACCTTATACGAAGTGATACCCCAATGGAATAAGCTACTCGGAGGACTTTTCTTTAGTTTCTGGGTGTTGGCTCACATGTACCCATTTATGAAAGGCTTGATGGGAAGGAGAGGAAGGATACCTACTATTGTATATGTCTGGGCAGGGCTGCTTGCAATCATAATATCTTTGCTTTGGATAGTAATCAATCCTCCAAATGGTGTCAACCTCAACAATCAAGGCATGCAGATATAATGATAACAAAATTAAGGATATACATACTAATGTCAAGAATTTTCAGGTTGAATTCGAAGAAAAAACTTTCGAACTTCAGGTGGCATCCATTGCTTGGTGCCATGACAAATGTACTATAAGTCTATTATAAGTACAGCTACTAGTGTTAGATAATTATTCCTACAAATCTCTGTATAAAAAAAATTCCAAGATTAATATAAGGTACAAATCTCTGATGTTTAGACTTGACAAAATCCTATATTTCCTGACTTAAGTTTCTTTTTCCCTTTTCTTCCCTCTCTACAGGGACAGGGAGTCAAAGATATAATTTGCACATTACTCTTTTCAATCCTTCATTTCTTTACCTGTACTTTCTTAGTGGGTAAAGAACCATTCACGCTTGGTAAAACCATTAATTTAACATCATAAATTCTTTTGAACATTCGAAAAAGGACGTCGTCTCTGTTCCTAGCAACATTTTGGAAAATGATAACTTGTCTACTTCGATTCATTCAGCAGGAAAAGTGTTGGAGTTTTAAGGTCGTATGTGAGTAGAGGTAATCAAGAGAGTGAAAAAAGGAACATAAAATGCAACAAGAGAGTAACTCAACTGCCCTGCCTGCAGTATATAGATGCATGAGCCTAGCTAATAACATGCAACATCTGCATTCAAGTGATGAAGAAATTGGACGCAGTCAAAGAGATGTCATTCAAGAAGAACTCAAGAGAGAAAAGGATGACAAAAATAAAAGAAGAGAAAGGGCACTTGTTGTTCTATCTTCATATGAACTAGAACTAGGTCTCACTTCATCAATATCCAACTTTGGTGATTTCTATAAGAGAAAGACGTAGCAAGTACTAGAACGGTTAGTTTTAGAAGCCAAGTTTGATGAAACACTAGCAAGTATTGGGATTTTACTGCCTCCCATTTGAGACATGTTTTCTGAGTTTCCAATCTTCACGGCGTCGGCATATGCCTCACCCCTCCCTCATCAGCTCTGGCAGATAGCAATCTCCTAATTAATTTCTGGCCCTAAAAACTCTGGTTTCCTTTGTTGCATTGCATCCATCTGTCAAATCAAATGCACACGAACTGACTACAAGTTAAATGTGGGCAAAAATCATTTTTAATTATACACGTAATTATGATAGGGAAAGTAGGGATGGTTACGGTCCGGTTTTATTTGATTTAGGTTAATAAAATCGAATTAATTCATTTAGTGATCGGTTTGGTTCGGTGATTTCTTGTTGTGTATATAACCAAGCAAATATTCTATATTCTCGGTGAAAAAATGGGAACAGGATAGGAAAGGAGAGAGATTAAAAAGGAACAGTAAGAAAAAAGAAGATGGAATGTTTGCTATTTTTACAAATGAGTGAAGGTTGAGACATTTGTTGCGACCGGTACCAGTGAGAAGCGGAGGAGCAGGACAGCCTTATTTGGGGGGCTTCCCGCCTTGGTCTATGCACCCTTCATTTCCGTTCAAACAATATTTTTATTTTCTATTTTTTTTTATAAAGAAACTCATACATTACACACTTTACGTGTAACTGCGAAATTCCCAAGCACAAAATAATACTTCATCACATCTCGTGTTCCATTTCATTCCACGAAATTAAATTCAAAATAAAAATGAGAAAAGAAAAGAAAAAATAAATAAACAAACAAACACACACACACACTTGAAAGAAAAAGAAAAAAGTATATAGCTCTTTCTCCCTGCGTAAATTCAGCATTTTCGTTCTTCCATAACGTCTCTCTCTCTCTCTCTCTGTGCGTAAATTCACATTCCCATTCGGATTAGGGTTAGGGTTTTTTTTTTTATATTGGGATTGAGATGGGGCAACAATCTCTGATCTACAGCTTCGTCGCTCGAGGCAGTGTGATTCTCGCCGAGTACACAGAGTTCACCGGCAATTTCACCTCCATTGCCTCTCAATGCCTCCAGAAGCTTCCTTCCTCCAACAACAAGTTCACCTACAATTGCGATGGCCACACCTTCAATTACCTCGTCGAAAACGGCTTCAGTGAGTCCCCCATGCATTTACATGCCCTTCAAATGTCATTTCTTACCAATGTCTGATTCTTCTCTTAGATTTGTTCATTATTGTTGGCTTTGATCCATGCGTTTTGTAATTTGTTTTTGTTGGAATGAAGATCATATGTATATGTATCTATGATTATGAAAACGCTGATCGCGTTGATTCTTTTTAAAGCAAATATTTTGTAACCATATGGTTGCATGGTATGCATTCAAGATTGGGTGATTAAGATTCAAGAGATGATTGTTGGATTGCGGCTACGTTTTTTTAATTGCAGTATTAGTTTTCTTAGTCAATTTTACACATCAAAAAAAAAAAAAACATTGTGCATTTGATTTGATTGAAGCAATTTCCAACTTTGCAATTTGAGTTGATAATCCTTGTTTGTAAATTGTAAGGATAGGTTTTTAAATTGTCTTTGTTTTCGATTCTGCAGCCTACTGCGTAGTTGCATCTGAATCTGCTGGCAGGCAAATTCCAATTGCCTATCTGGAGAGAATCAAGGACGATTTCAACAAAAGATATGCTGGTGGGAAAGCTGGAACTGCTGTTGCCAATGGACTGAACAGAGAGTTTGGGTATTCATCTTATGATGTCTTTTTCATGGCGATGAATATCGTTCGCCTTTTTGTAAGTTTTCATGAATATGCTTTGCTTAACACTTATATGGATGTTTTAGACCTAAACTGAAGGATCACATGAAGTACTGTGTGGATCATCCTGAAGAGATCAACAAGCTTGCAAAAGTGAAGGCTCAGGTTACTGAGGTCAAGGGTGTTATGATGGACAATATTGAGAAGGTCCGTGTTTTGAATAAGGGTGTGGTTGTGGTTTTGATTCCTGAAAGTTAGTAAACAGTACTAATATAGGAACAACTCAATTCCCATTCTGAATTTCTCATTCCAATTCCTTTTCATTCTGATTCTAAGTAGGTAAATATGTCATCCATTTTTAGTCATGGAAATTCATCTATTCTGCAGGTTCTTGACCGCGGTGAGAAGATTGAGCTGTTGGTGGACAAAACTGATAATCTTCGCTCCCAGGTTAGTCGAAGAAGCATAACTTATGTTTAGTTTATTAGGTTTGGGTGATGGAGAGTGATATGGTTTTTTTTTTAAATAATCTTTTAATTTGCTTTCCTCTTTTGTAATGTTGATATGGCGTTTTTATATGTTGAAAACAATGGTGTGTTTGTGTTGTAGGCCCAAGATTTCAGGACACAGGGAACAAAAATGAAAAGGAAGATGTGGTTTCAGAATATGAAGATAAAATTGATTGTTGTGGGGATCATCGTTCTCATAGGCTTTGTGATATTTTTGTCAATCTGCCATGGTTTTAAGTGTACCTAAGTTTGCATCGGAATATGTCCATGGACGCTTTGGTGCTGTCATGCGGCATTGGTAAATTGCTCTGTCTCTTTGAGTTGCTTACCTTGTTAGGTTATGCCCGTCCTGTTTTGCTAGCCATTTTAGGATGGGGTGGGGGAGGTTTTGTATGTTTTTTTTTCGCACTGGTTGTTGTATAGTTTATACATTTGACCTTGTCTTGTCTAGGGTAGATAAAATCAATCACCATCGTATATGTGCTCCATGTAATGTAATGGATCCTTAATTAGCTTAAGATGTAATGGAGGAATGCTTGGATGATTGTAAATCAGCATGCCCTTTCGGACTGCTATTAAAATATTTTCCCTTATTTGCTTGCTTCTCTCAAATTTGATTACATCATTGGAGAATCTGTTTAAAACTATTGTGGTATTTATAACTGAGAGTTTTAAACTCTGTTTTTTAAGAAAAACAAATCCATAGAAATCACAGGGCTACACAGTTTTAGTGCTGAGAGTGGAGCTAATAAAGTAAAATTTGGATCAACCTACTAAGAAATTATTATAATCCTTCATATTTGAAGGAGCCAATCAATTTCCATATAATTATATATGAGTAAATTATTGAATAGATTAAATGAGTTTACGGATTGCGACTGTTATCATCTTCCGGTTATATATTTTTAGAGTGGTGGGCTTGGCTACCTGCGTGTTTGGATGACTATTTGCAGTGAGCCCCAACTTTATCTTCTTTCTACTGTCTGTTTGTAGAATTTTCCATCAAACAAATCATGATAATGAATTCAATCTTCCATTTCCCCAAGCGGGCACGCTTTTCTATGTCTTTCTTAGCTTTCACATTACACGGCAACACGCACCACGTCCCTCCAAACCGCGTGTTTGCTATTGTTTTTGTTCTTGTAGTTGCTTAATTTCTTTTTCTTCTTCAAATACAAAATAAATCAATTTTTTCTTCGGAAATATTTTTGCTCATCACTTTAATTTTAAATTTATATTTCTAAATGCAAAATGAATTGTGGACATCTCTCTGAATAATTATCTTCTCATTTAAACCTAATAGTTATAAATGACATAAAAATCAGAATTAAATGTTACTCATTCATCCCTTTTTTTAAAATACATTATTAAAAAAAAAACATAGTTATAATTTAAAAGAGTTTGAAAAGGAGAAAACACGCGAGGAAGGCGAGAGTGGAAGAGAAACGCGCGCGTAAAGCCTAGTTGGAAGTTGGATAGGTGACGCCTGAGTCTTGATCATCAAATTGTCATCATCGTGGAGCGAAAAACAAAACTAAAAAAAGATAAAAAGATAAGGTAAAGAAAAACGAAGAAAAATCCATTTCATAATTTTGTAAAATTGAGTCGCCTTTTGTTTGTATTAGCTGAGAGTCTGAGACAGATCTAACCGCCCAGCCCGAGGACCGAGGCGGCCTTACTCTATATATATATATATATATATAAACCCACACGCACTCTTCATTTGCTTGTCTTAGCGTCTAATCCAATTTCCAATTTCTGAGTTTCACACGTACACACCAAAATGGAGAAAGCGTTCAACAGGCAACGAGTTCTGCTCGACCACCTTCGACCTTCTTCCTCTTCTCTTCATGGCACTGACTCTTCTTCTCTCTCCGTAAGCCTCTCTTTCTTCTTCTTACTCATTTGATTGAAATATTTTAAAGATTTGCTTTCAGTCGCTTTGAATAACGAACATCCGATCTCGATTGAACTCGAGCTCAATTCAATCTCTCGAAGGCTGAAAAGCAATTGCTTTCTCTCTTTTTTCGAGTCACTGGTTGTTTCAATTTTGTATATTTGGTCTCAATTCCTCATTTTTAATGAGATTTTTGTATTGGGTGTATTGGGTATATTGGGTATCAGGCATCGGCGTGTGTGGCTGGGGATAGCGCTGCATATGCAAGGACAAATATCTTTGGAGATGATGTGGTCATCGTAGCGTAAGTTGTTTCGTTTTGCAAATGATGCTCCTCAGTTCATTTCAATTTTGTGTATTTACATCAAGCCTTTGATATTTGTAAATTGTGCTTTTTATAGTAAGTTTGAGTTTTAAAATATATATATATATATAATTTTGGTGTCTTGCAGTGCTTATCGGACTCCAATTTGCAAGGCTAAACGTGGGGGCTTCAAAGATACTCATGCTGATGATCTTCTTGCACCTGTTTTGAAGGTTGGTTATACAAGTTTCGTAATTTTCGCTTTGCTTTGGTTCTAGTGAAGTTTGGTGGAAAGAATTCTAAAGCTTTTTTCTTTGTTTGTTTATATTCTATCTCATAAACTATTTATATCTTCAACTGATAAAAATAACTATTCGTTTCTCACTGAAACGATGATTGCCTTGCTATAGGCAGTTATAGAGAAATCCAATCTCAACCCAAGTGAGGTTGGGGATATTGTTGTGGGTACGGTGTTAGCTCCAGGATCTCAAAGAGCTAGTGAATGCAGGATGGCTGCCTTTTATGCTGGCTTCCCTGGTATGTACCCTTTTAGAAAATTTAATGATCCTTGAGAATGTCATGGTTTGTTATTCATCCACATGATGGCTGTAATGTGCAGAAACTGTGCCAATTAGAACTGTGAACAGACAATGTTCATCTGGGCTTCAGGCAGTTGCTGATGTAGCTGCATCTATAAGAGCAGGATTTTATGATATTGGTCAGTGTTTATCGATGGTTTTTTTATAAATTGTCTCAGAACTAGTTCACTTCAGACAAGTATCCTTAGCTTTAATTTCCCTTTTTCTCGGATTATTTCATACAGGAATTGGAGCTGGGTTGGAATCCATGACCGCAAATCCAATGGCATGGGAAGGATCAGTTAATCCTAAAGTATACATTCTTCTTGCACTTGTTTTTCTTTTAGAAACATATTTTCTTGCAGAAATGCTATTTTTGACAGGGTTCTAAGAGTCTACCGAAATTTGCACTGTGGTCAGGTGAAGATCTTTGAGCAGGCCCAGAATTGCCTTCTTCCTATGGGAGTCACCTCAGAAAATGTTGCGCATCGCTTTGGTGTTTCTAGGCAGGAGCAAGATCAAGCTGCTGTAAGTTGGATAAATCTTTCAGTCTGGTATTAAATTGTACTCTGGTTTGTCTATGTTAGTGATTTTGTTAATTATATGTTGTTAGGTCGACTCTCATAGGAAGGCAGCTGCTGCTACTGCCACTGGTAAATTTAAAGATGAAATCATCCCTGTGGCGACCAAGGTAATATAAAATTTGATTGCAGATTTGGCAGATAATGTTTGCATGCACGTGTGCAAGGGCATGCCTGATCTTTTATGTATTACTGATTTCATTGAATTAAAATAGATTGTTGACCCAAAATCTGGTGAGGAGAAACCTGTTACAATCTCTGTTGATGATGGGATTCGGAACACAACATTGGCAGACCTAGCAAAGTTGAAGCCTGTGTTTAAGAAAGATGGGAGCACCACTGCTGGTACGTTTTTACTGATGATGCATCATTTCCTTTTCTAAAATAAAGTATCGCATTATTGAATCCATTTCATTTCATATTTGGTGCACCCGTTTAGGTAACTCTAGTCAAGTTAGTGATGGTGCTGGAGCTGTTCTCTTGATGAAGAGAAGTATTGCTGAGCGAAAAGGATTGCCAATTCTTGGTGTATTCAGGTATGCAACTCCTTGATGTCGTGCATCTATTTGACAGGAGGGAGTTGATTTTGTCATGGGAGGCTACCCTTGGTTTTTCAACATGTATGCTCAGAAACTTGTCCATACCTCTGATGAACACCTTGGGGTTCATTTGTTTATTGCTATCAGCATGCTTTATAAACTTGCTTCCTAATATCTACTCCAAAGCTTTGAACCATGATGTTCAGACGATCAATTTTTCTTTGGTATACTAAATTACTTGGGTCTTTGTACTTGTGTAATAGAATAAGTTTCTTTCACTTTAAGCAAATCAAAAGGATCTATGGACCGAAAAAAGAAAGCCAATGATCAAAAGGATCGTAGCATTTCGGGGTTTCCCTGTTGACATTGGATCTACAATTCCTCTGTACTTACGACCTTGTAGTGTGGTATCATAGTTGGCAAAGAGAATGAAGTTTTCTCAATATTTTCCTCGATGTTATCATCTGTTTAATGTGTTGCCTCCCAGGGTAATCTGAAATATCTGACACAAGTGTTTGAATGTTATAAATATTGCCCTCTTCTTCATTGTGCAGGAGTTTCTCTGCTGTTGGTGTGGATCCAGCCATCATGGGTGTTGGTCCAGCTGTTGCAATTCCAGCTGCAGTCAAGGCTGCTGGTTTAGAGCTTGATGATATTGATCTTTTTGAGATAAATGAGGTATTAAATTGCAGTTAAGTTTCTACATATGATTTTAGGCCCTGTGAATATAAAATGACATAGAAAATGCTCAACTGTGCAGGCTTTTGCATCCCAATATGTATATTGCCGTAACAAGTTGGGACTTGATCCAGAAAAGATCAATGTGAATGGAGGTGCACTTGCCATTGGACATCCACTTGGTGCAACAGGTATTATATTTTCTACTTAGCATTGACTGTACTACTCCGTTTTTTTGGTGTGTATTGAAACCTCATTTGATTGTTGCAGGTGCGCGTGCGGTTGCCACTTTATTGCATGAGATGAAGCGTCGTGGGAAGGACTGCCGCTTTGGAGTGATCTCTATGTGCATAGGTAAACCTTGATTCCCCCCTCTTGTGTGCACACAAACATTGATACTGTCCATTGAAAATGTTGGTAATGGATCTTATATGGAAAATGCAGGCACAGGGATGGGGGCAGCAGCTGTTTTCGAAACGGGGGACAGCACTGACGAGCTCTGCAATGCTCGGAAAGTCGAATCCCTCGATCATTTATCCAAGGATGCTAGGTAGAAGGACTTGCCCATTGCATTCGTATCAATAATGTATGATTGAGAGTCCTGAGACTGAAAATCATAGTGAAGCGATGCGATAAGATTGCTTCATCTCTCTACATTGGGGAGTTGAATCCCCAGATCCTTGTTCATCCTTGAAATTCCTCTCAATAATATTTTGGTTAATCGAAAATCATAGCATGTATTTGGTGATCAGCAGTTTTGATCTCCAATGTTTGTATACCAGAATTATATTATACAATCCATTACACATAAATATTTAGTTGAACAGTACTTTTTTCGTTTGCCTGCACGAGATAACAGACACAAAGCAGTTACTTGTATGTCTTAGTTATCAATTCTGGACCATATTTTCATTTTGATGCCTCCAACACCTCTTCACGTGCTATTGCTAATTTGCTATCTTCGTTCATTCTATTCTAACCATCCATTTACTTTCCCATAGCTCTCCCCTAGAGTATTCTTAAATAAATAAAGAATTTGTTCTCCTCGTCTCTGTCTTTTTATGTTAACGCACTAACACACACTTACTCTAGCGGTATTCTCTTTCCAATATTAAAACAGCAAAAATTCCGAATTCGAGTACACTGCCCGGTTACTAGTAGTAAGTAATGAAAACTATGATGATGGCAACATGAGCATAATTGTCACCTGCCTGGTAATCTGAAATGAATTCTCCTTTCTATACTGCAGCCATGAGTTTTTGAAAGCTGATAATCTAAAATCATTTTCTTGTTTGCGGCTTTCCATAGAAAATTACTTATTAAGGCCTGGCCACTCGCTTATTTGCCTTTGACATGACGTATTAGAGTATGAATGATTTTAAAATGATCCATTAAGGGACCAATCAGATGATTTTAAAGTAATGGTTGTGTGGGATTTCAATCATATCTACAGTCATTCTATATCGATAGAAGCCTCCAATTCATCAAAAATATTCTGCTGAACAAACAAGCATCAATACATGAACAAGTAACTTATTCTCAGCAATTAAACTATTATTCTTTTTTTGTTTTGCCACTTTACTCTAATCTAATTAGTACAAAGTTTAACTTAATATTGATTATAATTTTAGATTATCGGGATCATGAAGAGAGAGAAGAAACCTAGATTTCTTAACGGGAGTAGATTTTCTGACTGATATCCATGAGGTCTAAGTTAATGCATGGAAGGCTTGCACACAAAACTGCTTTAAAGTTAATGCATTTGAGGCAAAACATTGGTTTCCTGCACAAAGACCCCAATTTGGTGGGAGCTGTAAAAGGTGCAGATAAACCCTAGGAATACCACAGATGCAATTGACGATTTCACATGACAAGTTCATGTGTATTTTTAAAAATCCATTCATTGACTGGTAGTAATATGACACTACCCAACCTTCACCTGTGCAGGGCATCCCAAGAACCACAAGTCGAGTGCGTATCTAGCCAGTAATGAAAGCCTGCAGCCTTTATTCTATGCCGAACATGAAACCACAAAAAATTAACTAAACAAGATAGACAGGTAAACTTGAGCTCTCTTATATGAAAATCTAATTATGCACATTGTTTCCACTTCAACAAATTCTTAATTTCTGCTACCACAACTTCAATGAGAAAACCGAAAATTGAATCACGGATTGCCATGATTCCAAAAGGATACTGCTTGCAGTATTAAGACACTCTTTTCAGAAGATGGCCTGGGCAGTGAATCACAGCGCAAACTATGTGATCGAACACTTACAAATTGGGCATGAAGTTCTTCTACCGAGCCATGGATCAATGCACTGAAAATGAAATGGGAGAAAGAGACAGGGAGAGGGAGGGGGAACCAACAAAAACAAAAGAGTAAGACATTTGATGGCTTCATTTGCAAGGAAAAAGCTAACCACACAAGAATGGGAGTCCCTACATCTTTGTGAAATCTGTGCAAGCAAGGAAGATGGCGAACTGTTTCTCCAATTGTGGGAGTTTCAAGACAAATTGCACAGGCTTCTTCTGAGGCATCACTCTGCAAACAAAGCAACCGAAAACAAAATTTTATAGCAGGTAAATAAGCGGATCTGATGGCTGGGTAAATGCCCCACCACAAGAAGCACAAAAGCAAACAGGTTATAGTCTTTATATTTGTTCAACTTCTACTTTACCTACCTGTACTGTAGATTGTGGCAAATTATTAATTTGATGAACTGTTGCACCAGCATGCTGATGATTATTATCATCGAGTGCCAACAACATCTCATAATCATTGCTGCAAGACATGAAGAGGCAAAAGGTAAGATGAATCTGAATTGAGATTTTGCAGTAAAAAAAAAAAAAAGAATAATATGCTTCGAGTGTGCAACCAAACCCACAATATAATTAATCATGCCAGTCGCTCTTAATGAATGTATGAAGCCATTGGATAAATCAAGTATCATTTTTTCCTCTAACAAGATACAGGCCCCAGATGAGAATAAGCAAGGCCATGAACTGATAAATAGACTAAAATCTTACTCATTAAAATCCCTCTGAACTCGAAGCATGCGATTATCCAGTCCCACCTCACCAAGGTCATCAAATGCTGCCTCTATAGCTTCTAATATATTAAGTCTCTGCATCAGAAAGCAGAAATTAGAATTATAACGAAAAAACTAGGGGAAACTTAGTCTTGACTGCAACTTGACAGAGAGGTAATCTTTGATTAAATATTCAACTATATCTGGATGTTAAAGTAGAATTCTAAATTCGCATATTGCCCCCTCTGAACTATGGAATAAGTTCTAATGTCTTTCTTGAACTTTTGATTCTCATTTAGTAAAAAGTATAAGGATGAGATTACACAAATAAATTGAATAATAATCTAATTCATCTTTGGTGTCACAACAATGAATGGACTAGCAATCTTAGACAAGAATTTGGTCCAGGATAAGTGAGGATAATAGGAATACACGCAGGGGCGGCTGATGTAGGACTGAAAAAATTCCTCCCTCTTCCTTTTCATCCCATATGCAATAAAGTTTGTTTCCTTCCAAAAAACATTTGTCAAATAAGTGACTTATACACAGACACCATCCAAGGTTCATGGAATTTTGTACACTTGCAAATAATAGAAATAAAAACAACCAAATGGCTTCCCTCCCTTAATTGTTTATCTCCCTTATCTTTCTTATCTCCCTCTCTCTTTAATTTTTTTATTTAAAAAAACAACCAAAAAACCTTTATCAAACAGGCTCAAAGAAATAAAAGGGCGAGATACCATGTCTAGATCCATGTCCAAAGGAAATCGCATATTTCTTCCTCTAGTTGATACTCTAGGAGACTGGTTGCGAAAGCGAGTCCTTAACTGTGCCATTCTAGACGAGGTAGCAACTCGAGCCTGGGTTCCTCTCCTATTGGAATGGTTTTGAAAAGACTCTGGCCGCGATTGTCTATTCGAATGCAAGATTGTTGAGCCTCTCTACAAAACATAAGAAACAAAATAAGAATACACAATACTGCTAACAAACAACAAAAATCATACTCATTATATAGAGAAACAAGTGTCCATTTGCCAAGAAACAAAATCATTGATTTTGACAAAAATTAATCTAACATCAATAAAGATCATGAGCATCAAAATATACATCTTCCTCGACCATGAGCATCAAAATATACAGCACACAAAATAACAATGCATTTAGTTTTATTTAATCATTGAGATCTCCCTAATATGGCATTCATGACACTTATCATCTTAAACAGACCTTCTAATTCTTCTGCAATATCTACAAAAGTTGGCTTCTGGAACTAATGTCTGAGAAACACACACAAAGATGGGGTTTATACTATGAAAGCTGTTAATAGGAGATGCATGCGTGATTCCAAATTGAAGGTGTCTCAGTGTTGGCATGTCATCTGAAGACTCTTGAGAAACATTACAAAGCATATGTGGAGGGAGACAGATTTTTATTATATACTCGTAAAAGGATCCTAATATATGACAATATTTTGAGCCCAGGGAGAAATATGGTTAATTAATGCGACATGTTTAAAGGTTAGGAAAAATTTGTTGCTCATCTTTGTATCACTGTCTAAAAATACAATTCCTATAATGTAAAAAATCTTAATTGTCCTTTGCACAGGGTTACATGGGTCCCAAATGGGCACTTCATGCACAAATTCATGAACGGTTGAGATTGGTGAGTTTAGTAGGTGATACCAAATTCAACCTGGAATACAATAATGAGATAGCATGGAAAATTTGTGCAAAACTATGATTCACCAGTTTGGAAGATACTCATTTTATGATTTATTCGGTGCTTACGGTTAGAGAGAAATATTAGGCTTTAAAGGAGTAAAAGACACTATAAAGATGGCAACCAGTTTGAATTGACGATTCAACTGTAAAGATGGCTTTTTGAGTAAAATATATGGTCCTAACTGACTTGAACTGACTGGTTTGACAACAAGACTTTCATTCTAGGGCAAAAGCTATTTCCTATTTCTGGATAAAGGCAAGTCACTTAAAAAGCCGAAATCAAGCTACAGCTCATGGTATATAATAGAAACCAATCTCTATAATCATCCATACTTCCCCAGTAAAAAGTCCACAAGCCGAACCAAAAGGAAAAAGAAAATATCATGGAATAGAAAAGATACACCATTTTATTTTTTTCAATTCTAGGAACAGAGGCCTGAGCCTCTGGCACAGCAGGATAATGAGCCATTCATGTCTCTGTGATAGGGTATCTTGTGTTCCATGACCATGTGCATCAAAATATTTAGAAATAATTATGTGAAAGTCACCAAAAGTGCATTTTTAATTTGCAAATCATGTTATCAACAGTTACAGAGAATAAAGAGGCCCACTCACACGATGTGATAAATTGTGACTTCCTCTGGAAGTATTTGAAGCATTCTCCTCCTGCTGCAGTGCCCACGCCAGATGTTCATCAATCTGCTACAATGAGAAACAGATGTAAAACACCCAGTCAAGGAGAAGCATACAAATGTCCACTTGCACACATAAAGATCCTCTTTCTAAAGAGATTCTAATCGGAACTATTATATGTCCAAGGTTCCGGGTACATCCTTAACCCTTCCCCCTCTTATCAATACTACAGAATGTTCTTGTAAACCATGGCCAATACTATATAGAAAAATATGCACACACAAATACAACACGGTTGCCTAAAATGCACTAACCTCGCCACCTCCACTGATAGGCACCTCATGATATAATTGCTCCTGGAGTTCACGAGCCAATATCTCATCTGCTTCTAGTTGTCTTGCCCTAGCATTGGAATCATCATTCACGGAATCAATGCCTTGGTGCACAGAGTGCCCTGCAGCAGGTGATAAGTCATCAACCTCAATAACTCGACTTGACATTCCCTGAAATTGAGGTCTCTGGATCCTAGATGATTTTGAATTTTCAGATGAACCAAGAAAAAGAATATCTGAGTCCCCAGACACCGATGTAGAGCATTCAGCATGATTTCCCAAACTTAATCCCTGTTTCCTCTGCCTTTTAGTAACTGTCTTTGCTGCATGACATGACCCAGGTATCCGGTCCAGCTCAGACACAAGTCCTGAAGCTTTTTGAGTTGCATTCAGTTCTTCTGCCACATCATCTTCAGTCCTTCGATTTCCTCGACTCCTGGTATCTCTCCTCTCTACTCTGTTTTGATGTTGATTGACAAAGTTCCCAACACCATTAGTTCTCCTGGGAAGAGGCTCAGTGGAATCAGGCAAGAAATAATCTATTTGACTTGAACGATTATGTGTACTTCTCCAACCACCTAGTCCTTCAGAGCGTCCAGAAATATTGCTACTGGCATCCCATATTCCATTAGCTTCTTTATTATTATTCACAAGACCGCTGCAAAAAACATACCATGTCATAAGGTCAAGATAATGGTTATTAAAACGGACAATAGACATAAGCTAATCAATAAACACCGTTGGAAACAACAATCAAGCAGAAAAAAAAAAACAAAAAAAAGAAAAAAGAAATTCTTCATGCTGTCAGATGGTGACACATCTTGTTATTTTTGTCAAAGACTTCATCCGGTTTATAAGATGAAAGCCCAAAAATCTTGAAGAGAGAAAAATATCATATCATGCGGTTTGTCACATCAGGAAATTTTAGAAATATAATATATATATATACACACATATATACATTAAAAGCCATGGAGAAGTTATTAAATTTCAAACGTGAGTGCAATTTTTATACAACCAAACCATAACACTCCAGTACCCATTTATCACAACCCTGTGTTACTCGTTTCTCAACCTTATAAGAGAAGGTGGAAATATATTAATTTCAACGTTCCCGAATAGATTGTGAAAAAGTGCTTGCAAGGACACAAACCCCGTAGTTAGGAGAAAAAAACTACAGGACACCATCATTTCAACCGTAACTTCTTCCTCTCAGGCCAGGGGGGAGGGCACTTAGGTGCTCTCACCAATACCAATGAAATAAAAGGCTAAGGTTATGAAGATCTCATAAACAAACCCCTCGTCATATCACTCTTATATAAGTAAACCAAAATGAAACGAAATTTGCAAACCAACAGTCAGCAACCCTCTAAATTCTTCAACCTTCTTGAAACCAGATATTGAAATGTAATTCTAACTTACTCATTAAGAAAAGACATAACTAAAACATATATTTAAGAGCATCTAACCAAGAAAATACCATATTGAACAAATTACCTGCCTGATGTACGAATAATTCTTGCATTATTCGCCTTAGGTGTAGGAGAATGAATTATTACACCTTTCCCTTTCCCTTTCAGTCTTCCACTATTATTGCCTTCAGTAACTATGTCATTTATGTCTATGACATATGGTGAACCATTGGAATCTGCATTCCCTGTGTGACTTTGTTCAATATCCTTGGAACTATTGCTACGCTGTTCAGCTAACTGTTTAGTCCTTGTTGCTATATTATGGGGGGAAATACACCCATTTCGTACCAACCTTTTTTGGCCGCTGACTCTTGGCTGGATAACAGAATGAAGAGGAACGGGCATTTGTTGCCCCATTTTATGTTCAGGATCAATGGACAGACCAACCCCCTTGTCAAGAGCCACAGCTAACCCAAAACCCTTTGTACTATCATCTATTTTTTCTTTCCCCTTGGGAGCATTTCTGGATCTCTCCGCATGACTTGAAATGCAATCTACAGAAGAACTGCCAATTGACGCAACTTGCCCTTTTCTTGTGTCTTCAGCAACATGATCTTCCAATTCAACATGTGGAAAAACCTTTTTCGTTAATTGGGTGTAACCATTGTGTTTGGTTAAATCAAAAAATTTAGTGTTTTCATGGCAAGCAGATGATTTAGAAGGAACTTTGATGGTCATAGCCTTTCCTTCGTCCATATTTTCAATTCCAGTAGAATATTTGGCTTCATGACTGGAGCTTTTGCCCACTGTTGCTCTCCGAAAGATGTGAGCATTATGGGAAGCAGATGAATTATCAACATTTGAGTTGCTGCAACTCTTAATATCGAGATTGCTAAGATTTCTCGGAGGATGTCTAACAATTCTTCTATTATGCCCATTTTCACTGACGAACCTTCCTCTGACCTTCAGTCCATTCACATAGTTTTCATCCACAACATCTGGATTACTCAAGTCACAAGCTAATGGTGAATTACAGACTTTACCAACAGATTCCCTGCCACTAATGTGTCTGGAAGCTAATCTATCAGGCGTGTCAGGTACATCCACTACCTGATCAATGTCCATGTCCTCCATAATCTGCATTAATTTCATAAAAGAGTACAAAACTAAATCATTCAGCACCAGCTACTCACATTTAGTCAATATATAATAAAAAACACCCTCAATAATAAGAAAATTCTAGCTATGACAAAAATTTGTTGCAAAAACGCAAGTTTGTAGCTTATATACATAATAGGAAGTACGCATAAATAAAAATGTTACTAAAAGCAATAGAAAATAAAGGTTTCAGTTGATACCACTTGCTTGCAGATACTCATCTGTGAGCAAAACATGATTTGAGCACCTACTAAAGCATAAGTCAAAAATATCTCTCTCTTTTTCATTTTCTTTTTTATAACTATTACTGAATGGAGAACTGCCATTTTTATGCCAAATTTAGCAACATGGTGTGGACTCTTGTCTCTGTATAAAGTACACTACAAGATCCAGAAGTGAATAATGGACACATTATTGGAGGGAGTTGTTTGAAAGGACTCAGAGAACTGATACCAAAATTGTAAGAGAAGTGACACATGGTATAAAAATACTGAAGAAGGAAATGAAAAGAAGACATCAAGAGGTAATAGACATAGAACAACATGGGCACAGAAGATTGTGTGACAGAATTGACAGGTATCAAAGATGGAAACAGAAACTACATACTCCTGTTAACAGAGGACCATACGAAGTTTGAAAATTGCTCACCTTCCTTTTCCATGCGAATGGAAGGGTCGGTTGTTGAATACAAATTGTCCAACGTGAGGGCACCCCTGTATTGGGGGCAGGCCCCAGTGAACTTTATGGTTCAGATTTAAAAGGCCCCTTCCATTTGGTACTGCAAATGGAGAGGAGCTGAAGATCCATTAAATTCAATATCTTTGTAAAAATTGGGAGAGGGCACTCTGAAGTATGAACTTGAAAATTCAAAGGGGTTCAATCAAAGTTAATTTCTTTTCACAAGGAAATTAAGAATAATTCAGTGACCCAGCTTGAAATATTACATGGTCATCATCAGTCCGACCTTCCCAAGGAATGGGGTTTAATAAATAGGAGAGTTCTACCTCCCAGATCCTACAAGCCCAAATGGTCTGGCGTGAACCCCCAAAAAAGATATTGAATTCCATTAAAGATCTCAAGGAGTGATCAGATACAACATGTATAAGGAATAACTATATTTCTTATCTTGTATTAAATAAAGGATCCAAGAGAAAAAAATCTACTTTCTCCATGGAAATACTTAATTCATGGTAATACCAGTTTCACTGCTGCCCAATTAAAGAAATCATCAAGAGGCAACACTCAAAATTCAACCTTTATGTTAAAGATAAAGTGATGTGCATTCCACCACATATAATTCATTCCTAAATAACAAAATTCAGAACAGATGATAATGAATATCAAAATAACTGGCATATATATATATATATATATATATTTTTCATGACACTAGAAATTACAAATTATAAACAAGTTTGATACATAAACAGAGATTAATGCAGATAAAATAAATAAATTTTATAAAATTAATCTATAAACATTGAACATTCAGAAGTAAAAATTGATATACGCTTCCATTATCGCCAGTCACCCAAAAAAACCAAAAAACAAGGACCTTCGTAGAAAACTTAGAATTAAACAATTACAATAAAACACATAATACCAAATTTAACGACAAGGTTTAAAAATTTTATTGAAAAAAAGTGCAATCAGATGGCAAAGAACCTCGATGGGAATGTATGAGAAAGAAGGAATGAATCAGAAGGAAAGAAACGTAAAATTCTGAATTTCAAAGCAAAACTTAAACCGAAACAATTATAATTTTAAAAAAAATAAATAAAAGAAAATGAAGAAAATAACCTGACGTTATCGTTATCCTTCTAGTTGTGGTGGATTCAAATCTAAAAGAGAAAGCCCCAGAATTTGAAGAGAAGGAAGAGGAAGATGATCTCAGGAACTCGTCTCCAAATCCGTTTCTGTTGAAAGATGAACCCACCACCCATCAACCCCTCTTCCCTCAGTGGCGGAAATGGGTCGGGTCAGTTTTAGGGTTTTCTTTCTCATAATTTGTGGGTCGAGCTGCCGGACCTTTTGAGAAGCTGAGGCCCACTCTAATCAGCCCCCAACGTCCAACCCATGAAAAAAGAAAATTATAAGAAAAGGAAAAGAGAGACTTCAATTTCTTTGGGTCACCAACAGGAGTTGGTCCAAGTGGAAGGGGCTTGGATCCTTTAAACAAGAGGTCCTGGGTTCGATCCCAGGCGCTTGTGAATAGAGCAGACTTTGTTGGGAGAGGTCCCCGCTTTGCGCCCGACAGTACCTCGAGGGTTAGTCCCGCAATCGCGCGGGGATACCTTGGTTTTCAACAAAAAAAAAAAAATTCTTTGGGTCACGTTGTTGGACAACAATTATAATTTCTCAGGTTAATCATTTTATTAGTCCCTTAACTTAGACTCGATTTGCATTTGAGTCTCTCAATTTCCAAAATCGTTCCCGTGATCTTTCAACTTTAGTTTCATTAGGACAAATGGTCCTACCGTCAATTTTGTTAACTTTTCTGTTAAATGCAAAGGCAAAATGGTTTTTTTATATATTAAATTAATTAAAATATGAATAAAAAATTAAAATTAAACTCCCTCTCCCTCCCCCACTCTATCCCGATTTCTACTCCCCCCAAACTTTATTGTTTTTATTTTTTTATTGGTTTTTTATTTAATTTTCTTTTATTGTTATTTTAAAGATATGATTTTTTTAAATTTATTTTTTTGGTTTTAATATAAAAATACCATTTTGCCCCTGCATTTAACAGAAAAAATTAACAAAATTGACGGCAGGACCATTTGTCCTAACGAAAGTGAAGTTAAAGGACCACGAGAACGATTTTGGAAATTAAGGGACTCAAATGCATATCGGGTCTAAGTTCAAGGACTAATAAAACGATTAACCCTAATTTCTCGGATAGTTTCAACTCAACTGTTTCAAGTCCTAGTGTTGTTATAAAAAAATGGTGATGTTAAACGAACTCTAAAATTAACTGAGCACACTCTACTATCAAATTATTTATTGAATTACTAATTTACCCTAATATAAAATGACCAAAAAGAATACATTGAATTGTGAAACAAATGTAATTTTAATAAGTACAACCTACTCACTATATTCAACCAAGCAAAAACCCTACAAAGATAGCAAATTAGCAATAACAATGGATGGTTAGTATAATGCGAAGAGGTGTTGGAGGCATCAAAAGGAAAATATGGTCTAGAATTGATAACTAAGTGTTCGTCAAGTTTTGAATACTGCGATGCCCCTAGCCACTAGCAGGCTATACATTGGCAACTAGCGATTGGTTGTTGGTGAAGGAAGTGAAGTAAGAGATATCTGAGCCCTAAAGTGGGCTCGAAAGCTGCTCTTTGGTGAATTGCGATAAGTGTGCCACTACTAGTGATACTCTTATAGTAGAAAGAGGGGGTGAGGTGAAGAATAAGCTTGTTAAAGTGTTGCGCCCTTATATTCTTATCTTCTAATCAAAGCCATTGTGCTCTAAATAGGGGGATCTTGCTTTAGATAGGTTCTTTTCTATGCCTCAATGAAGAGGACTTCAATATTTCACATATTATGGAATAAAACGCAAGATGGATGATGATTTTTAGACTATCATCAAATAGAAAGTACAACAACGAGCCTTGCAGGAAAGGTATCAAATGGATAGCATAATACCATAAAGTAATTATATACCCAACAAAGACCTAACAATAGATGCAAATAAAAGTAAAGTTGGGTCCAACAAAACTACAAAAGCCTTATCGAACATAAACAAATTCTATCGGACAGAATCGCAATCTACTTGACACAGTGCAGAAGGTATGTCCGATGAGAGTTTCTCATATATATATCTGCAATCAGAACTTGTCCGAACTATAGATAGGAGTTTTGATTTAAATGAGTTGGAAATCGAGACCAACTATCAAATCATACCAAGCTGTGTTGGCAGAGCATATAGATTACAAACAATAGCAATGCAATCCTAATTAGGAGTTGTCAACTAAGAATTGGGCAGAGTATGTGTTTGAGAAAAGAATAGAATTCCAATCAAGAGTTGTCAACTGGAAACTCAAAGAAAAGAAGAGGATTCGATTCAAGACTTGGCTTTGGTCTGTAGTGAGACGCTTTGCAAGAATTTGAGTCTAGGTTTCTTTGAGATTGTCGAGAGTAGGTGTATTTTGAAGGCTGTTCAAAATAGGTTTGATTGATTCGCTATTGGATCCCTGATTCTGAGCTTTATTCCTCCATTTATAGGCTTTAAGGTATTTTCAAAAGAAAAAAAAAAGGCTGCTTCATGGGCGTCTCTGCTTCAAACCACAAAGAAATCACAAGATAATGCACGCATGCCTTTCAAGTTGATATGTGGGGGTGCTTTCCAGTTTCGAACTTTAGGACTACTCTGCAGGAGGTGAGCGCAACTGGTCAGCTCTGGGTTTTTTTTTCCATTCTTTACCTGTTAGGGACTAAATATTCTTTGTCAAAGCAGATTTCTTTATTGTTTTGTTGGGGCAGATCAGTGCGTACTACTTGTACAAGCATAGTGGTTTGAATTGTTTTCAACCTAAAGCTCAAACTGCTATCCAATTAGCTCATACTGATTGTTAAATGAATTGTAATTAAAAACCACTTAGATTGGTTATTAATACACTTGATTGGTTTTTACTATAGCCTCAGACATTTTCTGTTAGCAATGGAATTGCAGCATCGGACATCTTTTATGTTCGAACTGGGACGGTAGCTTCGGACACTTGTCGTTTTCTAATTTCTTTATTTATTTAAAATCTACGAAGTATATATAATGCAACTAAAAGGGTCCCTTTTTCTTAATTTTTTAAAATAGTACAGCCGAGAGGCTACACTCAGGTTTTTTTCCTAATTTTTTAAAAGAAATAGTATAGCCGCTCGGCTATACTCGGTTTTTCTAATTATTTTTTTTTAAAGAAATAGTATAGCCGACCGGCTATACTCGGTT
Source organism: Prunus avium (assembly GCF_965620075.1). Lineage (NCBI taxonomy): Eukaryota > Viridiplantae > Streptophyta > Magnoliopsida > Rosales > Rosaceae > Prunus > Prunus avium. Next base: position 384,040 of record NC_142284.1, on the reverse strand, counting down.
TTTCATAATTTTTTATAAAAGAAATAGTATAGCGAAACGGCTATACTCTATTCTCCCTAATTTTATTTAAACGAAATAGTATAGCCTAACGGCTATACTCTGTTTTTCTTAAATTTTTAAAAGAATCTATACTCGGATTTCCTAATTGTTTAAAAAGAAATAGTTTAGCCGCCCGGCTATACTCGGTTTTCCTTAATTGTTTTTTAAAGAAATAGTATAGGCGCACGGCTATACGCTGTTTTCCCAATGTTTTAAAAAGTAAACATACAATACTCGTATTGAACATGTACGTATGTATTTTTCATATTTAATAAACATATTTGTGACAAAATTTTCAAAAATACACGCAAAATTCACGTATTATACATATATTATTGAATAAAAATAATATATATTAAAATATTATAAAGTGGCCGAACTTTTGAGTTGTAATTTGCTAAAATTTTGCCGAATCCGAATAAAATATGTACATATTTTATTCGTATAACTACGCAACTATGCCAATTTAATATCAATGAAGTATAAATAATGCAATTAGGAGGGTCCTTTTTTCTTAATTTTGTTTTAATTAAATAGTACAACCGGGATGCTATACTCTGGTTTTTTCCTAATTTTTTAAAAGAAATAGTATAGTCGTCCAGCTATAATCGAATTCCCTTTTTTTTTTTTTTTTAAAGAAATAGTATAGCCAGGCAGAGATACCCCATTTTTCTTAATTTTTTTTTAAAAGAAATAGTATAGCCGCACGAAGAAACCCCATTTTCCGTAATTTTGTTTTAAAAATAAATAGTATGGCCGATCGGCTATACTCTGTTTTCCTGAATTTTTTAAAAAGTAAACGTACAATACATGTATGTACATATTTTTCATTGATTAATACACATTTTTGACAAAACTTTAAATAATACACCCAAAATTCACGTGTTATAGATATATTATTGAATACAAATAATATATATTAAAATATTATATTGTGGCCAAACTTTTAAGCTGTAATTTGCAACAATTTTGCTGAATCAAATACGTACATATTTTATTGGTATAGCCGCACAGCTATACCAATTTAAAATATATGAAGTATAAATAATGCAACTAGGAGGGTCCTTGTGTCTTAATTTTTTTAATTAAATAGTATAGCCGCCTGGCGATACTCGGTTTTTCTAATCTTTTTAAAGAAATAGTATAGCCGCTCGGCTATACACGGTTTCCCTTTTTTTTTTAAAAGAAATAGTACAACCGCTCGGCTTCTTAAGTTTTTTTAAAAAGAATAGTATCGCCGCGCAGCTATACTCTGGTTTCCCTAATTTTTTTTAAAGTAAACATAAAATACTCATATTGAACATGTACGTAAGTATTTTTCATATTTTATACATATATTTTTTTTACAGAAGTTTCAATAATACACGCAAAATTCGCGTACTATACATATATTATTGAATACAAATAATATATATTAAAATATTATATAGTTGCCGAACTTTAAAGTTGTAATTTGCTAAAATTTTGCCGAATAAAATACATATATATTTTTTTCGTATAGCCGCACGGCTATACCAATTTAATATCTATGAAGTATAAATAATGCAACTAGGAGGGTCCTTTTTTCTTTCTTGTTTTTTTATTAAATAGTTCAGCCGCGAGGCTATACTCTGGTTTTTTCCTAACTTTTAAAAAGAAATAGTATAGCCGCCCAGATATAATCGGATTTCCTAATTTTCTTTAAAAGAAACAGTGTCTATACTAGGTTTTTCCTAATTTAAAAAAAAAAAAAGAAATAGTATAGCCGTGCAGCCATACTCTGTATTGAACATTTACATAAGTATTTTTCATATTTAGTACACATTTTGGCAAAATTTTCAATAATACACACAAAATTCATATGTTATACATATATTATTGAATACAAATAATATATATTAAAATATTATATAATAACCGAACTTTTAAGTTGTAATTTGCCAAAATTTTACCAAATAAAATACGTAACTATTTTATTCATATAACCGCACGGCTATACCAAATTAATATCTATAAAGTAAATAATGCTTGAAATTAAGGTTAAATTACACGACCATAAGTGTTTGGTGTAACCTCTTGAAAGAGTGCTTGGTCGTTTGTGTGTTTGTGTGTGCCCATGCGAGTCTTCTTTTGGTTGGACGATGAGTGAAGTTTCCAAAGGAGAAATTCCTTTAGAAAAAGGAAAGGGGATAAAAGCAGACTTGGGATTTGACAAGTCACAAACAAACCTAGGAGCAACAAAATTTAAGCATACCAACATACAGCATAAGAAACACGCAGAGCCAAATGGATATTATCCTACAAGAGCCGCAATTAGACCCAACCCAACATCTCCTCATGACAATTTACCAATTTCAGCAATTGCTATCACACTCTATAGTATGCCATCTATGTAATGTCCTCTCCTCACCACCATTACTCATCAGTCACGCAACCCTCTGAAGCCGACTGCACGTTCTTGATGTACTGGAAATAAACAAAAGACGATGTAATTCTCAAAATACAACAATCAATCGTAACGAGGAAAAGATGGTTGCAAATCAAGATTCTCACATACCTTGTACAAAATTCCACGGTTAGCCTTGTATGCAGGTGGAATCCAGTTCTTTCTTCGTTTTTCCATCTCTTGATCTGTTAACTGGACATCTATTCTCTTGTTTTCAACATCAACGTTGATGATGTCCCCATTCTCAACTAATCCAATAGGACCACCTTCCTGAAAATAATTCATACTACATTCCCTGAGCACTCTTTATTACTTTGTTCTTTATTGTAATTTGTATCTAAGATATATAACAATTTTTTTGCATGTTGTAAATAATCCACTGTAACACATTAGCTTTTAAAAGAGTCCATCAATGGTAGGACACACAAATCCATCAAGGTAAAAGCTAAAAATGCAATAACATTAACTAAAAGTTTAAAGCACCTGTGCTTCAGGGCATATGTGGCCAACAACAAATCCATGCGAACCCCCTGAAAACCTACCATCCGTCAATAAAGCAACCTCCTGCAACACCCAAAAACAATATTCATTGAAAAATCCATTAGGACACAATAGCTGCATACCAACCAAAGCCGTGCAAAGCAGCTTGAAGGGACCATGATGGGATTAATTGTTTAAATAAAATAATAATAATTAGCTTGATCTAAAACAAAACCTAATAAAAAGCGTTGAAATAAAATCATTACAGTTGGACCAATCAAGCAACTGCACAGTTCATGTGAATGAAAAGCAAAACATTCTAAGTCAACCTGCAACAAAAACAGACAACCAACAACCACCAAATCATGGATTTTAAATAACTATACCTTCCCTAGTCCTGCACCCATTATTGCACTTGTTGGTGTTAACATTTCAGGCATGCCTGGTCCTCCCTTTGGCCCCTCGCCTCTAATAACAACTACTTTCCCCTGCATGATGACAAATATATACAAGAAATTAGCTATGTAATTTTGACATGTGAGTTTGACAAAAAAAAAAACACCTTACAATTTTAAAGGCCATCGTGCAACAGACATGATGCAGAAAGCAATATGCAAATAACAGAAACAATCTTGCACTAAGATTGTTAAGCTACGTGGTTTTCTAATCATGGTTTTCTAATTTGAAGTTTGTCAAGAATAGACCTTAAAACTCATAGGATTCTCTGAGATAGCAGCAATCATTGACTCCTCTCCTTCAAAGACAAGTGCAGGACCTGGAGTATTTCAAGAATTCGGCAGTTAATGGGCATTTATATTCTATAAAAATTAAAAAAATACAACTTCACTAAACCATTAAACAAATAACATAAAACAGCACCAGAGAAATATAGCCCCTCTTTCCCGGTAATTTTTGCTACAGAACCCTTTGGTGCAAGATTCCCATATAATATCTGAAGGTGGCCTGTTTTCTTGATAGGGTTTTCCAAGGGCCTTATTATATCCTGAATGAATGAGAGGAAAAAGAAAAAGACAAGAAAAAAGAAAGGCATGAGAGAACCATATAAATGTTTGTCTTCAAACACATGGTTTATCAATAGAAACATTTATCATACCTGCCCTTTAGATAAAGGAAGGAAACTTTCAGCATTCTCAGCAAGTGTCCTCCCAGTGACTACAGAATAGATATCCTTATGTTAGTGTTAAAAGTATTACAGCTTAAACTCAGTGTTTCCAAAGACGTAAAAAATCTGAAGATTTATACCAGTCATACAATCCCCATGTAAAAATTGATGCTCCAAAAGGTACCGAATGATTGCTGGTGTTCCTCCAATCTATTAAAATAATCATTACTGACTCATCAAGAAAACAAGTACCAAATGTAGCCCAGAACTGATAGAAAAATGTCATATACACGCAAAATGTGCCACCAATTGTAACATTAAGTGCAAGAAAGGATACCTTGTGTACATCCTCCATGACATACTTGCCACTAGGCTTAAGATCAGCAAGAAATGGAACCTTATCGCTAACCTTCTGAAAATCATCTAGACTTAATTCCAGACCAACAGACCTGCCAAGAATCTTGTCAGTTGATATTTTCATGCAAAACAATCATTAGCATCCTGCGGAAATCTGGTTTCTCACCTCGCAATAGCAATCAAGTGTAAAACAGCATTGGTAGAACCCCCTAGTGCCATGACAATAACCATTGCATTGTGTAGTGACTTTGGAGTAATAATATCTCGAGGTTTCAAATCCATTTTTAGTAATTCCAAGAGATACTTCCCAGCCAATCGGCACTCATCCAACTTCAATGGATCTTCAGCAGGTGTAGACGAGCTTTTAGAGGAAAAAATATATATATAATAAGAAATAAAGAAATGGATTGCTTGCAAAACATAAATTAAATTCTTCTCTGAAGGCATCTCTACCTGTAAGGAAGAGACATTCCCATAGCTTCAATGGCAGAAGCCATAGTATTAGCTGTATACATTCCGCCACATGCCCCAGCCCCAGGACAAGAGTTAAGGAGAACATTCTTTCGCTGCTCATCGCTTATGGACCCACTTACATATTCTCCATAACACTACAACATCAATGGGAAAAAGAAATTACGAAGAATTTTAACTTCACCACATAGTGAACATAACAATTTATGTTCTGAAACAGCTTTTTATCTTAAAATGCAATGACTACTCACATAAGCAATTATCAGACGTAATGAGAAACAATATAGAGGTAATGTAAAACAATATAAATGTGACCCCACAAAAGGCAGAAAATAGCTACTAAAGCAAGACTTAACATCACTAACTACTATTGAAGTTTAGATTGACATTTTTCCATCAAAACTTGGAATCCAAAATCACAACAGAAAGAAAAAGTCCAAAATAGCCAAAGTAAGGCCAAAGAGGTAGAAAGTACATCTTCATTTAAACAGGGTAGCTTTGTACAGTAACAGCATAAAGAAGTTTATTTTACACACAACAACAGCAAGCACTTTCCAGCTCATCATGAACAAAATCTTGTTCTATTTATGGAAGATAAATACATGCTAAATGCCCAGTTTAACAAAAGACTGCCCTGAAAACTCTCCGCAGCCCACCATTTTGGAGAGAAATTGACATATTTGGATAACCAGAAAGCATCCCAGCCTCGCCAACTAGCTAATCAGGCGAGCCCTTCCTCGGGTGGGCTCCTCAACCTACGGGGTAGTAGCAGCCATTTGCAGCCGTTGTTTGTATGGGACTTACATTGTTCCCTCCCAAGGGCAGGTTCTTATGCGTTACTCATCCATCCGCCACTAGAAACACCACTTCTTATCTGACTTGCATGTGTTCAGCATGCAGCCAGCATTCATCCTGAGAGCCCATTATCCATTCTCATTCGATCACAGCAAGGAAGCAAGTAAAACTAGAAAAACCCACATTGGATTTAGGGATAATCAGGCTCGAACCAAAGCATGCTCTACCTTATTTTCTGTGACCTTCCCCTCTCCCATAACCCTTCATTAATCTTAACAAAGATACTAGCAATACTATTCATGAGCAAATTGAAAGATAAGCCATTTGCACAAAGGAAAACAAAAATTAGAATCTAGACATTTGTACTATGTCCTGTCAATTCACTGAACTACTGAATATTGCACTTCCTGGCTGTATCCTTGGAAATTCAGTTGTACTAAACTAAAATGATAAACCCAAATAAATCAACTTCTACATGTCAGATTATTGTGGAAGACACAGACTCAGGCATTCCAAGTATCTATTGAAATAAAAGAGCAACTTCCTTCATCTTATTACTGTAAGTGAAGGCTTCACATAGGAAATAGAAAGAGGGCAAAACACAAAGCATGCATACACCATTTGTTTTGCAAAAGAAACACTAAGAAAAAGAAAATAAAACTACAATTACAAAATACAAAAGCAGTTAACATGATAGATATATTTTTACTCAGAACCAAAAGTAATCAGCTCCAAATATAAGTTCAAACCACAATTTAGAGTGCATACCTGAAATGCAGACACTATATCATAACTATTGCCTTGGAAGTGCCCAGGCTGAAAGAAAAACAAAAAAGAAGATAAATAAAAACAAATAATATATAACTTACAGCAATCATATTTTTCTTTTGAAAAGAATATATATAGCAAGCATTAAGTTAAAATCAACTATGATGAACAATCAGGCGACATTAATCATCACATAATAATGCAGTAAAAGAACTAATAATATATTCCAAGATATTTTAGGTCAGTGTCACTAAGTCCAACAATAAAAAAATCAAATATGACATTCTTTTTCGTAATAACATACGCAAAGTAAAGATCCAGAAGTACCTAGATTCAGAACTTTGATCCAAAACATGAGGTTAATTTATCTACACCTTATGAAATCCAGAAATAAACAAAACCCAAGTGATATGCAAAAAAATCTTTGACTACGGAGGAGAAAACATGCTTAAGTAAATGACATCAGTTTCCCTTCAAAAACCTGTTATCTTATGCAAGATCTCCTAAATAAAGATAAAGGAAAGCATTGAAAAGTTGATCCCTCGTGACATAATACATTGAAAAACATAGATTGGGAGAAATCATAGCAAAATAGTTGAGCAAAAGATAAAAAGCTAACAATACAGAAACGAGATTTAATCCACAACTTGCACTTTCAGTAATCAAATAGAGATATTGAACCTTAATAGTTCCGCCATAAATCATAATACTTGGTCGGTTCAGCCGGCCCATTGCCATAATTGTACCTGGCATCTGCAAGAAGTGCTAGCATAAGACACGGGATATATTTAAAAATTGTGGATGAGAGGAAAAAAAACAATGTTACTAGACTAAGCACATGGATGAAATAAGGGATTTCTATGAAGGCCCTTGCCCTACCAATTTCTTTAGATAGTAAACTTATAGAGAGAGAGAGAGAAAAAAAAAAACATAATTCATAAACAAAAAGATCACTAAGGCAAGCAACCTTGTATATTAAGGGGGGGAAATAGTGGTTAAAAGAGCAGATGTTAGAATGGCTACTTCTATGAGAAAATTTTGAAATTTGTAGGCACTAATTATCATTCAATAAGGACCCGTTTGATAACCATTTCAATTTTAGTTTTCATTTTTTGTGCTAGAATATAGAGGAAAAAGAGGGAGAATGAAAGTGAGAATGAGAGTGGAGATGAGATTGAGAGGGAAGATGAGAGGGGAAGATGGGAATGAGGAGTAACAAAAGTGAAAAAAAAATTTAACAACTGAAATCTATTTCAAATTGTTTTCACTTTCAAGTTTTTGTTTTCAATTTTGTTACTCCTCCCTCCCATCCTCCCCTCTCATCCTCACTTCATTCTCCCTCTCATTTTACTCTATACTCTAGCACAAAAAATGAAAACTAAAAACTAAAATTGAAATGGTTATCAAACGGGCCCTAAGTAAATGAGATTTAATAAACTCACCCAATTTTTCTAGAAAAAATAAAAAACTGAAACCACTTCCAAGAATTATTAGATGTTTATGGGTGTTATTCAAACACCTCAACTTTTAAGATGCCATCATCTCTAGTGCAGAAAAGGACAATCATTACAAAAATCAATTGAAAACATATGCTTTATGAATGCTCTACGACTAATAAGGATGCAATTGAAATCACATGGCTTAGGAAAAGCGCATTATGAGTGACGAGATGTAACACAGTAATAAGTTGAACTCAAAGAATTGCCTCTTAGTAGAAAACACTCTGCTTAATCTACGAACAAATGAACTTTGACCCTACACAGTCATCCAAATATAGCTCCCATACAAACGTTGTCAAATGCTCACATTTTTCTCAACACGCAGAGGTACCCCATTTCAGAAAAGAAGCAGAAACATCAACCAAGAAATCACGTTACACTCAAAAAGTTTTAAATAGCCATCGTAAAAAACTCACTAACAGAGTAACAGAAAAGCCCACATTTTCATCCAAAACCCAGTAACACATTCTAATCACATAAGAGAAAGGAACCCAAAACCCCCATTAATCACTACGGAAACGAAAAAAATAACAAATTTAATTCAACCCAATTGAGAGAAAGAGAGAAACTTTCTCACTCGTCACATAAGACATGGAAACCCATTAACTTCATATATTTTTAAAATACTAATCATAAATTTAGTTTAAACCCATAAAACTTACGCACATTTTTGTCACAACCGGGGATGGAGATATTGCCATCATACCACTGAGCACCCATAACAGTCTCAATGCTATCAGCAATCAAGTCCCTAGATTGCAAGCTGTAGCACATCCCTCTAGTCCCCATAGAGATAGCATCGCTGACCCCAACAGTGTTAAACCTGAAGCCCACCATGCCAGCCTCTCTCACTCCTTCTTTCACAGCCGCTGACAGCCCCAACAAGTGCATATTGCAAGTGTTCCCCTCATACCACACAGAGGAAATGCCGATCTGGGGCTTGCTCAAGTCGTCCTCGGAGAGCCCCACTCCGTGGAGAATGGCCTGGGACCCACCTTGGGACTTGGGCTCCGTGATGCGGGAGCTGAACTTGTTGAGCTTCTGGGTCAGCGGTGGTGAGTCCACGGTTATGGACGGTGGAGATTGGGCAGTCTCGGAAATGGAGGCTCTGATGGAGAAGTGGGGTCTGAGGTGGTGGGGCCCATTAGATGGCGGGAATAGGGGTTTGAAGACGGTGGTGTTCGTGGCGCCTGGAGTTGGAGTGAAGAGGAGAGTGGCTTGCATTATGAGGCGCGAGGGAGAGAGAATGGTGGTGTCGGGTTTAGGAAGAAGGGGAGAGGAGTGGGAGAGTTAACAGGGTTTTAGCGAAGAAGGGGAAAGAGCTCAAATCTAATGCTGTTTCTTCGTGAGTTGCACGTTGGGTCGGGTTGGGTTGGGTTGGGTCGAGTGAGTAGATAGAGTTGATAGATGAGTTTCATTCAGGTTGCGTTTTGTTTCTTTGTTGGGTTGGGTGGGCTAGGGTGACATGTGATTTTTGTTTTTTTATTTTTATTTTTTTTAAGAAAGTGACATGTGAGTTTTCAAACACATTATTTTGTTTCTCTTTCTCTCTTAAAAATGATTTACTTAGGCCATCTTCAATGATTGGGGCTCTAAATATGGTGGATAAAGCTCTATTTAGAGCTTCGATGGAAAATACAAACATATAAAATTATATGCTAAAATGCATTTTTGGTTATTGTATTATGCCTTGATTTTAATTTTGATCACTCTATTTTTCATGCTTTGGTCACTATATTTAGCTCTATTCATTTAAGGAAAATTTTAAGAAAATTCTCTAACTGACTTCAAATCATAACCAAAAACTTGTTTAAATTCATGGATATTACTCAAAATTATAATAGTTTCATCCTTATCTTTCTTTATTACTAGTTTTATTTTCATTCTACCTCTTCAAGGTTAACATAAAATGAAGAAACTATGTATGTAACTCTTGGTGGGAATCCTAAGAACAACCATCTTATGAGATTCAGTTTATAAAAAAAATTGGTTAATTGATGATTTGCCCTCTAAATTTGTACCTAGCTTTCGATTCACCCCTACCCTTTTTTTATATACAAAATTAAGGATATGAACTTCTTCTTTTTCGCCAATTTCCCCCCTACCGTCTAAATCCTCAACATTTCATTCAATTTTCAGTTAAATCATTTTTAAAAAATTATTATTTTGGAAAAATTTGAAGAAAAAGAGTAAACCTAGTGCCAACCCCTCCCTCCCCCCCAACCCGAAGAACCCAATCCTCATTCCCTTTCCATCTCCTCCCATTCCCCCATGACCACCATCCTCCACTCCTAGACCAATCCCCTACCCCACAAACCCTTCCCCCCACCTCCCTCTTCTGTATTTTTCATCCTCCAAACCCAGCCCACCCCCTCTCTTCTCCGGGTTTTTCTTCTCCTCCCATTCCCCCATAACCACCACCCTCCACTCCCAGATCAATCCCCCACCCCACAGACGCTTCCCCTCACCTCCCTCATTTTGTTTTTTACTCTCGAGCCTAGCCTACCCCCTTGGGGTTTCTTTTCCTTTCATTCCTCATGTGACCATCACCCTCCACCCTCAGACCAATCCTCCATCCCCAGATCAATCCCCTACCCCACAGATCCCTTCCTCCTCCTCCCCATTCTTTTTGTTCTCTCTCCCCAGTTGAGACCCATCCCCCAGCTCTTGCTTCCCAAGACCCAGACCCATCATTCCCTTCCTCCCCAACGGCTGCAATAGATCCCTGCTCCCGCCCCCCACCCACAGAACCCAGCCTACACCTGCAAAAGAGAGAGAGAGAGAGAGAGAGAGAGAGAGAGAGAGAGAGAGAGAGAGAGAGAGAGAGAGAGAGTATTATTTGAATTTTCTGGTTTTTATTTTATTTGTTAACATACAAAATGACAATTTTGCCCTCATATTTAACTGCAAATTGGATGAAATGTTGCGGATTTAGACAACATGGGGGAAATTGGTGAAAAAAAAGGTTCATATCCTTAATTTTCTTATTAAAAAAAAAAGATATTGGGTAAATCGAAAGTTAGTTACAAGTTCAGGGGGCAAATCACTAATTTTGAGACATGATTTGAAAAAGGGGATTTGATTTGCATTGTATTCTTATATATGGAGGTCCCTACTCTCACAGCAATACACGTTCTAAAATACCTAGTCCTATTTTTAAGTTAAAGCATTCGGTGTTGAAGAGAGTATAAGCATTCCTTATGTAAGATTCAATTCTTGTACTCTTAGTTGTTATGGTTTAATTAATACAGTGAGTGTAGTTCTTTGCATGAGTGACCATCTTATCAGGGTGGGTTCGAAAACCAACGAAGGAGGAGGTATGTACATAATGCTATGATTACCAAAAAAAATCCTAACGTACTATGGTTAGGTTCGCAAATGCTTTGAAGCCAGAATCCCAGTTCTAAAACCCTAACATGGTAACCTTAGGTCGAGTCCAACCTAGAGTCAAAACCTTTTTGATATTGGATTACTTACAAAGATTTGGTATGTATCAACATTAGACATATACTATGTTTAAATTGAAAAACACTTCTTTTTCTTTATATATTTGGTTGGATGCTCTGAATAATTAATAGAAAGAAACCTAATCATTAAAATATAATAAAGAAATAATTACTTACAAAAATAAAAACATACTAAGGAAACAAAACAAAAAAAATATCAATGACACACACACATGTATACATAAATCAACATGCACTCTGAATTATGAGCACCAACAGTAATAGGCACCGCCCAATAGTCCAATTTAAAATGACATGTATACAAGAAATAAAAACTAGTGATTAGCTAATGGGGTCTAGTCAACTAGAAAAATGCATTGACTTGCAAACTAGTGGTCTCAAGTTTGAATCACTATGGCACCTTGTAGTGTGTGTATATAAACATCCATGACCGGTGGCAGATCCAACTCATGCCCACCCTCAAGTTTTTATTACCCATGTATATACATAGTGGTAAGGCTCACACACACTTATCCATTTATTAAAAAAATAATTAAAAAAGAAATCTAGAAAGCCACTTACGTGAAGGCTGCCTTTCTCTCACTTTCTCTGAATTTTTCCCTTTTCCTGATCCTCAATACTTAAGCCACCAACGCCAAGGAGTGGACACCATCAATTATTCAACGAGAATCCATCATTGTTTATTAATCTTTTGCTTCTTCTAGGTTAGTAATTGATCTTCTCTTCCTTACACTAATATTTTATTAATTTGTATTATGTAGAATTTTTTAAAATTATGTGAACTTGATTTAAAATTACTTCATACATAATATATGTTTATATATTTTTTGTTACATATAGGTTGTAGCATGTATTAGCTATTAACCTGTTAATTAACTCTAAATAGATTAGTTTTGTAACAGTCATGAAAAAGAATTTTAAAAGAAAATCAGTGCTAGAGTCGTAAACTCCTTTAGAGGTTGGTAGTTCAAAACAAAGTGATATGGAAGTCAATGTGGCAGATCTTCCTTTAGATCATGGATTACGAACTCGAATTTTAGATTACAATATATTCGAGATAAAATCCGAAGAGTATATCTACAAAAGGGTCCATGTCAATCTAGAAGTGATATAGGGGAAATTTGGAAATGGTAAACGACAATTCATCTCTTCTTGGTTTGATGATTTTCCTAAATGGTTGGAATATAGTGTAGAACAAAATTATGCATTTTGTTTATGTTGTTATCTGTTTAAATCAAATGGTGGAGAATAAGGAAGTGGTGACGCATTTGTTGGTGAAGGATTTTCAAATTGTAAGGAGAGAAAAATATTTGAAGTTCAGTTCAAGCAACGAAGGAAACTTTCTTGTGCTTTTATAATTCCTTTGTTATCACCATGAACAAGTTAGAGCAGTAACACTGAAATTTTTTCATGACAACCTCAATTTGATATCACCAAAGATTCAAAAATACATTGTTAATGTTGCTGAGTTGAAACAACTGATGTTATTATAAGTGATATGGGTGATTCCTTGTTTTCTATTCTTGTTGATGAATCTCGTGATGTATCAGTAAAGGAGCAAATGGTTGTTATATTGACAAAAAAGGGTATGTGATTGAACGTTTCATTGGTATTGAACATGTGGCTAATACAACATCTCTCGCACTGAAGACATCGATTGATGCATTATTTGCTAGACATCATTTAAGCATATGTCGATTGTATGGTCATGGTTATGATGGAGGAAGTAATGTGAATGGAGACTTCAATGGTTTGAAAACACTTATTATGAAAGAGAGTTCATATGCTTCTTATGTTCACTACTTTGCTCATCAACTTCAATTGGCTCTATGTCTTTGGCAAAAACCCATAGCCAGGTGCTTTCTTCACCTTAGTTTTCAATGTGCTAAATATTGTTGGGGCATCATTAAAATGTTGTGACATTCTTCGAGAAAAACAAGCTCTCAAAGTTACTAAAGCACTTAGCAATGGCGAGCTCTCAAGTGGGCAAGGCTTGAATCAAGAAATTAGAGTTAAAGGTCCATGTGATGAAGCACTTAGCAATGGCAAGCTCTTAAGTGGGCAAGGCTTGAATCAAGAAATTAGAGTTAAAGATCCATGTGATACTTGATTTGACGGGGCTCACACTATGGTACTTCGATTAACTTTGTTTCCATGTTTCCATCTATAATTGATGGATATAGGAAATTTCATATGATAGAGTGGGCACTAATCAGAAACATGAAGCATTTATTATGTTAGGGTTGCTGCAATCATTTGATTTTGTGTTCAGTTTGCATTTGATGATGATTATACTTGGAATTACAAATGAGTTATCACAAGCCTTACAAAGGGATGATCAAGATATTGTGAATGCCATGGATTTAGTTGAAATATGCAAGCGAAACCTACAAAATATGAGAGACAATGGATGGGATTCTTTATTAATTAGAGCAAGTTTCCTTCTTTTTTGTGAAGCAAAATATTGAAGTTCCTAGTATGGATGATATGTTTGTAGCTTGAGAGCGATCACGGCGTAGGGCACAAAAAATTAAAATTTTGCATTACTATCGTGTTGATCTTTTCTATGATGATTGCAACTTCAAGAGCTAAGGAATCGTTTCACAGAGGTTAGCACTAAGTTGCTACTTCGCTTGACATGCTTAAGTCCGAATAATTCATTTTTTGCTTATGCCTTGCTGAATTCTACCCAAGTAATTTTTCTATTGATCAACTCATGGCACTTGAAATTCAGCCTGTGAATTATATTGATGATATGCATTCCAATACCAAGTTTCAAGAATTGAATGGAATTTCTGATCTTGCAAAAAAATTTGTTGAGACAGGACAACATAAAGTATATTCATTAGTGTATTTACTCATAACATTGGCATTGGTACTTGCAATTGCTGCAACTTATGTAGAAAGCGTATTATCTTGTATGAACTTTGTTAAGAAATGATTGCGCAATCGAATGGGAGATCAATGGATGAATGATAGCTTGGTTGTATATCTTGAGAGAGACACATTTTAACGAAATTGATAATGAGCTTAATGTCCAACGTTTTCAAAACATGAAAACTCGTAGGGGACAATTGTAAATGTATTGATTTACCATGTTATCAATTTTTAAAGTCTCTTGAATTTTTGCACTTGTGTCTCGTATTTTAACTTTGTTATGCCCCCACATAGAAAAAATACTGGGTCCACCACTACTCATGACATCTAGACTTTATCACTTGTATTTAAATAAAATAAAATAAAAATTAGCTTAACTCCTTGAAAGTCATTTTTCCTGAACTTTACAACCCATCTCTTTATTTTTGTTTGAATAAAATCCTGTCTTTTCTAAAGTGCAAAATCAAATTTATTGTACTTTTTTTATTCCTAAAATACCCCCAACTAAGCCATTATTACATTTTGTATATTAATGTAGGAACCCATATAGAAACAAATTTTAATTGGATTGTAACTAATGACACACGATGAATTTGGAAGAGTGCTGCTATTTCCACCCACCTGTCCTATTTTCCCACTCACCTTATTTTCTCACCCACCATATAGATTTGAAAAAACACAATCCTATTTTTCCACCCACCATATTTCCTAAAATGTCCTTTAATTATTAATTCAAGCAAAAAAACTTGAAACTTAAAATAAAATAAAAAAACCCAGCACAAACTTCCCTCATCGATGACCCACCTCCCCCATCTCCTCTTGCCACCGACGTGGATCGCTTGTGGGTTTAACAAGAATCAATGAAATACTTTAAGTTCTTCGAGAGAGACAAAAAAAAAAAGCAAAAATCAAGTGATCAAATCAGATTATTAACCCGTAACCCACGCTGGAATATCTGGTTGGGGAGGTTGTCTTTTATAATCAGCTTGACTCTGCTTTACGTTTTGGTGCAGTCTGGCGAGCATATGGTTGCATTGGGCGTCTTCTTCTTTATGCAGGTTTGCTTTTCCATGCACATTCAATTTACTCTTTATCAATTATATGAATTGTATTGTATGTTTCCTCTTTTGTTCAGTGTATATGGTGTGAATTAACATACCCCGATTCATTTACTTCTTTATTCATTTTATTTTGGTGGTGTGTGGGGGTGTTGGCAAATATTTTACTTCTTAGATTGGGTTAGGCAGGCACCTACTGAGTGACAGAAAGATGTTTCAAGCCTTTCTAAGGATCACTGTCACCTGCGCAGTAGGCGTTGGTGTTGTTGCTTTGGGAGTCGGCACTACATTTGGGTATATCCCTCCATGGTATGGAGAAAGTTTATGATGGGTTGAGGTTTTTGTCCTTAGAAGTCATTTTACAAATGGGTAAATTTGTCTTTAAAATTTTGAAAATAAGGTGGGTGGGAAAATAAGACAGGTGGGTGGAAATAGCAGCACTCATTTGGAATGATCTCCAAATGGATGTAGAAATTAATTTGGAAACTTTTTTTAAATTTAACAATAAATTTAGATTTAACATACCTAATTGGTTATTTTTTAAAATTTATTTATAAAGTTTATGTGATTAATTATCTATTGTATTATTGTTTTATAAATATAATAGCATACATACGTTTTTATGTTGAAAAAATAACGCCCCCATTACTTATTTTACAAAAAATAATGTACCTAGTATGAATTTACTTATTATTCAAATAATATACCCAACTTTTATAAACGCATTTTGGATATAATTTATCTAATAATTACTATTATGTAATAATATAACTTGTAATTTACCTATTATGGGTATATTGTAGGTATATTAAAGACAACACATTTATAGGTATATTAAAGACAACCACCTATCAGGCGCAACGAGTGGTCCACGGAGCTGCATCCCTACTCATCTGGTATATGCACATCGCTCTTTTGGGCTTGATCTGGTTTGGATATATTGTAGGTATATTAAAGCCAACAGTGTTATAGGTATATTGTGAAAATAATTTACCTACCCAACTTTTATAAGTACATTGACTATTCTGTACCTTGTATGAATTTATACCCAGCTTTTCACAAAATATTGTGAAAATAACGTACTTAGTATGAATTTACTTATTATTCAAATAATATACCCAACTTTTATAAACACATTTTGGATATAATTTACCTAATAATTGACTATTATGCAATAATATATACTTGTAATTTACCTATTATGGGTTTATTGTAGGTATATTAAAGCAACACATTTTTTTCTATGAGTATTGTATCTATTAGAATATATATATATATATATATATATATTATACATATACATCTATATTATTGGAGGATATTAAGTAATCTTTAAATATAATTGTAGGATATTAGGTATAATAATTTTTTTTCTATTCGAGCTATAGGAGGTTAGGAGGGAAAATTTGAAGTAATTTGATTGTAGCCCATTATTTATGGGGAGTGGAAACATAAAAGTAGAGTGAGGTATTATTCATTTGCCTTAATTAAGTGATTAAAAAACGTTTAGCAACCAAATAAAGATCTAGTGGCATGATTTACATGGACAAAGTTTATAATAATTTAAAATTGAGTTTTATTTAAACATTGTATTATTGGTGGATTATTGTGTAGAGTTTTTAAATTATAAGGGCCTATTTTATTTTAGTATGACCGTAAAAAAATAGTGTTTAAATTTGAACACATTATTTTTGTAATTGGATTGAACTGCCACGTGATCCCAACGAGTTTTTGCAGCGCTAGGTATAAATTCAGAACCAGGGTCACCAACCCTAGCGCCTACCATTCACGGGACACATGCAATGCTTAAAGCGAACGTGATGGAGGAGGCTTATTAATGGCTGGAAAGAGTGTATGTAATTAGGTGGATGGAGATTGGTTTCATTTTCATAGCAGTGCATGTAAAATCAGTGGAACGTGCATATTTTACAGAAAGTACGTTTACAAAAGGGAAAGAAATTAAGTCGGTAGATGATATTAATCTGGCACGTTCTATAGACCTAATTAGTTTGGTTTGATAATATTTAGCGTATAGTCTTAGATTGGCTGCTTCTTTTTATTTAATTTTTCTCTCTAAATTCATCAATCATCTTCATTAATTTTGATTGTTTGTTTGTTTGTTTTTCCAAATTTAGGTTCATTGAACTATTATACTGTGTGCTTGTGTGTTACTCTACCTACCACGGTACCGCCCCAAATTATTGTTATTGTCTTTATCAAAACCAATCCTACCCGTCCGATCAGAAACAAATAAATTCTACTATGACAACGAAAGATATGGTTTGTTTTGTTAGGTAAGACGAGAGAACAAACACATTCCAAATCATGCAGATGTTAGTAGGCGACACACACCACACAGAAATACACGTGCCAGCAAGGCCCTTCTGCCCTTTCCCCTTTGGTGGTTAAGCCTTTCTAACGCAGGAATTGGTCAGGCACGTGATATCTAGCTACCTCTCTTTCACCACCTTATTATATATAAATACAACCGCTTCTCTTAACATTTTCTCAAACTTACTTACCATTACAACTCTAAACACACCACCACAACCACAACCAGCTCCTAGCCTCTTTCACCTTTCTTGACCATCTGAGAAAATGGTGACCGTCGAGGAAGTTCGCAAGGCTCAACGGGCAGAGGGTCCAGCCACGGTCTTGGCCATTGGGACTTCAAATCCTCCCAATTGTGTTGATCAAGCCACATACCCTGACTACTACTTCCGTATCACCAACAGTGAGCACAAAACTGAGCTCAAAGAAAAATTCCAGCGCATGTGTAAGTACCAATATCTTCTCCTTGTTTTTGAATACATGTTCCATATATATATATCTATATACTTTGCTACTCATTATTGCAAGGTGTACGTTTATATATATAGATGGCTTAGCCTTTATGCATGATATAGTTCCATATCTGTGAATATAACAAAATGGGAATTCTGTGACACTAGGATTTGAAATAATACTGATACATAGGAATAGGAATAGGAATAGGAATAGAATAGAATATGGGACACTTTTCATAACTAGTGCTTTTTATGTTGTTTTTCTTGCAGCCCCTAAAATTGCCTAACGCATTTCAGGAGTGGGATATTTTTCATTTTGTTCAGTCATCAAAGTGGCAAACAATCTTTTCTTTTGACTTTTTTATCTGTGTACAAGTAGAGTGAAACATTGAATTACTGTGAAGTAACTTTTCTGTTTATGCTTTTTTCAGGTGACAAATCTATGATCAAGAAGCGTTACATGTACTTGACTGAAGAAATTCTTAAAGAGAACCCAACTATGTGTGAGTACATGGCACCTTCCCTTGATGCCAGACAGGATATGGTGGTGGTTGAAATTCCAAAACTGGGAAAAGAAGCTGCTACCAAGGCCATTAAGGAATGGGGCCAGCCAAAGTCCAAAATTACCCATTTGGTCTTTTGCACCACTAGTGGTGTGGACATGCCCGGGGCCGATTACCAGCTCACCAAGCTCTTGGGCCTCCGCTCATCCGTCAAGCGCCTCATGATGTACCAACAAGGCTGTTTTGCCGGCGGCACAGTGCTCCGGTTGGCCAAGGACTTGGCTGAGAACAACAGGGGTGCTCGTGTTCTTGTTGTGTGCTCGGAGATCACCGCCGTCACCTTCCGTGGGCCCAGTGATACCCACCTTGACAGTTTAGTGGGCCAGGCTTTATTTGGGGATGGTGCAGCAGCTATTATTGTGGGTGCGGACCCAATTCCCGAGATCGAGAAGCCCCTATTTGAAGTGGTCTCAGCAGCCCAAACCATCCTTCCCGACAGTGATGGAGCCATCGACGGACATCTCCGTGAAGTTGGGCTTACATTTCATCTGCTCAAGGATGTTCCCGGGCTTATTTCGAAGAACATCGAGAAGAGTCTGAACGAGGCCTTCCAACCTTTGGGCATCTCGGATTGGAACTCACTATTCTGGATTGCACACCCAGGTGGCCCAGCAATTCTAGACCAAGTAGAGTCCAAATTGGCCCTGAAGCCTGAGAAATTAGAGGCTACAAGACACATACTATCTGAGTACGGAAACATGTCGAGTGCCTGTGTGCTATTTATTTTGGATGAGGTAAGGAAGAGGGCTACCAAGAAAGGACTAAAAACTACAGGAGATGGACTGGATTGGGGTGTGCTGTTTGGGTTTGGACCAGGACTCACTGTTGAGACCGTGGTGCTTCACAGCGTGGGCTTGAATGCTTGAAGCCATCATCAACAACATCAGTGTTGTTGAATTTTATGCATCTGTTTCGTTCGTATATTATGGATTGTTTCTACTTTTCGTGTTAGTTTTTGTGTTTTTGGAATTTTTTTTTTTAAAGTTGGAAACGAGTGTGGGCAATGGGCATCATGGGGTACACTTCATTGCAATGGTTGTGTTTATTTTCATGCTGCTTAACTTACTACATCGGTGAAGACAAAAGGGGACCATGTAACGACTTATATATTGATGAATAATATATATGTTTCAAGCATTTCATGCGATCCTAATGTTTTATATTGTCGCAACTTGAACTTCTTTTGATAAAATATTGTAGCCAGAGGAGAGGCTATAGAAGTTAACATGTTGTCAAAAGTATGGAGATTGGCTTTCTAGCAGTGCATTTGGTGACCAAACAGCTAGCTAGTATGTTTAGCATACGAAATAAATTAACTCCGCGGATGATATTGAATCTGAAGTGCTCTCAAATTCAATGATTTCATATTTAAGTGATTTTTTTGGATATAATCTCTTTATAACTCACTTGATTATCTTTCATGAATAGCATCAATTTTTAAAACATACTCAATATGGAATGGCCTTGATAATTTCATGATACCAAAACCTCCGTACTCCTAATAAACCCAGGCTTGGTCCCTTAACTTTTCAATGTGGAATAAATACTCTCAACACACCCTCACTTGTGGCAAACTTTCAAGCTTAACACATGGACAACATATATTGGGTGACGTGAGAGCATGTGTGGCCGTTGGGCTCAACATGTGAAGCCTTACTCTGATACCATGTTAAATTTCAGAGAGACGGGCTAACGATCCACTATTAGTGGCACTGATATTGTCCCAAACTTAACTACCTACAAAGCTCGGTAAGTGTGGGTTTTTATCACAAAAGGGCTCGGTGATATTAGTAGTGAAATCATTCATTATATGTTGTATTTTATTTATTCAAGTTTCCGATGTGAGACTTTATATTCTTCAACATCACATGTATGTATACAAGTTAACATGTAGTACTCAGAATTATGAATAAGGACAAAAATAGTCACCAATGTCAGAATAGCAATACTAAACAGAGATTTAACAGAGAGAAGCAGAAAATCTTAGAAGAAGAACTGATGTATTTCATTCATTGATTATTCAACACAGTACAGTGATGGTTTTTATACTAGCTTATCAAAGCTTTGTGTACACGTTTCTAACCTTCTAACCTCTCTAACTTCTCGAACAGAATGCTAACTCTTTTGCTAAAACCTGCCTAACAGTCTTAACAACTCTCTTCTTCAATCTTCTGACATGTGGCAGAGTGAGGACCGTTGATATCTTTACATGCCCCCTCAATCTCATGCTTGGAGGAGCCAAGCATGAGATTGGAACAATGATGCTGGAATAAAGGGATAGACAGCCCCTTAGTGAGAATGTCA
Source organism: Prunus avium (assembly GCF_965620075.1). Lineage (NCBI taxonomy): Eukaryota > Viridiplantae > Streptophyta > Magnoliopsida > Rosales > Rosaceae > Prunus > Prunus avium. The sequence continues at coordinate 363,028 of NC_142284.1, read as the reverse complement.
GCAAATTGTTCCGCGGATGAGACATGTTGCACAAGTAAATCACCTCGAATGACTCGTTCTCTGACAAAATGATAATCAATCTGGAGATGTTTCATTCGGGAATGAAACACCGGGTTGGAAGAGAGAGCAATAGCAGAGATATTATCACAATGAATTAAAGGAGGAACATGTAATGAGACGTGCATATCACAGAACAACTGTCTGATCCATGCAAGTTCAGCAGCAGCAATAGCCAAAGCCCTATATTCTGCCTCAGTGGACGAACGAGAGACAGTATGTTGCTTCTTAGAAGCCCAAGAAATAGGACTAGAGCCTAAGTAAACAATAAATCCCGAAACAGATCTGCGATCATTAGGATCCCCAGCCCAGTCAGCATCACTATAAGCGTGCAGATGAAGAAGACCAGGCTTAAACCAAATGTCAAAATCAAGAGTTCCTTTCAAATACCTTAGGATTCTCTTAACTGCCACAACATGAGATTCCATGGGATTATGCATAAATTGACAAGCTTGATTCACTGAGAAGGCAATATCTGGCCTTGTGAAAGTGAGGTACTGCAGAGCACCAACAATGCTTTGATACTGCTCTGGATGAGCATAAGGTTTGCCATCATCTTTCAACAGTCTGTGATAAGGGAGACAAGGAGTAGGACACGGTTTTGAATCCTGCAAATCAACCCTGTCAAGCAGTTCCTTGATATACTTAGTTTGAGACACAAACAAGCCAGCAGACTGATATGAAATTTGCAGCCCCAGAAAATAAGTCAACTGGCCTAAATCCTTCATATCAAACTCCTGAGTTAAAGCACCAATTACAGATGTAATAAGAGATGAATTACTGCCAGTAAGAATGATATCATCAACATAAAGAAGCAAAACCACAGTACCAAGCGACGAATGTTGAATAAAGAGAGAAGGATCTGCATTTGAAGCTTGAAAACCCAAGCTTGGTAAGAAGCTAGTAAATCTTTCATTCCAGGCACGAGGAGCCTGTTTTAAACCATACAAGGACTTCTTGAGTCTGCAAACAAAGTCAGAAGGATGATGCTTACTCTCAAAGCCTTGAGGTTATGTCATATAAACCTCCTTTTGAAGAACCCCATGCAAGAACGCATTTTTAACATCAAGCTGTCGTAAGGACCACTGAAACTGAGCGGCAAGAGCAAGAACTAATCGAACCGTGGTTGGTTTAACTACCGGACTGAAAGTTTCATAATAATCAATACCCTCCTCTTGACTAAATCCCTTAGCAACCAGGCGAGCCTTATGCCTAGCTATAGAACCATCTGCATTCTTCTTGATCCTATAAACCCATTTACAGCCAACAAGATTCTTATGAGCTGGGAGAGGAACCAAATCCCAAGTACCTTGAGCATGAAGAGCCTCAATTTCCTCCCTCATTGCAGATTGCCATTCTGGTGATTGAGAGGTAGCCTTGAAAGAACTCGGCTCAATTGTAGACAAATCAACAGATGTAGAAGCAGAAAAAGCCTTCCTCTTGGAGATGCCATTCTTAGACCGTGTTGTCATAGGATGCAGATTTACAGGTGGCAGAGGCAAGATAACACGAAGACTTTCAGGCTGAAAATCAGGATCCACAGGGAGAGGAGACTGTGTAGCAGATTGTGGAGCAGAAGGAGAAGCAGTCAAAGATGCAGTGGCTTCAGAGATGGGTGGAGAAGGTGAGGAAATGGAAAGAGAAGGGATAGGTGATAAGACATTATTAGTGAATGAAATAGATGGAGGAGGAGAAGAGGAAGTGAGAGACTGAGATGAAGAAACATTGACTGGATGGGCAGATGTGAATGGAAAAACAGTTTCATCAAATAGAACATGTCGAGTGACAAACAGTCTATTGGTAGTGAGAGAAAAACAAATATAGCCTTTATATTGTCCTGCATAGCCTAGAAAGACACAAGTAGAAGTTTTAGGCTGAAGTTTGTTTGTATTATAAGGCTTGAGCAAAGGAAAGCAAGCACAACCAAATACCCTTAGATGATTAATGGCTGGAGCAGATCCAAACAATAAGAAATAAGGAGATTTGAAATGAAGAGTTTTACATGGCATTCTGTTGATCAAGTAGACTGAAGTAGCACAAGCATGAAACCAGAATTTTGGGGGTAGATGAGCAGTTTGCAATAAAGTGATAGCAGTCTCTAAGATGTGTCTGTGTTTTCTCTCGGCTAAACCATTTTGTTCAGGTGTATAGGGACAAGATTTATGATGAATGATACCTCTAGCAAGAAGATAATGCTGAAATTTATGACTAAGATACTCACCACCTCCGTCACTTTGAAAAACTTTAAGAGAAGCAGAGAACTGAGTGACTAAGTAAGCATGAAAATTAACAAAAATGGAGTAAACTTCAGCTTTATTGAACATTGGAAATATCCAAGTAAATCGAGTACACTCATCTACAAAGCTAACATAATATTTAAACCCCTCAACAGATATTGTTGGAGAAGGACCCCACACATCACTATGAATCACCTCTAAAGGGTTTACAGATTTTGCTGCTGGATAATGAAAAGGAAGTTTAGCTAATTTGCCTTCTAAACAATGATGACAGACAGATTGGACTTTATCTGAAGAAAAAGGAACCTGTGATTGACGTAAAAGAGCAGTAGTAATAATATTGGAGGGATGACCAAATCGCTTGTGCCACAAACTGGTATTTAATGGATGTCCAAGAAAGCAGAAATGTCGTTTGATGAGAGAAGCAGCTGGAGTGGGATGAGGTTGTGAAGGAAAGAAAGGAATAGAATATAGGCCAGCTCTACACAGTCCCTTGAGAAGAACACTCCCCGTGAGTTTGTCCTGAATCCAAAAGCCAAAGGCATCACATATAAATCTGCAGTTATTGTCTTTACATAACCGATGCACTGAAAGCAAATGCTGAGATATCCTTGGCACATGTAAAACTTTCGATAATTGTAAAGAACAATGAGGAGTATTCAAGGAAGAAGAGCCAATACTAGAAATATTCAAACCTGAACCCCCTGCAGTGGTGATTGTCTCATTTCCAGAGAAAGGGGTAGCAAGACTAAGCTGAGACAAATCAGAAGTCATATGGGCCGTTGCTCCAGTATCAGCTACCCAAAATTGCTCAGTTGATGAGGAAGGAGAACAATTGGCATGCATTGCAGTAAGATTGGATGAAGGAGGTTTGCCTTGATAGGAAAAATTGCCCCTGTGGTAACACTGAACAGCAGTGTGGCCATATTTCCAACAAATTTGGCATTGAACAGAGGAATTATGACCTGTGAATTGCTGATGTCGTTGATAACAATCAGCAGCTAGATGACCTTTCTTGTTGCATATTTGACAAATTGGAATATCAGTACCCGAACCAAGGATGCCAGGGCCAGAATTAGGTGGAGCTTGATACGGTCTTGGACCAGATGAAAACTAATGCCGAGGTCTGCCTCTTTCTCTATAGAATGAACCTCTATTAGGGCCAGAGTGAAAACCACCATTATGTGAAAAAGAGCCACCATTAGAGCTAGAGTGGAAACCTCCATTGACACCACTATTGACACCACCATTGTGGCCAGATGAAATAGAAGATGGGACAGATGTGGAAGTGTCAGCAAGAACAAGGGATTTTCCTTTGAATGATTGATTATTCGCCATCATCGCAGAGGCAAAAGGAGTGGCAGAGGTAGTATGCTCAAGAATAGCCTCTTCAGCAAGCAACTGAGATCTAAAATCTTTGAGTGAGAGCACATTTTCCCTACCTCGAACCATACACCGAAACGTATTATATTCTAGGGGAAGACCATTAAGAGCCAAGATCACAATATCATCATCATCAAAGGAAACCCCAGCAGCAGCAAGATGATCTCTGACATCTTTTATCTTTTGCAAGTATTGAGAGACTGGTTCAGCACCCTTCTTGATATTCTGAAGCTCACTTTTCATCTGAAAAATCCTAGCTTTGGTAACAGTAGAGAATCTGTCCTTCAACTGAACCCACATATCATGAGAACTAGTACACCCAATGACATATGAGATTGCAGTAGAAGAAAGGGTTGCAATTAGCAATTGCATCAAGGCACGATCATGCATTTTCCACACTGTATAAGCATCAGTTTCTACACCTTCAACATCAGAATTTTCATCAAAACGAGCAGGACACAGCCGGGAACCATCAACAAACCCCAATAAGCCATGACCTTCAAGAAGAAGCTGCATCTGAAAATTCCGTGTGAGGTAATTTGTATCATCAAGCTTAACTGTCACAGAAGCAGAGACAGTGGGAATTAAGGTAGTAATCGGAGATTGAACAATCTGAAGTTGAGTAGCAGTCACCATGATGAGTATTTAGGGAGATAATATCTTGAGAGGAAAAGAAATGGGCAGTAGAACAAGCAGAAGATTCTGTGAGGCAAAAGAACAAGCAGTTGGTAGGCAGAGCAAAAAACTACGAAAATATTGAGAAAGAAGCCCTGAGAATTGAACAAAGAAGAAGAGGAGACGATATAGACAGAAGAACAGAGATTGCAGGCAAAGAAGAGGAATGCGGAAGCAAAGAAGCACAGGATCGTACTATGGCTCTGATACCATGTCAGAATAGCAATACTAAACAGAGATTTAACAGAGAGAAGCAGAAAATCTTAGAAGAAGAACTGATGTATTTCATTAATTGATTATTCAACACAGTACAGTGATGGTTTTTATACTAGCTTATCAAAGCTTTGTGTACACGTTTCTAACCTTCTAACCTCTCTAACTTCTCGAACAGAATGCTAACTCTTTTGCTAAAACCTGCCTAACAGTCTTAACAACTCTCTTCTTCAATCTTCTGACATGTGGCAGAGTGAGGACCGTTGATATCTTTACAACCAACCAATCGATAATCTACTTTGAAAAGGACAATGCTTGGCTCCTGATATATCAGGAGCCATTCCTCTTCAACAACTAACGTGGCTTCTTTACAAAACAACACTTTTTTTTTTCTTTTTTTTAATTTTATAAATTTTTAACTCAAGTCTTTTTGTTGGTTTTGTTTAACTTGGGTTAGTTTTAAGGAGGAAGAGACGAAGGCAGGGGCGGTGCCTTGGGCTTGGGTAGGCTACTATATGTAATATTATTATAAGAAATAGATATAATATATAGGTTAAAATAGTAAAAATATTAAAACGTTTTTCTTCCTCTCTCTGCCAGTTGGTTATTGATCGGTTCATAATTGTATATCATTTTGTACCCTTCTAGCTTATGATTTGGTTATGTTTTTGAGTTAAACTTGTGCTTTTAATCCTTTTTGTGTTTATCTTTCAGTTCATTGAGCTTTAGGTAATAATGATGGCTTTAGAGAGCATAATTCATGCAATTCAAGCATGTTAAGGCCTAATTTGGATGAATGGATGAAGAGCTTAAAGACAAACTCATTTTGGCTACAGCCCCCTGCCAGTCCAGTTCCGTAGGTCATATTGCAAGCTTTGTTTCAACAACCTACATAGCTCGAATGAGGCCACATTCTTCATGAAAGTTGTTTCAATGGGTGTGTACTATAACATATCCAAAATTCAGCCCCATTGGATAAATATGGAGGCTGTTACCTAGCAAACACAGAACCATGCTCAGGATGGATCTTATCAGCGCGGAAAATGAACTAGCAATTTGTTTTGGCCTTAACTTCCTCCTCCGACCTTGGATTGGCCCAAATGATATATGGCTGGAAAGAAGACATTCTGAACTTCAAGTTTGAGTGCTTAAAGTCTTAATTTGCTTAAGGGAAGCCCAAGTTGTAAGCCCTTGAAGTTGCTGGTCATGCTGACCTCAGCATGTGCTGGTTGGATGCTTGGTCATGGTGAGCTAGGTATGAGCTATCATTTCTGGTTGGAAGCTTGGTCATGGTGAGCTAGGTATGTGAAAACAAAGAACATGAAAGAAGGAAGAAAATAAGAAAGTAACTCAAGCAAATAAGTTCCCAAGTTCAATTTATGGTTTTTGTTCTTATTCATTATGCTTATAAGTTAATATGCTAGTTTGAATGATTGATCACCATTTAGGCTTGCATGTTAGCTATCTTGGTTTGAATTAAGAGTATACACCATGCTTTAATTCGAATTGAACTATGAATAGGAAGAGTATGTATGGACATTCGACAACAGGGATTAGATACATGCTTGGTTGTTTAAAATGTTCTTCTATGCTTAATGGGTTCCTAATGCTTAATTTTAGGTTAGACAACAAATGATCAAATTAGGGAATTAGGAACACAAGGTTATGACCACACACCATGGCTTAATCATACTTTAGCTAGAATCAATCCATTAATCTAAATTGAACTTGGGAACTTATTTGCTTGAGTTACTTTCTTATTTTCTTCCTTCTTTCATGTTCTTTGTTTTTGTTTCTGTTTTGTGTAGGAAAACTGAATTGGATCATTCAATCATCAATCCCTGTGGAATCGACCTCGCACTTACATACGCTAAACTACCAACGGTTCGTGCACTTGCGAGTATCACAAGTTGAGGATGCAGCTGAATCCATTTTGGTGCAGCTGTATCTACGCAACAAGTTTTTGGCGCCGTTGCCGGGGATTGGCAACATAGTTTGGTTCTATTTCTTTTCCCTACTTGTTTTATTTTTATTTTTCATTTTCATGTTTTTCTAGACAGTTTCATGTTTTAAATTTAATGGCGTTAATGGACAAGTTGTGTTTGTAGTCCAACGGACAAGGACAATTGCCTAACAAGCAAGAGAACTGGGTTTAAGTCCCAGCTTACACAACCCATTGGTGTTTGTTACTTTGATGCATGAAATTGGATGTGTGTTGATTTTCCTTCTCATTTTTTTTTCCTCATCCTTTTAATTCTATTTCAAGTTTTCTGTGTTTGTTTTAGCAATTTATTATAGCTCAATAAAAATGGAGAGAGATGGCAACTTCAATCATAAATATAGGAAGTGTGGAGCAGTAGGAGAAGTCGCGACCTCCAAGTGCATCACGCTCGACCTAATCGCTTCAAGGGGGAGCATTTCAATCCTTTCTCTTCTTTGAATTCTGTTTATTTCCGTAGTTGTTTTTGCCTTTTGGTCCCCGCTGAGTTCTTTGTTTTTCTATGCTGAATCCAACCATATAAAGAACGTAAAATGTGGACTTACGGTTGGAAAGTTATAGCCTAAAAACTGAACAGAGGTCGAAGCTGAAAAACATAGAAACGAATCTGTCCAAATGGTGATAAATAGGTGATAGAAAGTGCTGTTTGTTTTTTTTTTCCTTTGGTTTCTTGGTTTGTTTCTTTTAGTACAACAATTTATGTTGTTTGTTTGAATTTGTTTACAGTACTTAGTTCATTTTTGTTTATGGTTTGTTGTTTCATTTTATCTTAATTTGTTTTTATTTCTTATCTTAAAAATTTTAAAATTAAAAAAAAAAAAGATTTTTCATATGAGCCGACTTATGGTAACCCCAGTGAGCACTTCCGTTAATACAGTGTCTAGGAGTTCTTTAGGCGACACCTTCGGTTTCTAAGAAGTTTGGGTTTTAAGCGGGACCATTGTGACCCCTCCAACCTTCCCGGATCCCCTGGCTGTGTTTTCTGAGGCCCTTAACTGGTCATCCGTGAGTTGCTTGTATATTGTGTGTTTTTAAATTAAGTTTTTTTTATTTTCTTTGTTTTCTTTTCTGTTGAGTCTTTGTTTTTGTTTTGTTTCTGTTTTTGTTTTGTTATGTTAGTTTATTTATTTATTTACGTGGTATGGTTAGTTAGTTATTTCTGAGTGTTAAAACATTTTTTTTTATTATTTCAAACATTGCATAAAAACAAAAAAACAAAAAAAAACAAAAAAACAAAAAAAAACAAAAAAAAACAAAAATAAAAACAATAAAAATAAAAAAAACAACATCATCATCATCTTCTTCATCTTCTTCATCTCCATCATCATCATGGCTTGCCTCTATTTTCTCGCACTTGTAGAATCTGCAGCAGCTCCACATGGTCCTCATTTTTTCTCTGCAGTGCTTCCACGTGCTGATTGGCACAGTAGAGCCGCTTCTACAAGTCCGCCACCATAGCCTTCAAGGAAGCTATTTCCTCGCTCATCGCGGCACACTCCCTTGTCCTCGCCAGTAATCGCATGCCCAAATTGGTAGCGGAGACCGCGTGGAGCACAGTTAAATTGTGGGACTCCTCTACCGCTGCCTTATCAGACCTCTGTGCCACATGCAGATGATCTGTCGGAGTGAGCTTGCTGCTAATCATGCCTTCTAGCAGCACTGCTCTGTTCGACAGTGCCTCAGAAAAGTTCGGTATTGCCTCAGCAAAGTTTGAGGCCGTGCCGTAATGATATGAAGAGTTTGGAAAGACAGTGTTTGGAGGAGCCCTTGTCTGGGCATTCGGTGGTGCAAGTGAGAGCTCAAGGTTGAGATCATCAAGGTGAGTGCATGAGGATGCCATTTTTTTTTTTTCTGTTTCTGGATTTTTTGATGTTTTTCCTTGAGTTGCAGGAAGAAATGCTGGGTATCATCCGCTTGCAGAGGTGTGGTTTAAATAGACATATGCTGATGAGAGAGAGCCAACACCATTTCGGATTTCCCGGGCATGCTCGACCTAATCGCTTCAAGGGGGAGCACCTTTACTTTACTTTTCTTTTTTTTCTTTTTTTTCTTCCTCCGTGTTTTCTGGTGTTTAATGTTTTTGCCCGTTACTTTCATTTTCTAGTGCTTTGTGTTTTTGCCTTTCCCTTTCGGCTATCATCTTTGTCTTATTTTAGTTAGGGAAATGTGTTTTCTTTTCCGTTTGTCGTCTTTGTTTTATTTTAGTTGGGAAGTGTGTTTTCTTTTTCTTTTTCTTTTTCTTTCTGCAACCTTACTCTTTTATTTCCGAAACAAAATAAGGAAAATACAAAAACAAAATAAAATAAAAATAAAAACAACAATAATGCAGTAGGAAATCATTTCTTCTTGGTGCTTGGTGTCTCGACCATTGGAGCTTTGAGTTTGGCCCTCTGGCTGTCCTCTTCCGGGGCTTCACGCACAGCTTCTTGGGGCTCATCACTTGAGCTCCCAAAGATCGCAATCTTAGCTTGAGCGTAACTACTCTCGCGATCTGCTTGTTTGCGTTTACCCGGTCGGTCTAGGTCCTCCAGCTGTTTTCGCATGTCGCGAGAGTACAACTCTACCATTTTTGATAGGTTTTTATTCTCGTCCCGCAATACTTCTAGCTGGTGTCGATTCACCTCCACTATCCTTGACCTCTCCCTTTTCAAGCTTTTTATAGCAGTCTGACACTCCTCAACCATACTTCGCTCCGCCGCCAACTGACCTTTCAGCACCTCTACCTCATGGGACTTCGCAAGTAGGCGATGACCCAAACTTGCGACTGTTGCCGTACTCTGCACGCTCAGTGCTAGGGCATCGCTCACGACCCGGTTGTCATCCCTTGTCCCCAGAACACGTATATCTTTAGGAGTCACTAAATTTCTAGCCACTCCAATGGCAACATCGTTGTCCAGGAGTATTGAGTCAGTTACTGTCACAGGCCCCCGTGCGGAAGCAAAGTAGGGCATCCATACTGGTGCCGCTGCTTGGCCTCGTGTCTGAGTCGGTGGAGCTAGGTTGAGATCCAATGAAAATGGGTAGTTAGAGGCCATTTGATTTCTCACTCTCTTTTCTTCTTTCTTTCTTTTCTCTTTTGTGTGTTTCTGAGTTTGCGTTTTTTTTCTTCACCCTTTCTTATAGACTTAGTCTTTGACATACCCTAGCCATTACAGCATCTGAGCATTTTCTGAATCTCCAGCATTCCTTGAGTCCCACAACCTTCTCGCGCCATACCCAACTCATTTATCACGACGTGTCTTTTCTGAACGAACGCGTTCAGTAAAGTCTTCGCGCCTTTCCATGAGCCCGTAATTTTTGCTTGTGGAGTCTGCGGCGCCTCTATGCGTCGACACGTGTCTCGCCCTGTCTGTTGGTCCCTTACACTGAACCGAGACATCATGACCCATGTTAAAATCCCGCTCTTTGTGTTGCTAATCACGGTTCGATAGTTTGTTTTTATAAAACTAAATAATAATAAAAAGCCGAAATTGAAAACAAATTGTGGGTCGGGTTTCACTTTAGTTTGGGTTTCAAAGTGGGTTAAATTCACCGTGGTTTGTGTTTCGAAATTGTGGGCTTTGGGCTTCAAAATTTTTTTGGGTTTCAGAATTGTGTGATTAGGGTTTACTGTTTCATTTGTTTGTTTGTTTGTTTGTTTGTGTTGTAATTTTTATTTTATAATTATTTTGTTTTTGTTTTCTTTTGTGATTTTGTGATTTTTTATTATTTGCTTTAATACCTTTCATTTGTTGTTATGACATTGTTTGTGGCTAATTTTTAAACATTGAGGACAATGCTCATTTCTAGGTTTGGGGGTATTGGAGTTTAGCAAGTAAACTTGGTTTTTCTTAAAATTTAAAAAAAAAAAAAAAAAAAAATTTAAATTTCTTTCTTGTTTTGAATCTTGTTTAGTCACTTTCCGAACACATTTGATGAGATTGTGATAAATGTTGCATGACTTAAATAAAAAATTGAATTTTATTTATTTTTTATTTTTTTTCCTTGTAAATTTTTATTGTAAAAAAAAAATAAATAATTAATTAATTTGGCATCGTTCTAGCATGACATGTTCGAAACCTTCTTTGCACTTGCCATTTGTTTCATAATTTTCCAATTAAAGGATTTGCATGATCTAAAGAATTGTATGAATCATAAATTAGACTTATTTAACCAACTATATAAAGTGAGCTTTTGAGCCTTGTACTTCAATTCATGAGTGTTATATACATACTCTTATTTTCTTGTCATCAAAGTTGTTGTTTGATCTCATTATTCATTGATTTGGTTGAACACTTAAAAGTCATTCATTCTTATGCAATTTGATTTCATGACATTTAAGAAGTGATATTAAGGCCCTCTTTGGATCGTTTGTGCCTTTCAAGCTAACCTTATGCATGCTTAAGCATGATTTTCCATTGTTAACCATTTTGAGCCTACATGTAAACCTTTTCTTTCATTTTACCAATTATATTTCCTCGCCTTAGCCCGAAAAACAAGAATTTACCTTTCTAAGGAACTCATGAGCTCTAATTCGGATGTGTTTTTCATGCTAAGTTTGGGAAGGGATATTACATAAAGAAAAAAAAAATTCACTCAATTGGTGAAAGAAAAGAAAAGAAAAGAGAAAAATTGTGATTAAGTGGTGGTTGAATGAAATTTCATTTTTGGGCCTTCTAAATAAATTGGTGTTTGTTCAATTCAAGGAAAGGAGTATGAATAATTGTAAATGAAGGTATAAGGAGTTTTGATCGTGTAAAAGAAAAAATCTAATCGTGATGATTCGAAGTCTTGTAAACAATTGTTTTATGCTCTTATATTTTGAGTTTCTTGGACTTTGTTTTATCCATACCTTTCATTTCTTACTCACCTTACACCCTTGGCCCCATTACAACCTATGCTTAAGACCTAAATTGATCTTAAATGTCATGTGGTTGAATTGCATTTATTTTTCTACTTTTAAGTGTTTGGCATCCTTCTTGAGATCATATTAATGCAAGTTCTTCATCTTTCTATTGCGAGTTAAGTCCCTTATGGTTTAACTCTAATCTCATGTTTATAACTGAGTGTTGCATTGTAGCCCTCTTCCGAGTGATTCATTTGTGAGAGGACAATTTTGGTGAGATTTGAAGTTGAATTTGTGTTTGGTATGATTTTTGAAATTATGTGAAAACTAAGATTGGGGAATTTGTTGCATTTGGCTATCACACTACCACACTTTGAGCATATTATGTTTTGAACTTTGCCGCTTTGTGAATAATGTCCAAAATTGAGCTTTTATTGTTAAAAACTTTTGAGTCATGTGCATGAGTCATTTCTCTTCAGAAAATGTTCGGAAAGATTGTTTTGAGTTCTTTTTATTTTTTTAATTGTTTTTCTTTTTGTTTTATTTTTTTGTTTTTGTTAATGTATTTATGTTTGTTTTTGTTTTTGGTTTTGCTTAAGGACTAACAAATCTAATAAGTTTTCCAACCATTTTGTTTTGTAGAGTTAGAAAAACGTTTGTGGGTATCGTATCTATTAAACCCTCAGGAGACACAACTCCTCCTACTAGGGATGCCTAGAGGTTTAAAGGCTTGTTGCATACGCTCAATGCAATCGAGTTACCTACGAAAGTGGTCTAGTTAAACTTCTTGTTTTGTTTTTATCTTTGTTTTTCTTGTTGTTTTGCTCGAGGACTAGCAAAATCTAGGTTTGGGGGTATTTGATCGGTTCATAATTGTATATCATTTTGTACCCTTCTAGCTTATGATTTGGTTATGTTTTTGAGTTAAACTTGTGCTTTTAATCCTTTTTGTGTTTATCTTTCAGTTCATTGAGCTTTAGGTAATAATGATGGCTTTAGAGAGCATAATTCATGCAATTCAAGCATGTTAAGGCCTAATTTGGATGAATGGATGAAGAGCTTAAAGACAAACTCATTTTGGCTACAGCCCCCTGCCAGTCCAGTTCCGTAGGTCATATTGCAAGCTTTGTTTCAACAACCTAAATAGCTCAAATGAGGCCACATTCTTCATGAAAGTTGTTTCAATGGGTGTGTACTATAACATATCCAAAATTCAGCCCCATTGGATAAATATGGAGGCTGTTACCTAGCAAACACAGAACCATGCTCAGGATGGATCTTATCAGCGCGGAAAATGAGTTAGCAATTTGTTTTGGCCTTAACTTCCTCCTCCGACCTTGGATTGGCCCAAATGATATATGGCTGGAAAGAAGACATTCTGAACTTCAAGTTTGAGTGCTTAAAGTCTTAATTTGCTTAAGGGAAGCCCAAGTTGTAAGCCCTTGAAGTTGCTGGTCATGCTGACCTCAGCATGTGCTGGTTGGATGCTTGGTCATGGTGAGCTAGGTATGAGCTATCATTTCTGGTTGGAAGCTTGGTCATGGTGACATGAAGATGAGCTAGGGCTGCTGGTGGGATCTATTGGTGAAGTGCATCAACCAATTCAAGATTTTCTAATACAAGTGCATCACCCAATTTAGATTTTCTAATACAAGTGCATCAACCATTTCAGATTTTATAAAACAAGTGTTGTATGCATTAGCCATATTGAATTCAGATTTTCACTTCCCCTAGGCCTATAAATAGGGAGGTTCTCTAAGCTTGTAAACAGACCCCAAGGGGGGGAGCTCTCAAACACTTCTCTAGAGCTCCCTTCCCTTCTCTCCCTCAAATTCTCTTAGTTTGCTTTCTAGTTCTCAATTCTAGCTTTCTTTAATGTTTTCTTAGTTGTAATTTATTTTTCTTGTAATGTAAATTCTTTCTTAAGTATTCAAGTTTAATTAGTTTCCAAGTTTCAATTATGGTTTTTGTTCTTATTCATTATGCTTATAAGTTAATATGCTAGTTTGAATGATTGATCACCATTTAGGCTTGCATGTTAGCTATCTTGGTTTGAATTAAGAGTATACACCATGATTTAATTCGAATTGAACTATGAATAGGAAGAGTATGTATGGACATTCGACAACAGGGACTAGATACATGCTTGGTTGTTTAAAATGTTCTTCTATGCTTAATGGGTTCCTAATGCTTAATTTTAGGTTAGACAACAAATGATCAAATTAGGGAATTAGGAACACAAGGTTATGACCACACACCATGGCTTAATCATACTTTAGCTAGAATCAATCCATTAATCTAAATTGAACTTGGGAACTTATTTGCTTGAGTTACTTTCTTATTTTCTTCCTTCTTTCATGTTCTTTGTTTTTGTTTCTGTTTTGTGTAGGAAAACTGAATTGGATCATTCAATCACCAATCCCTGTGGAATCGACCTCGCACTTACATACGCTAAACTACCAACGGTTCGTGCACTTGCGAGTATCACAAGTTGAGGATGCAGCTGAATCCATTTTGGTGCAGCTGTATCTACGCAACAGTTATCACCCTCTTTCGTTCTTTAGCCATTTCCTTCTTTTCCCCTTCTTCTTTCTTCCTCTCTCTGGTTGTTTTTTCTTTCTTTCTTTTTCATTCTTATAATTTAGGAATTTTGGTGAAAGAAAGACCACCTTTTTTTCCATTTTTTTTCCCCACTCCCCATATCAACTGAAGATAGATCTTCATTTTATTTCCATTTTGGCTGGCTTAGTATGGTGTCTCTGGCCTTTTTTTTTTCTTTCCCATTTTTGCCTGATTTGGTGTGGCTAGAACGGCACCGGCAATTTTTTTTTTATTTCACCTCTATTTAGCATGTAAGCTTGCTACTCTTCAATGCTTAAGACCACAGTTTATGTTATTAAAAAACGAGCAAACAAACAAATACTATTTATTAATCTTCGAATCTGTTTTTTTTTCGTGGTCTAAATCTTCCAGTCTGACGTTCTTTTTAGTTGTGCTGAACTCTCACCTAATTGTAGACAGTTTTGCCCTCAATAAGTGGATGAAATGTTTGGAAATTTTACCGGAAGAGGAGGGAAATTAGCAAAAAAAAAATCATTGAATTTAACATAATGTCGAGCTATATATAGCTAATTTATGTCGCCAAACGAATTTTAGATTAAATTTTAGGAAACATGCATCTTTTTCTTTTCTAAATTCGGGTTCATCTCCAACAAAATAGGTAAACATAGTGGTTCAAGAAATCACTAAAATGACAACCATTAATTGAGTGATCAAATTGATAAGTTATATATATGCAATGTCGACCATAGTAAGATTATGATCATAATCCATCTTTGCAAAAAAAATCATTGAATTTAACATAATGTCGAGCTATATATAGCCAATTTATGTCGCCAAACGAATTTTAGAGTAAATTTTAGGAAACATACATCTTTTTCTTTTCTAAATTCGGGTTCATCTCCGACTAAGCACTTATTGCGCGCGTCACCATATGCCTACCACGGTACCACTACAAATTGTTGTTATTATTTTCCATTTTCAAATTTATATTTATCAAAACCAATATTCCAAACCCGTTGGATAAGGAAAAAACAAGAAAATAATAAAATGTTGAACTATATGATTAAATCCTGCATGCATTCACCGACTTATCAGTACCCTCCGATGGAATTGACAATAATTTGAATTAAAGGTGTTGATGATATTTTCTTCCCCTTTGGGTTGTTAGGTAAAACGTGAGAACAAGCACATTCCAAATCATGCAGATGTCTGTAGGCAACACATACCACACAAAAATGCACGTGCCAGCAAGGCCCTTTTGGCCTTAGGTTGTTGAGCATTTACCTTTCTAACAAAGGAATTGGTCAGGCACGTGATACGTAGCTAGCTACCTCTCTTTCACTTATTATATAAAATACAACCGCTTCTCTTAACATTTTCTCAGACTTACCATTGCAACTGTAAACACACAACCACAACCAGCACCTAGCCTCCTTGATCTTTCTTGACGACCGGAGAAAATGGTGACTGTCGAGGAAGTTCGTAAGGCTCAGCGGGCAGAGGGTCCGGCCACAGTCTTGGCCATTGGGACAGCAACTCCTCCCAATTGTGTTGACCAGGCTACTTACCCTGACTACTACTTTCGTATTACCAACAGTGAGCACAAGGCTGAGCTCAAGGAAAAATTCCAGCGCATGTGTAAGTAGCAATATCTTCTCCTTTTTTTTCTTCTTATTTTTCTTTGAACATGATCCGTAGGCAATTCCTTGTTTAATTCCAGAAAAAAGGATATCATGTATATCAGCAAGGTGTTTGATAATTTTTCATTTTATTTATTTATTTTGGACTGAGATATATATATATATATATATATATATATATATATATATATATATATATATATCTGTGATGTTTGCAGTCTGGCTAGGCCTGGAGTAGTATTTGTTCAGTCTTTTTCGTTCTGATCTTCTTGGCCCCATCTCACCCCAAAAAATAAAAAAATTACAAAATGGGAATTCAGTGAGATAAAAATGTAGTGAAATTCAATAATAGAAAAAACATTTCAAGATATTTTTTTACAAGAATTTGAATACAAACAAAACAAATGTGACAATTATTATTTTCCAGTTAATAGTTGTGATAGTGAGTTGTTTTAATTTCACATCATACTCTGCAGTAGTCATATATACCTTTTTAATGAAATTGAAGTATTTTCTGGCATGATGAACGTATATATATAGTAATTGGAAAAGGACACCACCAATTAAAACTGCCTTTGCAGCAGCACTGGGCCATTTTAAATTAATTATAAATCATAGTCATGCTCAATCCTCAAACACAAGCGTAACTTTTCTGTTTATGCTTTTTTCAGGTGACAAATCTATGATTAAGAAGCGTTACATGTATTTGACCGAAGAAATTCTAAAAGAGAACCCAAGTATGTGTGAGTACATGGCACCTTCCCTTGATGCCAGGCAGGACATGGTGGTCGTTGAAATTCCAAAACTCGGCAAAGAAGCTGCCACCAAGGCCATTAAGGAATGGGGCCAGCCCAAGTCCAAAATTACCCATTTGGTCTTTTGCACCACCAGTGGTGTGGACATGCCTGGAGCCGACTATCAGCTCACTAAGCTCTTGGGCCTCCGCCCCTCCGTCAAGCGCCTCATGATGTACCAGCAAGGGTGTTTCGCCGGCGGCACAGTGCTCCGGTTGGCCAAGGATTTGGCTGAGAACAACAGAGGTGCTCGTGTTCTCGTTGTGTGCTCGGAGATCACCGCCGTCACCTTCCGTGGGCCCAGTGACACTCACCTTGACAGTCTAGTGGGCCAGGCTTTATTTGGTGACGGTGCAGCAGCTATTATTGTGGGTGCAGACCCAATTCCCGAGATCGAGAAGCCCCTATTTGAAGTGGTGTCAGCATCCCAAACCATCCTTCCCGACAGCGATGGAGCCATCGACGGTCATCTCCGTGAAGTTGGGCTTACATTTCATCTGCTCAAGGATGTTCCCGGGCTTATTTCGAAGAACATTGAGAAGAGTCTGAACGAGGCCTTCCAACCTTTGGGCATCTCGGATTGGAACTCCCTATTCTGGATTGCACACCCTGGTGGCCCAGCAATTCTAGACCAAGTGGAGTCCAAATTGGCCCTGAAGCCTGAGAAATTAGAGGCTACAAGACACATACTATCAGAGTACGGAAACATGTCGAGTGCTTGTGTGCTGTTTATTTTGGATGAGGTTAGGAAGAGGGCCGCCGAGAAAGGACTAAAAACCACTGGAGATGGTCTGGATTGGGGTGTGCTATTCGGCTTTGGCCCTGGGCTCACTGTGGAAACCGTCGTGCTTCACAGTGTGGGTTTGAATGCTTGAAGCCTTGAACATCATCACTGTTGATTCATTTCAGATGCTTTCTTTCTTCTAGATGTATTGGTTCTACTTTTTCTTCGGTTTTTTGGACTTATTTTCTTCCAGATGCATCATGGGTAAACTTTGGTGCAATGGCTTTGTTTACTACGTTCATGAATAATTGATATTCCATGATTTTCCCTCGATATATTTTTATAATCTTCGAATGGCTTGCTACTCTTCATGTTGGTTTTGTGATGGAATATGAGGTGCTGGAAATATGAGTTGCTTCAGCAGAGCTCGTTGTATTCTGATTCACTTAACTTGTGTTCTTACAATGATAAGCTCAAAGGCTTTTTTGAAGAGAACAAATTTTCTAGAGAATTCTTCCTAGAGAACCTAAAAGACATTACATAGGAACTCTACCAAATTAATTTAGGACAGCTACAGCTGCTGTAATAAATAGAGATATTCTAGGAAATGAAGGAAGTGCATTAATTCCAACACTCCTCCTTAATGGACTTTCTTCACAACTCCAATGAGCTCTCTTAAATAGCAAAACTTCTCTTTTGGAAGTGCCTTGGTGAGTATGTCTGCCAGCTGCTCCTCTGTCCTGCAGTATTCAAGTGCAACTTCACCTTTCTCAATTGACTCTCGAATGAAATGGTACTTGATGGCAATGTGCTTTGTACGATCATGACTCACTGGATTTTTCCCAATCGCAATGGCTGATTTGTTGTCACAATATAATTTGGTGCCTTCTTCTTGCTTTTCGCCAATGTCTTCAAGTATCCTTTTAAGCCATATAGCTTGTGATGCTGCCTTAGCTGCTGCAATGTACTCTGCTTCAGCAGTAGATTGTGCCACCACATTTTGCTTCTTTGATGCCCATGAACATATGCCGGAACCAAGTGAAAAAACATAGGCTGAAGTGCTCTTCATATCATCAAGACATCCTGCCCAATCACTGTCTGTGTAACCAATAAGCCTTGATTTTTCTACTGCTGTAAACAAAATTCCATAGTCAAGTGTGCCTTGCAAGTATCTCAACACCCTTTTTGCAGCTCCAAAATGAATCTGACTTGGCTCTTGCATATAACGTGAAACTAAACTTGCAGCAAACATAATATCTGGTCTAGTTGCCGTAAGATACAACAAACTACCAACCAAACTTCTGTACTTCTTAGCATCTGCCTTCTTTGCACCATCAAACTTCTTCATTTTCTCATTTGTTAACAAAGGAGTAGCCACTGATTTGCAGCCCAGCCAATTTAACTTCTTGAGAATATTTTCAGCATATTTCTTTTGAGAAATGAAGATCCCATTTTCAGTTTGAGAAACTTCAATTCCCAAAAAATAATGAAGTAATCCCAGATCACTCATCTCATAGGTGCTCATCATATCCTTCTTAAACTGTTGGATCACGTGTTCATCATTGCCCATAAAGATCAAATCATCAACATACAATGAAACAATAAGAATAGAAGCTCCCTTCTTTAGGATGTAAAGTGTGGGCTCACTTTGGCTCGTTTGAAAACCACTATGTGAAAAATACTTATCAATTTCAGCATACCAAGTCCGGGGTGCCTGCTTTAGCCTGTAAAGAGCCTTTTTCAACTTGTAAACTTTGTCTTCTCCCCCTTCAACAAGAAAACCTTGGGGTTGCTCAACATAAACTTCTTCTTCTAGCACTCCATTCAAGAATGCTGACTTCACATCAAGCTGATAAATCAACCAATTCTTTTGGGCAGCGAGAGCTATCAAAGTTCTAATTGTTTCAAGTCTTGCTACAGGAGCAAAAGTTTCAAAAAAATCAATACCTGGCTTTTGAGTAAAACCTCTAGCCACGAGCCTTGCTTTGTGCTTTTGAATGCTTCCATCTTGATTAAACTTTGTCTTGAAAATCCATTTGACTCCAGTCACATCTCTGTCTTTTGGAAGATCCACAAGCTCCCAAGTTTGATTTTTCTCGATCATTCTTATCTCATCCTTCATTGCTTTCACCCATACTTCATGCTTCTGGGCTTCTTCAAAGCTCCCTGGTTCTATACCAGAAAAGTTGCAAGACTCATAAATATCATTCAAGCTTCTGGTTCTTAGTGGAGGACTTTCTGATGAAGAATAATTTGGGGGAACAGTTTCAGCGTTTGAATTGTTTCCGGCAGCTGCTGGTGTTTGAGGAGTGGCTTCTTCTTCTTGATGCTCTCCTGGAATCTCCCTTTGCTCTTGCACTAAAGCATATGGCATTTCCTGCACTTTATTTTCATTCCAATCCCATCTTGCTTTTTCATTAAAAACAACATCTCTGCTCACAATTAACTTCTTAGTTTCAACATTATAAAGTCTATAACCTTTGGTGTTGAAACTGTATCCAACAAAGATGCATTTCTGGCTTTTATCATCAAATTTAGTTCTCTTTTCAGCAGGAATGTGAGCATAACAGATACAACCAAAGATTTTGAGATGTCTTACCGAAGGCTTGAAACCACTCCAAGCTTCAAATGGAGTCTTGTTCTTGACAACTTTAGTTGGACTTCTGTTGAGAATATACACTGCTGTAAGCACAGCTTCTGCCCAAAAACGTTTGGGTAGTCCTTTCTCATTCATCATTGAAGTAGCCATCTCAACAATTGTTTGATTTTTTCTCTCTGCAATCCCATTTTGTTGGGGACTATAGCTTGCTGTCATTTGCTTCCAAATTCCTTCATCTTTGCAATAATCTTCAAATTCTTGAGAGGTATACTCACCTCCTCTGTCACTTCGCATAACTTTAATGGTGCTGCCACTTTGCTTCTCCACTAATGCTTTGAATCTTTTGAACACAACAAAAGTTTCTGATTTTTCCTTCAAAAAATAAACCCAAGTCATCCTCGAAAAGTCGTCAATAAAGGTGAGGAAATACCTGTATTGACTTAAAGATGGAGTTTGCATTTTGCCACAGATATCTGTGTGTATAAGTTCCAGCGGTGCTTTTGCTCGCCATGTGCTTTGTCAAGGAAAAGAATTACGGTGTTGCTTGCCCATAATGCACCCTTCACATACATCAGTTGTTTCTTTAATTTCCGGCAGCCCGTTCACCGTACTATTCTTCTGGAGTAGCTTCAGCCCCTGGAAGTTTAGATGACAAAACCTCTTGTGCCATAACCAAGAGTCCTGCACAACATCAGCTTTCATGGCAGCAACTTCAGCATATTGAAATTCAATGGGGAAATTTCTATTCCTCTCCATTTTCACCTTTGCAATCACCATCTCAGCTGCATTTTTATCATAAATGATGCATGTACCATCTTGAAAAACAAGACGATAGCCATTCTCCACAAGTTGTCCAACACTAAGCAAATTTTGACTTAGTTTTGGAACAAGCAAGACATCATGAATCTGCTTTACTCCCTTCTTAGTTTTGACAACAATTCTTCCTTTTCCTTTTGCCTCCACAATAGCACCATTACCCATTTTGATATTTGGAGTAACAGAAGTATCCACATCAAGAAAAATATTTTCATTTCCTGACATGTGGTTGCTGCATCCACTATCAAGATACCAGATGCTTTCTTTTTCCTCAAGAGCAGATAGACAAGTAGAGAACAAGTTTTCATTTCCATCATCATCATTCTTACTTTCAGAAAAATTTGCTTGGTTTGCTTTCTTGAATCTGCAGTTCTTCTCAACGTGCCCAAATTTGTTGCAATGATGGCACTTTGGCTTTCCACGGTTCCAAAAATTTGACGTGTCATGATTTGTTTTGTTACAAATCCTGCAGGAAGGCTGATTATCATCAGAATTCGTACTTTTCCCATTCTTGGTTTCATCTCTTTTGCTGGATTCTCCTTTCTTCCATCTTCTTTGCTCCCCCGTTCGCTGGTCATCTCTAGAATTGCCTTTCTTGGAGGACTTTTGAGATTTGAAACTTAGTTTTGACTGGAAAGCACTCTCAACAGATTGATCATTTCGTGTCAACCTTCTCTGCTCATGAGACTTTAAAGAACCCATCAATTGTTCAATTGATAAGGTGGTGATGTCCTTGCACTCTTCGATAGCAGCAACAATGGGATCATATTTTTCAGGCAAGCTGATCAATATTTTTTCAACAACTCTCTGGTCAGAGATCTCCTCACCAAATGTTCTCATTTGATTCACAACTTCAGCAAGTCTGGAGGCATAATCTTGGATGCATTCAGATTCTTTCATCTTTATATTATAGAACTCCCTGCGCAAAGTCTGTAGCTTGATTGTTATGGCCTTGCTGTCACCTTGAAACTCCTTTTCTAATGTATCCCAGGCTTCTTTTGCTGTTTTAGCTCTTGTGATTCTTGGAAAAATGTCTGAAGTGACTCCGTTCTGAATTTTGGAGAGAGCCTTGGCATCTTTCATGACTTCTGCTTCAAACTTCTCTATTTCTGCTGCTGGAAGCTGACTTAGATCCTCTGGTTCTTGAAGCCCTCTTTCAACAAAGCTCCAAAGTCCTTCTGACAGTAGTATAGTTCTCATCTTCACCTTCCAGAAATCATAATTTTCACCTCCAAAGATTGGGAGAATAGAGTAGGAAACTGATGGACCTTCTTTGGCTCCTGATGACATCTTCTAGAGTTGATTTCAAGGCCCAGATATGATCGAACGCTGCTCTGATACCAGTTGTTGGTTTTGTGATGGAATATGAGGTGCTGGAAATATGAGTTGCTTCAGCAGAGGTCGTTGTATTCTGATTCACTAACTTGTGTTCTTACAATGATAAGCTCAAAGGCTTTTTTGAAGAGAACAAATTTTCTAGAGAATTCTTCCTAGAGAACCTAAAAGACATTACATAGGAACTCTACCAAATTAATTTAGGACAGCTACAGCTGCTGTAATAAATAGAGATATTCTAGGAAATGAAGGAAGTGCATTAATTCCAACACTTCAATGCTTTTTTTTTTTTTTCAACCATGAATTAGATTCCAAGCCAAAAGGCAATCGCAAGGAAATACATAGAAAGCAGTAATTGAGACAAACTTGATCGGTTCATAATTGTATATCATTTTGTACCCTTCTAGCTTATGATTTGGTTATGTTTTTGAGTTAAACTTGTGCTTTTAATCCTTTTTGTGTTTATCTTTCAGCTTTAGGTAACAATGATGGCTTTGGATAGGAAATGATGTAATCCATGCATGTTAAAGCCTGATTTGGATAAAGGGAAGAAGTGCTTAAAGAGAAACTCATTTTGGCTACAGCCCCCTGCCAGTCCAGTTTCGTAGGTCATATTGCAAGCTTTGTTTCAGCAACCTACACAGCTTGGATGAGGCAGCATTCTTCATGAAAGTTGTTCCAATGGGTGTATACTATAACATATCCAAAATTCAGCCCCATTGGATAAATATGGAGTCTGTTACCTAGCAAACACAGAACCATGCTCAGGATGGATTTTTGTCAGCGAGCAAAACGAGTTAGCAATTTGTTTCGGCCTTAACTTCCTCCTCCGAGCTTGGATTGGGCCAATACTTGTGTGGTTGGATCATACACATTCTGAACTTCACAATGGATATCTTAAAGTCTTCATTTGATTCAGCCTAGCCCAATTTGTAAGCCCTTGAAGTTGCTGGTCATGCTGACCTCAGGATGAGCTATTGTTTCTGGTTGGAAGCTTGGTCATGGTGACATGAAGATGAGCTAGGGCTGCTGGTGGGATTTATTGGTGAAGTGCAGCAACCAATTCTGATTTTCTAATACAAGTGCATAAACCAATTCTGATTTTTTATTACAAGTGCATCAACCAATTCAGATTTTATAACACAAGTGTTGTATGCATTAGTCATATTGAATTCAGATTTTCACTTCCCCTAGGCCTATAAATAGAGAAGTTCTCTAAGCTTGTAATCACACCCCAAGGGGGGGAGCTCTCAAACACTTCTCTAGAGCTCCCTTCCCTTCTCTCCCTCAAATTCTCTTAATTTTGCTTCCTAGTTCTCAATTCTAGCTTTCCTTTTTCTTCTTAGTTGTAATTTATTTTTCTTTGTAATGTAAATTCTTTCCTTAAGTTTTCAAGTTGAATTAGTTTCCAAGTTTCAATTATGGTTTTTGTTCTTATTCATTATGCTTATAAGTTAATATGCTAGTTTGAATGATTGATCACCATTTAGGCTTGCATGTTAGCTATCTTGGTTTGAATTAAGAGTATACACCATGCTTTAATTCGAATTGAACTATGAATAGGAAGAGTATGTATGGACATTCGACAACAGGGATTAGATACATGCTTGTTTGTTTAAATTGTTCTTCTATGCTTAATGGGTTCCTAATGCTTAATTTTAGGTTAGACAACAAATGATCAAATTAGGGAATTAGGAACACAAGGTTATGACCACACACCATGGCTTAACCATACTTTAGCTAGAATCAATCCATTAATCTAATTGAACTTGGGAACTTATTTGCTTGAGTTACTTTCTTATTTTCTTTTTTCCTTCTTTCATGTTCTTTGTTTTTGTTTCTGTTTTGTATAGGGAAAATGAATTGGATCATTCAATCACCAATCCTCGTGGGATCGACCTCGCACTTACATATGCTATACTACCAGACGGCTCGTGCACTTGCGAGTATCACAAGTTGAGGATGCAACTGAATCCATTTTGGTGCAGCTGTATCTACACAACAAAACTACAGAAGCACCTTCATCTGAATCGCTACAATCCAGCAAAATAAGGAAAACTCCTACTCTAAAAACAAAAATTAAGGAGGACCAGGAAGTCCATCAGACACCAAAACATGTATGAGAGACAGCGGTGGTTGAGTAACCCAGCTTTCCAGCTCCACTACTCGGCAACCAATCGTTGCAGCCTCGTGAGCTGCTCGATTTGAACTCCTCTGAACCCAACGCCAAAAAACTCTTCTGAATTGATCAGCTCTGCGCCAGATAACCTCAATAGAAGGCCTGATAGTCCAGGCACAGTTCCTTATATCCCCTTGATCCCGTCCACAAGGGTCTTTGAGTCAGTTTCCATGTAGACATCACTATAGCCAAGATTGGCCGCAAACTCCAGCCCCATGACTGCTGCTTCAGCCTCCACCTCAAGAGCAGAGTGACCCACCCGTGATGCAGCCAAGCCGCCAAGAAACTCCCTAGCTGAATTTCGAACTACCACTCCAACACCAGCTTTTCTACCATTGCTTTGCCAACTCCCATCAATATTTACTTTAACAAAACCCATTGGTGGCGGCACCCACGAGCAGACCGCGCCATTTAATGGGGAATGGCTTGTCGCACTATTTGCATTAACTTGCCACACGTTCTGAAATTCCACCTTTGCCTTACCTGCATTTTCCACCACTTTGCATGGATCAATTCTATAACCTTTCATGATTGCTTTGCATCTGGTCTTCCATGTTTCCCAAATAAAGAAACTCAGCATAGTAAGCAAATCATGCTTTTCCATTTTTGACTCCGTTCTCAAGTCCAGAATATTATTCAACCAAACATCCAGAGTGCTAAAACTTTGAATATCAATTCTTAACGTCATTGGAGATCCAAACCACACAGCTTGAGACCAGGGGCAAAGAAATAGTGCGTGTTCGATGGATTCTTCGTATTGATCACAAAGGCCACACATAGGATAGGCAGTAATTTTCCTCCTGAATAAATTAAGCCGCGTTGGAATAGCGTTGGACATACATCTCCATAAGAACATGCGTATCTTAGGCAAGGTGCGAACACTCTAAACAGCTTTTCATATTCGATTTGAGATGAAATGAGAAGAATGCGAGCTCCCAGATGCTAAGTAACGATAAGCCGACTGCAAACAATGATATCCTGATTTTACTTAATAAAGGCCGTTCGAGGTCCAAGGCCAGACAAGCTTGTCCCGCCGACCTGAAGGACCAATGGGGATGGCAAGAATATGCTTTTGAGTTTCCCAACTTAGATAACTACCCACCCTGTCCAAACTCCAAGTACGATTCTGCATATTGATAATATTTGAAACCATTTGTGGAGCATTAGGAGTGACGTGAGTGATTGGTGTAATAATGCCTATATCAGGAATCCAATTGTCACCCCAAATATTTGTATCTGCACCATTCATGATCTGAACTAGAGGTGGGCTCGGTTTGGTTTGGTTCGGTTTCGAGGCCAAATCGTGCGCCGAACCATGAACTCCGATTTGGAGAAAATTCAAACTGTGCGCTGAACCAATGAGGTGGGAAACCGATCATCTCGGTTAACCGGTTAGTTCGGTTTGGTTTGGTGAAAACCTGCTTGAAAACATGTAGACTCTAAATTCATTCAAACTCAAACATTCATTCACCATTCACATCACAATATATTCAAATTCATTCATTCAATCAATCCTTTCAATTCAAACTAAAACATATGCATCGTTCACCATTCATATCCATCCAAAGTTCCAAAGTAAACCATATGCTGTTAGAAATGTGCCCTAAGAGCCAATACATTTGATGTAATCTCCTTAGAATACATTTCGTATATGATATATAAAGGGCAAACTTATTTGTTATCTTTTACATTGTGTAAAGAAACAAATGTCCCGGGTATGCTAAATAAGAGATAAAGTAATCTAAAGAAGATTAGATTCGGGAGACCTTTAATCTCTAACTGTAGCATCCCAAAATGTTCCTAATCATAGGTTATCAAATGGGCATTGATAAACCGTCAAGATTAGCACATATTATGTATGCTCAATTGGGAGGATGGTTAGTCTCAAACCATTTGTGTAGTTGACACTAATACAAGTATGTGGGTGCTCATTAGTGAATGAGTACACTGAACGCGATCAACCGTAGTTCTCATATGGAGTATTTATCTATATGTCAAATGAGAACTCATAGTTGCAATAATGCAAATTAGTCCTTAGACCTGGGGCATCATGGTTGTCCTGTGATGCGTTATTGATCTTTGATAGCTCTTAAAGGCAAGCCGTAAAAGATTTGTCTTAAGTGTTGTTGGGATCTCTTAATTCATCATAGGGGCATGTGAATGTACAATAAGGAATCTCTACTTTCGATAAAGAAGGAGAATGTTTCAAGATGTGATTCAGTAAATCTTTGGCCAAAGTATTTTGAGCTTGATTTAGAAAGTTGTTCTTAATCATGTTCTTTTGAATCACATGAGGTTATAAATCATATTAGGGGTTTGACATAAACAATCCGTACCCTAATAATATGATTTGAAACATTGTATAAGAGAAGGATCGTATTGCATTGCAATTCCAACTGAATAGGTTCTTCATCTATTCTGGTTAGCTTGGGTAGCCTTGATATATTGCTAGATGTCACTCTTGGCTTGTGGAAGTCCTAGGATTGATTGTGATCGATCCAAATAAAGGAAGAATTAAAAAGGGGTTTTAATTCCAGTTGGTTAGAAAGAGTTCTAATATTTTCCCACTGCCTTGCTAATTAGAACCTAATGGATCGCACACCTTAAATGGTTAACTTTGAGTAATACAAATGAGAATGAGGAAATCAATTTGATTGATTTGATGTGGATGATTTACTACGTGTAAAAACGTATTTGGGCCTCGATAATAGTTAGAGGGAAGTCCAAATGGTTGGGTATCAAGCCCAAGGGCTTAAGACACCTATAAATTATGGTTTAAGTGTCATAAGGCCCAATTTTGGAAGCCCAATGGGATTTGGCCGAAAATGGTTAAGTGAATGTGTATGGGAATTGTTTCCATAAGCTTATTAACACACAAACACAATCCAACATCAATCAAATGGGTTTGGGAGATCAAAGAGAGATAAAAGAGAGTTTTCAAGAGTGAAATACTTTCATCTTTCAAAGTGGTTTAGATTGAAACCAATCTTGAGAATCTTGCACTAGCATCCAAGTATTCTCAAGATACTTCTTCTCATTTCAAGGTTCCATTGGTGTGGAGACTTAGAGGCCATATACTTTTGTGGCTCACATGGAGGAGAAAGATCAAGGAGCAAAGATCAAAGATCAAGGAGGAGATCAACAAAGAGGAAATCATCAAGAGAAGACCAAACACAAATTGGTTCATATAATTGCTTCAAGGGTAATTAGATCTTATCCTTTCTTTTGAATTTTCATTTATGAAAAACATATCAATGTTCATGGCTTAAGATACTTGGAAGAAGTTTTGTTTTTGGATTTAAACAACCACCTTAGACTTCCGCTGCGATTAATTTGATTAAATGCATGTTTAATATTCAAATGAACTTTGGAAAAATGTTTTGAAATTCCTACAATTGGTATCAGAGCCATAGGTCATGAACTTGATATGTTTTTGGGGTTTAGAGATGCATATATGGGTTGTGAATTCATTTAAAAGTATAATAGTTATACTTGATTTATTTTGATATGATTGAATAAAAATCAAATGGAGTGAAAGGGGTTGTTTGGGATTTTGGATTTCCGGATTTGTGTTTTGATGATTGATGCTCTCTTTGTGTTCATATATGTATATGAATATTAGAGCATAGTTGCATTAAAACTCCCATGATTTTAACTTCATGAAATATATGATATTAAGAGCATGAGATGGTTAAAATGGAATATGGATTTTTCCGGAAATAGCATGAACATTCATATAAGTTCATATGCATGTTCTTGGTGTTCTTGATGTTCTTGTTATGGGATCTTTTTGATCCATAAGTTAGGTGGCTAATCTTGATGATTTTGTTTAGTGGAATTTTCCACCAAAATAGGTCAAAAGTTGATGATGGTGTTTTATTATAAAATTAAAAGTTTTTCAAAAATGTTTCCACTCAATAAACATTTACCCACCACACTAAAATTAATAAGATTACTTTGGTGAGTGTGTGGGGCTTTCTAGGTATAAATGTTGGTGATTTGATATAAAATGCAAAAGTTGATCAATTTATTCATATCACTAATTCTTTACCTACCACACTAAAATTAATTTTGATTACTTTGGTGAGTGTGGTTGGCCTACCTAGTCACATTCATGATTATTCACTTAGTTGAAAAAATTATGATCACCACTTTGTATTATACAAATGCATGCTTTAACCCCACACTCTAGTGGATCAACTTTGGATCCATTATTAATTGTTGAATAGTTTTAGACCTAGTTGCAATATATGATAAATGTAACTATGCCTAAAAGGTTTCTACAATTACATTTACTATTGTAGTAAAATGTTTTCACTCCATGGTAAATTTATTTTATTTGAATATGGTTACCACTTGAATTAAACCCATATATATGTATGCAACCCAAGAGCATGTATTTACATTGCTAGTTTAATTGTTTAAAGCGTTTAAATAATTAAAGGATGGTTATGGACTTAGACCAAACAATTGAGCTATGTGATTGGCCGCTTATTGGATATGTATTCGATTTTGATTGGCTATGTAATAATGAAATGGCTTTCATGCCTAATTTATTTGGCTATGTAATAATGAAATGGCTTTCATGCCTAATTTATTTTTATGCGCGCGTAATTAAAATGAATCACCTTCCAAGACCATGATCCAACATGGTGGCTCGTGTTGGATCAACAAGAAAGTCCATAATCATCCTATAAGCCCAATGCAATTGGAATGTTCGGTAATGATGATAATTAATCAATTAGTAGTATCATGTATTCCCACTATCTCAAGCAAATGGTTTCTAAAACATTTAGTGGGAGTATTATGTGCTACTAATATATTGCACTGGGAACCATTTAATGAGATTAGATAGGTAATTTTAACAGGATTAAAATTGGATTAAAATGAGACCAATTTAACTACCCTCAAAGCAATATTAAGTTGATAAGCGAAATGGCACTTCGAATGTTATTTTGTGGCCTTCCACCGTGGTAGTCTCTTATTGGGTGGCACATTTACACCTTGTTGGACCTCAGTGAGGCAACATCCAGTACTTGTAACCATCCAAGGGAAGCCTATTACACATACTTGATGTAGTGCGGATAGATAACGAGTGTGGCCAACAAACTGTTAGGTTGAGGTCATACTTGAAACCCTATACCCACAAGCATGGTGGGAATAACTTAACTAAGACGAACGAAACCAACAAACTGTTAGGTTGAGGTCTAGTTCTCTAGAGGCCATAGTGATGGGTATTCACATTAATGATGTGATTGGATAAGAGTATCCTCTCATTAGTATCATAGCAATCCAACAAACTGTTAGGTTGAGGAAAACTATGTGAAAGTGAGACTCCCATCCCCACTAAGAGTTTCAACGGAAACTCTCGGATTTCAGGAGGGATATGAAATTTGCCAAAAATAGTGGGAGCTACCATCATGACTTAAAGACCCTAAGTCTTTGGTAGAAGATTAATCTAAATTAAAATCTATTTACGTTTTGCAGATTTTTTTAAATTAACCATCACAAACCCAATCTCAAAGATACTTGACTCAAACGTCCAAGATGACATGAACTATCCGGTTTGATTGCACAAACACCAAGTTGTCCTATAATTGGATGAGATTGGTTGTGTATAAGAAAAACCCCACCACATACCCCTCTTGGTCCATATGCCATTGAGGAGGAGACAAAGGCTTATAAGAAGCATGTGTTAGATGACAACCGATGTAAAAGTTACATGTTGGCATCCATAAAAAGGTGAAGCTACTCCTAGCTTACAATACCATATGTGAACTTGCTTTGACAAGAATGGTAAGTGGGTTCCCGGTTAATCAACATGATCTCAATGTAATATCATTACATAAGATATTGGAAAATATGGATTTTTCTTTGATGTTGAAGTTCAACAAGATTCTTTCTTTCATCCCTATCATTAGTTAATCCCAATATGTTATGAACTATAATATGGGAAAGATGAATGATACCCTATATGAGCTACTCAATATAGCTATAGTAGCTTAAATGAATATCTCAAAAGATAAAGGGTTAAGAGGATAGTTGCAAATTTTAGAAGGGTTCTTCTTTTTCCAAATCCAAACAAAAGGTAAGGATAAAGAAAATAAGAAGAAAGATTTTTCTAAAAACCCAAGGAAGAAAGAATACAAAAGAAAGACAAGTAACTGAAAGGTACTTGTTTTCACTATGACAAGGATGGACATTGGAAGAGGAATTGCAAGAGATGTCTTGCAAGCCTCAAGAGAAAAACCTTCAGAAGGTTACTCTCTTGTTCTAAAATTAGTAATTACAGTTAAAGCTTCTAAACTGAATAGTTGATTCAGGAGCTAGTCAACATATATGCAATTGTGTGCATGAACTAGTGGGAGTAGAAGACTTGGAAAATGAGAAATGGTGCTAACCGTGGGAAATAGCACTAATGTAGTTGCCAATGCAATAGGCACCTAACATCTCAGTCTACTCTCCGAAGAGGACCTGAATTTGAAATAATTGTTATTTCATTTCTGGATGTGTAAAGAACTTAATATCCGTCTCTATATTTTAAGAAATGGATTTGATGTTTTGTTTGACAAAATGCTTTGTTCTATTTCACATATCAATCAAATCGTTGCTTATGCAATTTTGATTGATGGTCTCTTTTCATTTTAGAAATGAATGGTAGCATTAACTGTATATGGATAAAGATGCAACTAGACCTGAGAGGCCTAGAGATGTGGATACCGCAACTAAATTGTGACACCTTAAACTTGGAGGCATTAGCCAAGATCGAATTCACCGGATGGCAAAAGATGGAACCTTTTGGATCATTTGATCATGTTCCTATGCCTACTTGTGAATCTTGTCTACATGGCAAAATGACCAAGTCTCCTTTCACTGGTAAAGGAGAAAGAGTTACAAAACTGTTGGAATTTATCTACTTAGATGTTTGTGGACCTTTGTCTACAAACACAGAGGGCGGTTATTCATACTTCATTACCTTTATCGATGATTATTCACGGTTCGGGTATTTATACTTAATGAAGCATAAATCTGAATTTTGAAAAAGTTTCAGGAATTCAGAAATGAAGTTGAAAACCAAACAGGCAAGAGTATTAAAATCCTTAGATTCGATCGAGGATGTGAATACTTAAGCACAGAGTTTCTTGATTACCTTAAGGAACGTGGCATCTTATCACGATGGACTCCACCAGGAATTCCACAACATAATGGAGTTTCTAAAATGAGTTCTATGAGCTGTACTAATTTACCTATATCCTTTTAGGGATATGCACTTGAAACTGCAATTCATTTGCTAAATAGAGTGCCTTCCAAATCCATTCCACAAACTCCATTTGAAATGTGATTTGGGAAGAAACCAAGTCTTGATTAGATCAAGATTTGGGGTTGTCCAGCATATGTTAAAAGGCAAGATGCGGATAAACTAAATGCAGTCCCAGATCCACAACCTGTTGTAACACAGACTCCACGTAGTTCAAGTAGGGTTAGGAGAATGCCTAAAAGGTATTATGGTTTCCTTCATGACAACAAAGGAAAGTTGAATCTCCTAAGTGATTGTAAGGATATCGAAGACCCTTCGAACTACAATGAGGCAATGTCAGACATTGACTCATAGAAATGGCTTGGAGCCATGAAATCCGAAATGGATTCTATGTATACCAACTAAGTCTGGACTCTAGTGATCCTCCTCCTGGCATTGTACCAATAGAGAATAAATGGATCTTTAAGAGGAAGATAGGCTATGGAATAGTAGAAACCTACAAAGCAAGGCTAGTAGCAAAGTGCTACAAGCAAAGAGAAGGGATGGACTATGAAGAAACCTTCTCTCATGTCACTATGACTAAGTCTATTCGGATTTGACTTGCAATAGCTGCATACCATGATTATGGGATTTGTCAAAATGGATGTGAAGGCGGCTTTTCTGAATGGCCACCTTCAGGAAGAACTATACATAGATCGACCTGAAGGCTTCATTTCTAAAGTTGATAAGCATAAGGTATGCAAGCTACATAGATCCATTTATGGGTTGATGCAAGGTTCTTGGAGTTGGGACATCCTATTTGATGAAGTTGTCAAATCGTTTGACTTCATACAAAACATGGATGACCAATGAGTGTACAAAAAGGTTAGTGGGAGTTTGGTAGTATTCCTAGTAATGTATGTATATGACATACTACTTATCGGAAACGATATAGGAATGATATCTTCAGTGAAGCTGTGACTCATTAAAATCATTCTTAACGAAAGATTTTAAAGAAGCATCTTACATACTTGAGATAAAGATTTATCTTGATAGATCTAAGAGAATGATTGGATTATCTCAATCCTTGTATGTTGATAAGATGCTAAGGAGATTTCATATGGAACAGTCTAAGAAAAGTTTACTTCCAGTATGACATGGACTTCACTTTTCTAAGAGCATGTGTCCAAAAACTCATTATGAGATACAGTAGATGAGTAAAAATCTCTTATGCATATGCAATTGGGATTCTCATATATGTCATAGCATGTACGAGACATGATATCGGTTATACGAGTATAACTAGAAGATATAAATCAAGCCCATGATTGGATCAATTGGGAGCAGTCAAGTATGTTCTTAAATACTTAAGAAGGACTAAGGACATGTTCCTCATCTGAGAGAAACATCAGAGTAGCAAGTGGAAGCATTTACTGATTTGGGTAATATATCTATTATCAATTATTGCAAATCCACCTAAGGGTACGTCTTCATTTTGAATGAACACGTAGTTGTTGGAGAACAACTAAAGTTGATTACATTGTCGCTTTAGAAGCTACAATAAAATCTGTTTGGATAAAAAGGTTCATTACCGAACTAAATGAGGTTCTAACCATAATGTCACAAGTACCATTACTGTGTGATGACAATGGGGCGATAGCTCAAGCCGAGGAACCTAGGTCTCATCAAAGATCCAAACACATAGAAAAATGTTACCATTAGATGGGGCATCTGCAAACAACGTAACAGATCCACGCACTAAGCCTATGTCACAGTCACAACTGGATAGACATACAGAGATAATGGGTATGAGATACATGGCTATGTGGCTCTAGTGCAAGTGGGAGATTGTTAGAAATGTGCCCTAAGAGCCAATACATTTGATGTAATCTCCTTAGAATACATTTCGTATATGATATATAAAGGGCAAACTTATTTGTTATCTTTTACATTGTGTAAAGAAACAAATGTCCCGGGTATGCTAAATAAGAGATAAAGTAATCTAAAGAAAATTAGATTCGGGAGACCTTTAATCTCTAACTGTAGCATCCCAAAATGTTCCTAATCATAGGTTATCAAATGGGCATTGATAAACCGTCAAGATTAGCACATATTATGTATGCTCAATTGGGAGGATGGTTAGTCTCAAACCATTTGTGTAGTTGACACTAATACAAGTATGTGGGTGCTCATTAGTGAATGAGTACACTGAACGCGATCAACCGTAGTTCTCATATGGAGTATTTATCTATATGTCAAATGAGAACTCATAGTTGCAATAATGCAAATTAGTCCTTAGACCTGGGGCATCATGGTTGTCCTGTGATGCGTTATTGATCTT
This sequence comes from Prunus avium, assembly GCF_965620075.1. Classification (NCBI taxonomy): domain Eukaryota; kingdom Viridiplantae; phylum Streptophyta; class Magnoliopsida; order Rosales; family Rosaceae; genus Prunus; species Prunus avium. Next base: position 329,412 of record NC_142284.1, on the reverse strand, counting down.
TGATAGCTCTTAAAGGCAAGCCGTAAAAGATTTGTCTTAAGTGTTGTTGGGATCTCTTAATTCATCATAGGGGCATGTGAATGTACAATAAGGAATCTCTACTTTCGATAAAGAAGGAGAATGTTTCAAGATGTGATTCAGTAAATCTTTGGCCAAAGTATTTTGAGCTTGATTTAGAAAGTTGTTCTTAATCATGTTCTTTTGAATCACATGAGGTTATAAATCATATTAGGGGTTTGACATAAACAATCCGTACCCTAATAATATGATTTGAAACATTGTATAAGAGAAGGATCGTATTGCATTGCAATTCCAACTGAATAGGTTCTTCATCTATTCTGGTTAGCTTGGGTAGCCTTGATATATTGCTAGATGTCACTCTTGGCTTGTGGAAGTCCTAGGATTGATTGTGATCGATCCAAATAAAGGAAGAATTAAAAAGGGGTTTTAATTCCAGTTGGTTAGAAAGAGTTCTAATATTTTCCCACTGCCTTGCTAATTAGAACCTAATGGATCGCACACCTTAAATGGTTAACTTTGAGTAATACAAATGAGAATGAGGAAATCAATTTGATTGATTTGATGTGGATGATTTACTACGTGTAAAAACGTATTTGGGCCTCGATAATAGTTAGAGGGAAGTCCAAATGGTTGGGTATCAAGCCCAAGGGCTTAAGACACCTATAAATTATGGTTTAAGTGTCATAAGGCCCAATTTTGGAAGCCCAATGGGATTTGGCCGAAAATGGTTAAGTGAATGTGTATGGGAATTGTTTCCATAAGCTTATTAACACACAAACACAATCCAACATCAACCAAATGGGTTTGGGAGATCAAAGAGAGATAAAAGAGAGTTTTCAAGAGTGAAATACTTTCATCTTTCAAAGTGGTTTAGATTGAAACCAATCTTGAGAATCTTGCACTAGCATCCAAGTATTCTCAAGATACTTCTTCTCATTTCAAGGTTCCATTGGTGTGGAGACTTAGAGGCCATATACTTTTGTGGCTCACATGGAGGAGAAAGATCAAGGAGCAAAGATCAAAGATCAAGGAGGAGATCAACAAAGAGGAAATCATCAAGAGAAGACCAAACACAAATTGGTTCATATAATTGCTTCAAGGGTAATTAGATCTTATCCTTTCTTTTGAATTTTCATTTATGAAAAACATATCAATGTTCATGGCTTAAGATACTTGGAAGAAGTTTTGTTTTTGGATTTAAACAACCACCTTAGACTTCCGCTGCGATTAATTTGATTAAATGCATGTTTAATATTCAAATGAACTTTGGAAAAATGTTTTGAAATTCCTACATATGCATCATTCACCAATTACAAATTACATCCATCATTCCAAGGGCGGAATCATGAATTTTTCAATGGGTGGGCTAGCTAAAGTTATTAGCTTAAAATTTAATGATAATTTTTTTTGGTACTTACAATTTCTATAGTCTTTCTAGAAATAAAAGTAAACATTAAATCATAAAAACCATGCTAGTTCATAGCTCCATAGACTAATTTTCAATAAGTTTTTAACATAAACCAAATAGGGTTTAACACCATAGTGGATTGAACATCTAAGGCTTTTTACCTAAATTGACCTTAGGTTCCTTCATGCATTCATATCATACATGAAAAATTGTTTTATGTAAAAATATTGACTAAGTATGAAAAATGGGTTTACGGAATAATCATTTTCTCAAGATAATTTTTGGCGGCTTTTATTCCTCACACAACAAATAAGAAAACTTGATTTTATGGGATTTAGTATGAAGTATATATTGACTTAATGAGCCATCATTTTTAGCCTAAATCGTATTTTGCACTAAAATCGATTTTTCATAATTTGATTTGGTTGGAATTTGATTTTCTAGTATTTTTATTTGAATCCAAATGGGGGGTACTTCTTTATTTACATTGTAAACTTAAGTAAATGGAGTAATATAAAAATAAATAAAAGTAAAATGACAAAGACATTTACTTAAATGTTGAAAATGGAAATAAGGTTGTATTATAATTATTTAATTACATATAATTTAACATACCCGGTTCAATCCGGTTCATCGACGGTTTTTGAAATTGGAAATCGGGTGCCGAACCGTGAAGGCCGGTTCGGTCCGATTCATGCACCGTTGGCCCAAAAAAGGAGAAAAAAACCACACCAAACCAGACCAACCAATTCGGTTCGGCCGGTTTTCGATCCCATATGCCCAGCTCTAATTTGAACTCTGGCCTTGCCCATTAAAGCATCTCTTCCCTCTAGAATACTCGTCCAGATCCAAGATGGTCTGTGACCCAAAACAGCATCCTTAAACTCACAATCGGGATAGTACCTGGCTTTTAGAATTTGAACCCATAAGGCATTAGGATTAGAGATGATTCTCCAACTCTGTTTGGCAAGTAGAGCCAGATTAAATTCTGCAAGGTCTCTAAAGCCAAGACCCCCATCTCCTTTCGCCAAACACAAAGCCTTCCAAGATTTCCAGTGTATGCCATTGCCGCCTTCTGATTCGCCCCACTAGAATTTCGCAATATCGCTACTGATCTCATTGCACACCACCTTGGGGAATTTAAAACACATCATAGGATAAGCTGGGACAGCAGTGGCAATGGCCTTGATCAAAACTTCCTTTCTTGCCATTGATAATGTGCCTTGTTTTCACCCCATTATCTTCTTCGCCACACGCTCACGAATATAAGCTAAAGCAACTTTCTTGGACCGTCCCCAAGTCATTGGAATGCCCAAATAAGTACCAGAGTTATCAATCCCTTTAATACCCATAATCGAGCTTATATTTTCCTTGACATCCGCAAGAGTGTTAGCACTGAACATAAGACTAGATTTCTCATAATTAATTAACTGGCCAGATGCAAGACAGTAATCATCTAGCAGAGCCTTTAATCTAGAGCAGTTTTCGTTCTCAGCCTAAACAAAAAATAATGAATCATTTGCAAAGAAGAGATGAGACAAAATTGGAGCTCGCCTGGATACTCGAATACCTTGAATGACACCATTTTGCACTAGCTTGGTCAGATTACATGAAAGCGCTTCGCACACCAAAAGGAAGAGGTAGGGCGACAGGGGATGAAATGTTTGGAAATTTTACAGTAGACAGTTTTGCCCTCAATAAGTGGATGAAATGTTTGGAAATTTTACGGTAGAGGAGGGAAATTAGCGAAAAAAATTAGGTCGTATCCTTAATTGATTAACAAAAATTCATGAAAAATTGAAAATTAGGTGATAATTCGGGAGGCAATTCAGCATTTTACTCATTGCTTTAATGCCACAGTGTCCTCTAATTTACAAAGAGGAGATCAAACTCGTATGTAAATAGACAGACGGTTTTAACCCACCTCTGCAAAACTTGTAGCCCTTGTGCGGATGTAATTGTCCACAACGACTTGACTCCATTTTCCTTTTCATAGTGGCTTATCAAATTGGTACTAAATCCTTATGTGTGGCACCTTAAGGCAGAGAAATTAAAGAGCTCATGCAGCAGATGGCCTCCATTATAATTAACGTCAGTATCAGTACTGTATAGTAATAGTACAGATTCTGATAGAAGCTAGAGGATGGAACTCAATGCAGAGAACGAATGCTTGGCATGTGTGTGGAGGCAATTAAGAAGGCCATCTTACTAATGATGTGGCTGATCATGTCTTTGCTTGCATTGCACATGTTATGTTCTGCTGACTAATCAAAACATTGGCTTTTTCTATTTCTTTTACAATGAGTTAGACGACTAAACGATTTTCCTATTTACAGAAATTATCTTAGAAGATAAATAGTTTCAAATTATAACAACATAGATAATTGAGAATGAAATGATTGAAATTCTCATGTCTCACATTGAAAACATATCTACAGTTGTTGAGTTCAGTTTTCCTGTGACCAATCTCCTTGTGCCACCTTGTGACCTTCTTATACTTTTGATATGTGTCCCTTCATTTAACCAAAACTTAACTCTGTTAAGTCTTTAATTTTTATCAAAATAATAATTAAAATAATTATATTAAAGGTTTGTTTTTCAAGAACTGGCTGAGTTTTCATATTAGAGCACATGAAAGATGAAGGGGCAAGGAAAACAGTTTTCCGGTGTAAGGTGGTTAAAAGGTTGACGGGGTTTTGTACGTCGGAGCATGGCGGTTCTGTTGCTGGGCCTCAACAACTCGAGTAGAAGCTCGGCGGGTCGGCAAATTGCAGATTCGACAAAGATTTCTAAGGCGAGTTCGACAACTTTCAGGTGTTGGATGACGGTGTTTCATCTAGGTTCCATAAATCGGAGCCCGTGGGTGTCACCAATTGATGTGCAGTTGTCGAAAATTAACCATGCCAGCGGCCGTCACCTCGGTGGTATCAACAATCTGATTTGATCAATGAAAAAAACACAACAAAGAAAAGCTTGTGAATTTAAGATGGGTTCATTGATGTTGATGACCGGACAAAAATACACATGCAAATCTACCACTTATGGGCTATTGTTGTGGAAATTTTTTGCATGATAATTTGTCGCTGAGAGTGAATATCTGGGCACAGACCAAAGAGAAAGATGATGAAGAATTATTTTTTTGTTTTTAATTTTCAAATGAAGTTAACTGTGTTAATTTTATGTTCATGGTGGCACAGGGAGTTTGGTCACAGGAAAACTGAACTCTTGTTATTCTAGGACAAATCTAGGATAAATAAACATAAGCTTTATGTTTGTCCTCAACTAACGCCGGTCTGCAAGGGAATCCCAAGCTACCACACTTCTTAATCTTTCTTTCATAATTTAATTATTTGGGGTCATGCAATCATCCAACTTTTGTGTCACCCACCTACCTCCCCACCCAAATTATTGCTCACACCCTTTTTCATAAACATATCGTACCCGTCGGATACACAACAAGAATAAATAAAAACAATGGTTGACTTTCAAAACTAACAAAAGTTTATCTCCCTTAATATAAACATGTCATTTTTTAGGTTTATTTACTCTAGTGCTTCCTGAAATTTTGATCAAATCTCATTTTACCTTCCAAAGTTAAAGTGGCCCACTTAACCCCCTTGATCGTGGTTTTGTGTTCTACTTTACCTCTCATCGTTAACGTCATTCAAAAGACCATTAAAAATGCTGACGTGATAGGGTCATTACGTTAAAAGTACACATATTGGTGGCCAATTACTGAGCATAGTCAGTGATAGACTTTTTAGTACCTGTGCAAACAGGGTTAAAACTCCTATTAAAACTTGCAAGAATGACAAGGTTATTGTAGTATAAATAATTCTCGCAAGGTCGTTCTCCGCAGGGATTATTAAATAACTCGTAGCAAACCAAATTCTAATTAATTATTGTAAAAGAGAAAATTGAGATGTTTCATTTTAAGACCTTAACTTAAAACGAATTTAACTAATAAAAAATAAGGCAATATGCAAAATTAAAGCTAAGAGCAAAAGAAACAGTTGTGTTTTTAGAAATCAAATTAAGAAAGCACTAGGGATCCGCCGTCACCTTAACAATTCTATATAGTTCTCCCAATTACTTATGACCTATACATGCATATTTCAAAGGTTAGGTATTCCTAATATATGCCTACTTGGACCCCCAACATAGAGCGTATATCACACATGCAATCCGTCTGTGGTATTCAGATCAAATCTAAACATACATGACTCATTAAGTTATGTGAAACCTTTTGACAAACCATGCAACCCTTAAGACATGGTATTCATCCTAAGTGAACTTGCACATATTAATCACAAGAAGCCTTCGTCAATTTCAGGGACCGACCTCCGACCAAAATTGCATCAAATTACTTTTCTAAACATCCTAATGGTGATCAAGCATCAAGACACTTAGATAGTTTAACCCAGTGATGAATAATTCGAAAACCTGCATGCATATAATCATAAGCAAATTAGACAGAAACTACATATTCTTGCTAAGGCTTGTGGCCTCACCCTAGCAAAAGAAAGTTAGTCACGCATGTTCATAATTAAAACCAAAGAAAATATCATTCGAATGAATAAGAATAAAAACACCTTGAAGTAGAAGTTCTTCAAAAACCCTAGCAAAAGTTGCGTTCAAAAGCCAAAAGAGAGATCCCTCAAATTGTTGTGAAAAATAACTTAAAATACTTCCTAAAACCTAGCTGCCCAATCCCCACAAGGAAACTAGGTTACAATAAAATAATACTAGGATACAAAATCCAAATTGGATTAGAAGAATCTGCCCACAAACTGCCCAGCCACATTTTGGCCTCAAATCTCCTCCAAATCCCGCCCAAGATAGCTTGTTTTAAAGATAAAAACGTTCTGAACACTTCTCCAGAAGGTCACGAACCCATCTGAGTCATCTTGGGCTCCAAAAACGCAATAAAGGCCCAAAACGTCACTATTCCAGCACTGCTCTCTGCTCCTTTGTTTTATTGCCAGAAAATAACCGCTTGGTAGAAACATCTGAAATTTCAATATGATCAAGCTAAGTGACTCACGAACGTCCTCCAACTGGAATTACTCCAAAATTCGTCCATTTGATTATGTTTTGCTCCAGAGGAAGTCGAAATTCCTATATTGAGAATACAATTCAAAGTATCAAAATTCTTCCAAAATATAAACCAAAATGTACCAAGAATGGGGTTAAATATATAATATAAAATATACCCAACAGTCAGCATCCAAAGTGGCAAAGTGGACCCCACACGCTTTTAAAATCGAAATCTAAGCATCTCAAGGGGTCAAGTGGATCCTAATTAACAAACCGTTCTCTTCTTCTTCGATAAAAAGGTTTCTGAACCCAAAAAAAAAAAAAATTTACTTACCACCATTTCAAGGATTGAAGGTTCTATACTGAGAGAAAAATTTATACATTAAAGGGTGTGAAGATGAGCCACGAACCTCCACGAGTAGAAGAGCTGGTCATTGTTGCACCTCATTGCTACTGTGGGAGGCTTGCTCGGATACAAACTTCTTGGACAGGGTCCAACCCACTTTGGACGTTCTTTGTGTGTCCAAAGTCAGAGGTTGGTTTTTGGACTTGCTATTTTATCGAAATTTGGACAATCAATTGTGAGAATGTGATGAAACTTTTGTTTGAATGTAAAGGGGAAAAAATGGTTGTGGGTTTTTTTGCATGGGTTATTGAAATGTCTCCTCGTGAGAGAGCTTTGATGGCTTGGTTGCTGAGGACCAAGGTCTAAAATATCGGTGGTATCGAAAATATCGGAAGTCGAAAAACACAGAAATGTCGATGGAAATATCGGGATATTATCGGTATCGGTAAAAATTGAATAAAAACCACGGAAATTGTAAGAAAAACTTGGAAATTTTTATTGAAACTTTGTAGGATGTTTATTTAGTCAATTATCTATTAGTTTATCACAAAAAATTGGAAGGAAATGCATTGCATGATGGATTTAACTTATTTAAGTTGATTATATAGCGAGCTGGCAAACACTGTAAGTGTAGAAAATATGTAGTAATTAATGAAAGAAAATTAAACACACCATAATCATTTCTATATAATGAATTACTACAATATTTTACACTTTATACATTGCATGGTAAGATACATGAGTGACTTAGTACCACATAGAGTTTCTATGAGGTTCAAAATTTTCACTATCTTCATCATCTCTATGTGTAGAGTAAGTATATTTTGAAGAGTAGTCATCAAATGATAAATCCCCAAAATAGTTTTGCATGTAATTGTTAACATGCCACCCATATGGATCCGAGATTGGTTGACGTTGTCCATAGTCAATCAACCCACTCTGATACCATGAATAAAGTTGAGGTTTCACCCCAAAACCAATTGGCAATCGGGGGAGTAGTCCAACTCCTAATAAACCCAGGCTTGGTCCCTTAACTTTTCAATGTGGGATAAATACTCTCAACACGCCCTTACACGTGTGACAAACTTTCAAGCCTAACACGTGGACAACACATATTGGGTGACGTGGGAGCACGTGTGGTCGTTGGGCCCAACATGTGAAGCCTTACTCTGATACCATTTTAAATTTCAGAGAGAAGGGCCAACGATCCATTATTAGAAACACCGATATTGTCCCAAACTTAACTACCTACAATGCCCAGTAAGTGTGGGGTTTTATGACAAAAGGCCTCGGTGATATTAGTAGTGAAATCATTCATTATATGTGTATTTTATTTATTCAAGTTTCCGATGTCGGACTTTATATTCTTCAACATCACATGTATGTATACAAGTTAACATGTAGTCAGAATTATGAATAACGACAGAAATAGTCACCAACCAATTGATAGTCTACTTTGAAATCGCATGTATGTGAGAAATAAAAACTATATTGGGAACTCGAGTATACATTTCCAAATAGAACACGTTATCTCTCAAGCCTTACATGTTGGTTTTGTGGCCTCTGACGCTCAAATCGTCGATGTCTTTTCTAAAGGGTTGTCCTTTCCTCGTTTTTTTTTTTCTTGATATCCAAACTTCACCTTGTTCCTCTCTCATTTACTTTGCGAGCATAGTTAGGGTGCTGCTCAGAGTTCGATATACCAGCTCTTGTGCTTGAAAATACAGCAAAATGACTTCTCGAGGATGAGAGGGGATAATGAAGATCAATCCTTATCATTACCATGAAAAACTAGACGACAATTACCCTTCATTGCTAGGGCTGGGGAGGGTTACGGTCTTGATTATGTCATTGATTGTAAATTTATATACTTATTAAATGTATCCAGCGACTAGGGTTACTCCACCGTCCTTTGTAATTATATATATGCAATACAATTATGCTCGCTGTGTAAGTTTGAACAACAACTTTTCGACTCTCTGTGTGTATTTGCTAATGTGTGTGAGAAACCCACTTCCCCTTTGTAATTTAGACTATCGCTTGTGTTAAAAAATAGGAAAATGTTAGGTAAACCAACTTTAGAGACCAACTTGTGTACCATCTCTCTAATAGATGTGAGACCCATTGTATTGATGGGCTCTATCTCTATTGGAGAGATGGTACAGAAGTTGGTATATAAAGATGGTCTCCCTAGCATGACCCTAAAAAAAATAGTGACCAACAAAATAGGTAAACATAGTGGTTCAAGAAATCACTAAAATGACAACCATTAATTGAGTGATCAAATTGATAAGTTATATATATGCAATGTCGACCATAGTAAGATTATGATCATAATCCATCTTTGCAAAAAAAATCATTGAATTTAACATAATGTCGAGCTATATATAGCCAATTTATGTCGCCAAACGAATTTTAAAGTAAATTTTAGGAAACATACATCTTTTTCTTTTCTAAATTCGGGTTCATCTCCGACTAAGCACTTATTGCGCGCGTCACCATATGCCTACCACGGTACCACTACAAATTGTTGTTATTATTTTCCATTTTCAAATTTATATTTATCAAAACCAATATTCCAAACCCGTTGGATAAGGAAAAAACAAGAAAATAATAAAATGTTGAACTATATGATTAAATCCTGCATGCATTCACCGACTTATCAGTACCCTCCGATGGAATTGACAATAATTTGAATTAAAGGTGTTGATGATATTTTCTTCCCCTTTGGGTTGTTAGGTAAAACGTGAGAACAAGCACATTCCAAATCATGCAGATGTCTGTAGGCAACACATACCACACAAAAATGCACGTGCCAGCAAGGCCCTTTTGGCCTTAGGTTGTTGAGCATTTACCTTTCTAACAAAGGAATTGGTCAGGCACGTGATACGTAGCTAGCTACCTCTCTTTCACTTATTATATAAAATACAACCGCTTCTCTTAACATTTTCTCAGACTTACCATTGCAACTGTAAACACACAACCACAACCAGCACCTAGCCTCCTTGATCTTTCTTGACGACCGGAGAAAATGGTGACTGTCGAGGAAGTTCGTAAGGCTCAGCGGGCAGAGGGTCCGGCCACAGTCTTGGCCATTGGGACAGCAACTCCTCCCAATTGTGTTGACCAGGCTACTTACCCTGACTACTACTTTCGTATTACCAACAGTGAGCACAAGGCTGAGCTCAAGGAAAAATTCCAGCGCATGTGTAAGTAGCAATATCTTCTCCTTTTTTCTTCTTCTTATCTTTCTTTGAACATGATCCGTAGGCAATTCCTTGTTTAATTCCAGAAAAAAGGATATCATGTATATCAGCAAGGTGTTTGATAATTTGAATACAAACAAAACAAATGTGACAATTATTATTTTCCAGTTAATAGTTGTGATAGTGAGTTGTTTTAATTTCACATCATACTCTGCAGTAGTCATATATACCTTTTTAATGAAATTGAAGTATTTTCTGGCATGATGAACGTATATATATAGTAATTGGAAAAGGACACCACCAATTAAAACTGCCTTTGCAGCAGCACTGGGCCATTTTAAATTAATTATAAATCATAGTCATGCTCAATCCTCAAACACAAGCGTAACTTTTCTGTTTATGCTTTTTTCAGGTGACAAATCTATGATTAAGAAGCGTTACATGTATTTGACCGAAGAAATTCTAAAAGAGAACCCAAGTATGTGTGAGTACATGGCACCTTCCCTTGATGCCAGGCAGGACATGGTGGTCGTTGAAATTCCAAAACTCGGCAAAGAAGCTGCCACCAAGGCCATTAAGGAATGGGGCCAGCCCAAGTCCAAAATTACCCATTTGGTCTTTTGCACCACCAGTGGTGTGGACATGCCTGGAGCCGACTATCAGCTCACTAAGCTCTTGGGCCTCCGCCCCTCCGTCAAGCGCCTCATGATGTACCAGCAAGGGTGTTTCGCCGGCGGCACAGTGCTCCGGTTGGCCAAGGATTTGGCTGAGAACAACAGAGGTGCTCGTGTTCTCGTTGTGTGCTCGGAGATCACCGCCGTCACCTTCCGTGGGCCCAGTGACACTCACCTTGACAGTCTAGTGGGCCAGGCTTTATTTGGTGACGGTGCAGCAGCTATTATTGTGGGTGCAGACCCAATTCCCGAGATCGAGAAGCCCCTATTTGAAGTGGTGTCAGCATCCCAAACCATCCTTCCCGACAGCGATGGAGCCATCGACGGTCATCTCCGTGAAGTTGGGCTTACATTTCATCTGCTCAAGGATGTTCCCGGGCTTATTTCGAAGAACATTGAGAAGAGTCTGAACGAGGCCTTCCAACCTTTGGGCATCTCGGATTGGAACTCCCTATTCTGGATTGCACACCCAGGTGGCCCAGCAATTCTAGACCAAGTGGAGTCCAAATTGGCCCTGAAGCCTGAGAAATTAGAGGCTACAAGACACATACTATCAGAGTACGGAAACATGTCGAGTGCTTGTGTGCTGTTTATTTTGGATGAGGTTAGGAAGAGGGCCGCCGAGAAAGGACTAAAAACCACTGGAGATGGTCTGGATTGGGGTGTGCTATTCGGCTTTGGCCCTGGGCTCACTGTGGAAACCGTCGTGCTTCACAGTGTGGGTTTGAATGCTTGAAGCCTTGAACATCATCACTGTTGATTCATTTCAGATGCTTTCTTTCTTCTAGATGTATTGGTTCTACTTTTTCTTCGGTTTTTTGGACTTATTTTCTTCCAGATGCATCATGGGTAAACTTTGGTGCAATGGCTTTGTTTACTACGTTCATGAATAATTGATATTCCATGATTTTCCCTCGATATATTTTTATAATCTTCGAATGGCTTGCTACTCTTCAATGCTTGAGATCACAGTTTATGTTATTAAAAAACGAGCAGACAAACAAATACTATTTATTAATGTTCGAATCTGTTTTTTTTTTTTTGTTGTCTAAATCTTCCAGTCTGACGTTCTTTTTAGTTAGGCTGAACTCTCACCTAATTGTAGACAGTTTTGCCCTCAATAAGTGGTTGAAATATTTGGAAATTTTACCGGTAGAGGAGGGAAATTAGCGAAAAAAAATTAGATCGTATCCTTCATTGATTAAAAAAAATTCATGGAAAATTGAAAATTAGGTGATAATTCGGGAGGTAATTCGGCATTTTACTCATTGCTTTAATGCCATAGTGTCCTCTAATTTACAAAGAGGAGATCAAACTCGGATGACGGTTTTAACCCACCTCTGCAAAACTTGTAGCCTTTGTGCGGATGTAATTGTCCACAATGACTTGACTCCATTTTCTTTTTCATAGTGGCTTATCAAAATTATATATATACTAAACGGCAATCCAACTAAACACTGTTCTTAAGCACAGTGTAATTACTAGAATGCCCCTCATTTTACTGTTGTTACATGTTTTGTTTTCTCTTCAGCACAGTGAATTTCCGAAAATGCCCTCAACTAAACCTTTTCTCCTCTTCCCTTTTTGCCCCTTCCCATTCGCATCTCTTCCCTTGCGAATGTTTCGTTCGCTCAGAGATTTCCAGTCCATTTCGAACCAGCTGGTTGGGCTGGTTGAGGGCAGCCATGGAAGATCAGAGTTCACTGTTCTGCATGCGTGGGGGGCCGTCGATTTTCGTTTGGGGAGGCGCGCTGCGAATCCAGCCGCCCTTTTGGTCTTTATCTCATCGGTTTTCCTCTCAGATGTTGCGTTCGAGTGTGGCCGTTCCAGCTACGCTTCATCCTTTTTCTCATCGCACGGGTTTAGCTCAAAGGGATTTCTAGGTTTCGTAAAAAAAGGTTGGTTTTAACGTTCTTTTGGTTTTCTAGGTTGGTTTATTCATTTGTCATGTCGAAAATTGAGAAGTAAATCAGAAATTGAGTTTGGTTTGTTGTTACAGGGAGGAAGATCTAAGGAAAAAGAACTGGAGTAATCAATATGAGAACCCCCAGTCTGCTCACCAATCTGGTAATTGATGTCTGTGTGGCTGATTTCCTTTTTGCGTGTGTTTATAGACTCCTCCTTTTTTTTTTTTTTTTTTTTCTTTTTGCGTGTGGTTGTAGATTTTCTGTGTGGCTGATTTTTTTTTTCTGTTTGTACTTATCAGGTTTCAACTTTGATCTATTCATAGTTAAACATTTCTATATTTTTACTGTCACTTTTGATAAATACCTGCATACCTTTTTATACTAACAAAAAATATATTTTATTTTCAGCTTTATAATACAATGAGTTTCGTTCACATTCGTGGTTTGGAACCATTCCAATTTAACAAGAAGATCAAAGTTCGAGTCTGTAGAATATGGCGACCAAAACTTATCGGATCGGATGATCAATACAGTGGTTTACAGTGTGTACTGGTTGACCAAATGGTGAGCAAATCTCTTTATTGTATTATTTCAATTTAATTATGATAACTTCACTTACAAAGAATTAAATCCAACTAGATTCAATTTTACTAATGCATCTTTTGCTCTCATTTTGAAGTCAACTAATATATTTGAGAAATTAGTTCTTCTTTTGCCATGAATATGTGTGTTTCTTTTAGAGTTGTGCAGGAAAGCTACTGGTTGCTAATTTTGTTTAGTCTCTTTTCTCAAGTTATAATAAATATCTTAACCAGTTTTTGGGTGTTAACTGAAGTTCAAGATTGGTAATTGATATTAACTTCTCTTCATATCAGTTTGTGCTCTTTTTTTTTTTGTGTTGGGGAAAAGTTGGAAGCATGAAAGCTACATACAACATGTGATTTGCAAATTATACTTCTTCATTTTCTCAATTAGTCTCATGCAATAAAGGGTAAAGTCAAATTGTTGTTGAATCATTGTTTTGATTGATCATTGCAGAATTCAGTTTGTGGGTATGGAAGTACTCTCATACAGTTCTGCACCATGCTGTAATGCTGTTAATTAAAGGTGGAAATTGATTGTGAAAAGCTCAAGTTCACATCAATTCAGTCTCCCAGGTTTTAGAAAGAAAAAAAAACGGAATTTTTGGTGCTAAATTTGATGGGAGAAGGAAGTTTTGGAGCTGTTACAATTTAGATCAGCCTTTCTTGAAGCAACTAAATCACCAAGGAGGTTTTAGGTCATTAAACACCAGTGAAAACTTCAAACATGTTGATCCAATTTTATCAAGTGGAAGCTCTGATGGCTACATAATTGGAGAGGAAGAGGATGAAAGTATTTCAGAAACAGGGGAACAAGTAACTAAAGTTTTGATTCCTGGTCTACCAGATGAATCCAAAGGCTAATTGGGTGCGCCAGTAAGTAGTAGCTTTTGGGAATGGAAGCCCAAATTCAATGTGCATTATGAGAAAGCTGGATGTGAAACCTTAGCAGCTGAATGGATGGTATGTACTTGGATTCATTGAAACGATTAAGATTGACTGCCTATATCTTAGCAGCTGACTTTGAGCCTTAAAAGTTTTCAGATATTTATGATGACCCATGCTTGGGTCCGTTGCAGTAATTGAGATTTGAGTGCCTAGGTCTAAGCAGCTGAATTTGAGTCATTAATTTTTCAGATGCATATGATTTTGATTGTTCCTTCAGGTTTCTTTATTAGTTATTTTCCCCTAATGACAATTCTTTCACTTCCAGAAACTAATGGCATCATTCGTTCATTTTGCAAGATTGGTGTATACTATGGTACTCCACAAGTGACATCTGGAGGAATTGCATTAAAATTCTTTGCCACATTTCGGCTTGAAATACGTTCTACAGGGAAGATAAAGTCTCTAAGAACAATAGCCATTGTTTCTTATTGCATGACAGCTATTTGATGGATGAGTATATTTATCTCTGTACGTCATCTAATAGAGTTTGATCTATATTGTTTGCTCATAGAATGTACTCCCTTTTGTTGCACTGTTTCTTTTCTTATTCTTATATGCAGGGATGATTTGTTTTCTTTTCTTTTCATTTTCAAACAGATTTACAGTTCTTTTCTCTTACTTAAATTTGTGAAATATATGTAAATGGAGAGCCCAGATTAAGAAATAGCGGTTACGCATTATGTAGCCTTTTTATTGGGTTTAACGATGGAGTACAATGTGTTCATTTGATGTTTTTAGCTGAGATTGTGATGATTTTCATTTTGTGGATTTTCAGTTTTTGCAAGATGGTAGTAGTGTATGAGAGCGTCAAGAGGAGGCTGTGAGTAGAAGGTGGTTCTTTGCAGGCTAGACAAGGTTGAAAATGGTTTTTATTTTTTTTATTTTTCCTGTTTCTGTTAGACCCTTTTTGTTCACTCATTCTCCCTGAATATTATGCCCAAAGTAGTTAAATAAATTATCGCAGCTATTCAAAAGTATATATATGTTTGGTATCATCTCATGTTGTGTACGAATTGAGCAATGAAAATGTGAAAGATCAATTACAGAGAAACAGGTGGTGCAAATGTTACATTTGTATTTTTTTGGTTTCATTCTTTTGTTGTACTAATGCCTCATTGCCTTTTTTTTTTCCTTCTCTGATGTGTCTCTGGAACCAGCAAAAGTTCACTCTCTGGACTTGCTCCACTTGAAGCAGTGCTATTTGATATTGATAGAACTCTGTGTGATTTAGATCCCATTCATTTCAATGCCTTCCACAAAATGCTTCCATAGGTAAAGTGATTGTTTTATTTCCTACTATTCTGTCATAAGGAAAATATGCAGGATTTATCTGGTCATAATTTGACATTTTTCTTGGGTTTTATGCACTACAATGTGTTCAATTAGAAAGCATTAGTTCATTTGGTGTTTTTAGTTGAGGTTGTGGTGATTTTCATTTATTTTCTTTTTGTGCCTTTTCAGTTTTTGCAAGATGTTAACAGTGTACAAGAGAGTCAAGAAGAGGCTGTGAGTAGAAGGAGGTTCTTTGCAGGCTAGACAAGGTTGAAAAAGTTTTTTTTTAATTTTTCCTGTTTTCGTTCGAAACTTTTTGTTTACTTATTGTCCTTGAATATTATGCTCAAAGTAGTTAAATTTTTGTCCAAAATGTTTTATTTGTGTTTCTTGATTTGAATGAAAGTTTGGTATTTCATCCGTTTTTTTGGAATTTTCTTTTAAATTTGTTCATAGCCAACTGCTATTATACCATTTTTAATAATTTGTTACAAACTTGATTTTAACCTATGTATTTGCTTGAACATTAATTTCTCACTGTTAACACAAGTCTTATTGATCAGCTCTTATAGTTAATTCTGCAATCTACCATATAGGCTAATTACGTCATTTTATATTTCTTGAGTTGTAGCTATTGTGCCACAAATTTCAAGTGGAACCAAGTGTTATTCTACTAAGATTTGTAGGTGTTGGGACATAAATGGCAATACAGTTTATTTTCGTACTACATCAGCTTACTTCTTCATTAGATTAACTTAACCTATAAATGGCAATACATGTATTAGTTTTGACCATAGGTGTCTATAGATTATCTCTGCTTATGTACAACAAACTCGCGAAGGGTTTGATTCTGTTATGGGTATTTGATTTGATTCTATTAAAGTTTGGATCTTTTGGTTTCATTCTGTTATAGGTATTTAATAATTTGTGCAATGACTGAAATTATACTTTTGTCCACTAGATTCGTACAATGCTTGGCGTATTTAAATTGTGGTTTATGCAATTGATTTTTTTGCCTTCATTCTATAATAATAGTCAATTGTCTTAGCTAAAATGTTCCCATTTGTCCACACTAACACCTACCATTTTCCAAATTTGTAGCAACAGAATCAACACCCCTTGATTTGATTCTATCAGAGCTTGGGTGTTTTGTCTTAATTCCCTTATACCTATTTAATAAATTGTCACAGTTCTAAATTTGTTATCAATTGATTAAATAAACTGAGCTTATACCTTTGTCCATCAGATTAATAGAATGCTTGATGTATCTAAACTGTTGTTTGTCCTATTGATTTTTTAACTTAATTCTGTGATAATAGTTATTGCATTCACTCAAAATTTTCCATTTATCTACACTAACACCTGCCATTTACCGGATTTGTACCAACAGAGTTAAAACCCTTGCAAAAGATAAGAAAGAAAGAACATAAACCACTTCTGCAGTAGAGCCAACAAGAGATAGATCCCATTTCAACAGACATCAAGGCAGAAAAATCCCCTTCACCCACCAGTAGCATATATGTAAAGACATGTCCAAACTCTTTTGAACAAGGAGCAGTTCAACTGTTGATATTTTGATTGCTGCTTGGTTTAATAAAATATGATCAATATTTTAAGATGACAAGCAACATATAAAACATGTTATTAGTCTTTATTTTGTAATTTAAACTTGCTACATATTTTCAAAACTTTGTACACATTTCAAACGGTTTTAAAACCCGCAGTATCGCGCGGGCACCTTTGCTAGTTGGTACTAAATCCATATGTGTGGCCTCCATTATAATTAACGTCAGTTTCAGTACTGTATAGTAATAGTACATATTCTGATAGAAGCTAGAGGATGGAACTCAATGCAGAGAACGAATGCTTGGCTGATCGTGTCTTTGCTTGCATTGCACATGTTATGTTCTGCTGACTAATCAAAACATTGGCTTTGTCTATTTCTTTTTAGGGTAATGATTTCCCCACTCCCTTTTTATCCACTTACACTCCTTTTTTAGTTATAAAATTGAGTATAGGTGGATAAAATTGGAGTGGGGAAATCACCATTTTATCCACTTACACTCCCTTTTTAGTTATAAAATGGAGTGTAAGTGGATAAAATTAAAGTGGAGAAATCGTCACTCTTTTTTTATAATGAGTTAGACGACTAAACGATTTTCCTATTTACAGAAATTTTCTTAGAAGATATATAAACAGTTTCAAATTATAACAACATAGATAAATGAGAATGAAACTATTGAAATTCTCATGTCTCAAATTGAAAACATATCTACGGTTGTTGTTCTAGAACAAATCTAGGATAAATAAACATAAGCTTTATGTTTGTCCTCAACTAACGCCAGTATGCGAGGGAATCCCAAGCTATCACACTTCTTACTCTTTCTTTCATAATTTAATTATTTGGGGTCATGCAATCATCCAACTTTTGTGTCACCCACCTACCTCCCCACCCAAATTATTGCTCACACCCTTTTTCAAAAACATATCGCACCCGTTCGGATACACAACAAGAATAAATAAAATGGTTGTGGGTTTTTTTTATGGGTGCCCTCAATAAGTGGATGAAATGTTTGGAAATTTTACCGGTAGAGGAGGGAAATTAGCGGAAAAAAAAAAATCATTGAATTTAACATCATGTCGAGCTTTATATAGCTAATTTATAGATGTATTGGTTTTACTTTTTCTTTGGTTTTTTGGACTTATTTTCTTCCAGATGCATCATGGGGTAAACTTTGGTGCAATGGCTTTGTTTACTACGTTCACGAAGGCAAAGGGAATCATGTATTGATCAATAATTAATATATATATATTCCATGATTTTCCCTCGATATATTTTTATAATCTTCGAATGGCTTGCTACTTTTCAATGCTTTTTTTTTTTGTTCAACCATGAATTAGATTCCAAGCCAAAAGGCAACCGCAAGGAAATACATAGAAAGCAGTAATTGAGACAAACTACAGAAGCACCTTCATCTGAATCGCTACAATCCAGCAAAATAAGGAAAACTCCTACTCTAAAAACAAAAATTAAGGAGGACCAGGAAGTCCATCAGACACCAAAACATGTATGGGAGGCAGCGGTGGTTGAGTAACCCAGCTTTCCATCTCCACTACTCGGCAACCAATCGTTGCAGCCTCGTGAGCTGCTCGATTTGAACTCCTCTGAACCCAACGCCAAAAAACTCTTCTGAATTGATCAGCTCTGCGCCAGATAACCTCAATAGAAGGCCTGATAGTCCAGGCACAGTTCCTTATATCCCCTTGATCCCGTCCACAAGGGTCTTTGAGTCAGTTTCCATGTAGACATCACTATAGCCAAGATTGGCCGCAAACTCCAGCCCCATGACTGCTGCTTCAGCCTCCACCTCAAGAGCAGAGTGACCCACCCGTGATGCAGCCAAGCCGCCAAGAAACTCCCCAGCTGAATTTCGAACTACCACTCCAACACTAGCTTTTCTACCATTGCTTTGCCAACTCCCATCGATATTTACTTTAACAAAACCCATTGGCGGCGGCACCCATGAGCAGACCGCGCCATTTAATGGGGAATGGCTTGTCACACTATTTGCATTAACATCATCACTGTTGATTCATTTCATATGCTTTCTTTCTGCTAGATGTATTGGTTCTACTTTTTCTTTGGTTTTTGGATTTATTTTCTTCCAGATGCATCATGGGGTAAACTTTGGTGCAATGGCTTTGTTTACTACGTTCATGAATAATTAATATATATATTCCATGATTTTCCCTCGATATATTTTTATAATCTTCGAATGGCTTGCTACTCTTCAATGATAACAAAAGTGAGATTTGCAGAAAGAGATAAGAAGGAAGAAAGCTAGAGAGAGAACACAGAGATTTCTAAGAGATCTTTACTGTTTGTATTTTCTTAATGAACAATTACCGTACACACAAGAGCTTTATACAATTGTTTAACAACTCCTAACTGACCACGAGATATACATGTGATCTACAGCTAATATGCTGACTAGACATGTACAGTCATCATTCCCCCTCAAACCCAGCTGGGTTCCCCAATCTAAGATTAATACAGTGTTTGAGGAAAATAGGACTATGAAGACCTTTGGTAAATACATCAGCCACTTGTTCTTCAGTTGGTATGTATTGAACAATCAGGTCTCCTCTTTGAACTCTCTCTTTGACAAAATGAAAATCAGTATCTAAATGCTTGATACGTGAATGAAAAACAGGGTTAGAACTGGGTGCAATAGCTGACAAGTTGTCACAATGCAAAACAGGTTGATGAGGCAGACGAACTTTTAAATCTTGCAACACTTGCCTTATCCAAGCTATATTAGCTGAGGTATGTGCCAAGGATCGATACTCAGCTTCTGTTGAACTCTTAGCCACAGAGGTTTGTTTCTTGGATTGCCATGAAATAGGATTAGGACCTAAGAAAACCACAAATCCCATAGTAGATTGTTTGGTATTCACATCTCCTGCCCAATCTGCATCACTAAAAGCATGTAATTGCCAAGGACCACTAGAGAACTTCAATCCATGATCTAGAGTGCCCTGAATGTATCTGAGTATCCTTTTAACAAGTAACCAATGAAGTTCTGTAGGAGCAGTCATGTATTGACAAACAGAATTGACAGCATAGGATAAATCTGGTCTGGTAAATGTTAAATATTGTAAAGCTCCAACAACACTTCGATATAATGAGGGATCAGATAGAAGTGTACCCTCAGACTGCAATACTTGAGTATGTGGCTTACTAGGAGTTGAACATGGTTTGCAGGAACTCATGCCTGCTTTATGTAGAAGTTCTTTAGCATATTTCTTCTGACTTACAAATATATCACTCTCTGCATTATAATCAATCTGTAAACCCAAGAAATAGGTTAGCATTCCCATGTCTTTCATTTCAAAAACTGCACTGAGTTCATCAACCACTTCTTGAATACAAGATGCCTTGGAACCTGTAAGAATTATATCATCCACATATAAAAGAAGAATGACAATATCAGATCCAGTATGTTTGACAAACAGACTTGGGTCAGAATGAGAGGATTTGAAACCAATAGCTGGTAAATAACCAGTGAATTTAGCATTCCAAGCCCTTGGAGCTTGCTTAAGACCATAAAGAGATTTCTTTAATTGACACACAAACTCTGGATGTGCAGAATCTTCAAAACCAGGGGGTTGCCTCATGAAAACTTCTTCTTCAAGATCGCTGTGTAAAAAAGCATTTTTAACATCTAATTGTCTTAAAGACCATTTGTTCATAGCAGCAATACTCAGAATTAATCGAACTGTAGTATGCCTGATGTTCTTTTTAGTTGTGCTGAACTCTCACCTAATTGTAGATAATTTTGCCCTCAATAAGTGGATGAAATGTTTGGAAATTTTACCGGTAAAGGAGGGAAATTAGCAAAAAAAATTTAGGTCGCATCCTTCATTGATTAACAAAAATTCATGGAAAATCAAAAATTAGGTGATAATTCCGGAGGTAATTCGGCATTTTACTCATTGCTTTAATGCTGTAGTGTCCTCTAATTTACAAAGAGTATATCAAACTCGGATGTAAGTAGACGGACGGTTTTAACCCACCTCTGCAAAACTTGTAGCCTTTGTGCGGATGTAATTGTCCACAACGACTTGACTCCATTTTCCTTTTCATAGTGGCTTATCAAATTGGTACTAAATCCTTTTCATAGTGGCTTATCAAATTGGCACCTTAAGGCAGAGAAATTAAAGAGCTCATGCAACAGATGGCCTCCATTATAATTAACGTCAGTTTCAGTACTGTATAGTAATAGTACATATTCTGATAGAAGCTAGAGGATGGAACTCGATGCAGAGAACGAATGCTTGGCTGATCGTGTCTTTGCTTGCATTGCACATGTTATGTTCTGCTGACTAATCAAAACATTGGCTTTGTCTATTTCTTTTTAGGGTAATAATTTCCCCACTCCCTTTTTATCCACTTACACTCCTTTTTTAGTTATAAAATAGTGTAGGTGGATAAAATTGGAGTGGGGAAATCACTATTTTATCCACTTACACTCCCTTTTTAGTTATAAAATGGAGTGTAAGTGGATAAAATTAATAGATATTTATAAAAATACCCAATCCTAGACATGTATTTATAAAAATACCCAAGCACTATTTAAACATAGAAACATACCCAAAATGGGTTTTGGGTATGTGTGTAATGATGGGTTTTGGGTATGTTTATAAATGGGTTTTGAGTGTGTGTAATGATGAGTTTTGGGTATGTTTATAAAGTGTTTTGGGTGTTGGGTATTTTTATAATTTCAGCCCCCATTTTGGGTATTTTAGTGAAACTCCCTAAAATTAAAGTGGAGAAATCATCACTCTTCTTTTATAATGAGTTAGACGACTAAACGATTTTCCTATTTACAGAAATTTTCTTAGAAGATATATAAACAGTTTCAAATTATAACAACATAGATAAATGAGAATGAAACTATTGAAATTCTCATGTCTCAAATTGAAAACATATCTACGGTTGTTGTTCTAGAACAAATCTAGGATAAATAAACATAAGCTTTATGTTTGTCCTCAACTAACGCCAGTATGCGAGGGAATCCCAAGCTATCACACTTCTTACTCTTTCTTTCATAATTTAATTATTTGGGGTCATGCAATCATCCAACTTTTGTGTCACCCACCTACCTCCCCACCCAAATTATTGCTCACACACTTTTTCAAAAACATATCGCACCCGTCGGATACACAACAAGAATAAAAAAAATGGTTGTGATGTAGATACTTATAACCTAACATCCATTCATACAACACAGAGCCTCCATGAGACGACAAAGCAAAGTGAGCAAATTTGTCAGCCACTCCATTCGCTTCCCGATAATGGAAGGAAGAACTGTTGTGCACATGGTTTGCATTTTGAGTTACAAATATTAGTAGTGGATCCAAGATTCTAAACTTGGCTGGGCAAAACTCACAGTAAAAATGCGACAGTACGAGTGAATTTCATTAACAAACATAAAAAGATATACGTAGTCATGGAGGATGTAATGAGCCTTACCCTAAAATGCATCTCTGTAGGTAAATTAATGCTTAGCAAAAAAAAAAAAAAAACACCTTTTTTTTCTTAAAGAAAAAAAGACAACAACTTCTTTATTTTCTTGGGATTCGGATTGTGATCCGACATAAAAAAGGATAACATGTTCCAACAAAAAGTCAAATAAATTCTCATAATAGCATCAATGTCTTTAATCAAACATTTACATACCAACAACATATTAGATTATGGTTCTAAAATACATATATTGTTATATAACTAAGGCAATTTGTAGAGAGAAATGAAGAGTAGAAAAAGACAAAAGAAATTATTCAATCAACTTGTATATCTCATCTTGGTAAGACCTCTTATTTATAGGCTTACAATGATAAGAAGACATTAACAACTCATAAATTGCAAGCCTATAACTCTGGTATTTAGTGTATACGTTACATAGAATTAGAAAAGGTGAATGCTAAGAGGTATAGTGGTCATCCACCAATTCATGCATTTACAACATATATACATATATGGGTCGTTTTAAGAGAAACCCAATAGGAGAAGATAATAAAAGAGGAGAGAAAATTTGAGTTATGCATACATGTAGGTTGTTTTTTGAGCGGGCATAGGTTTGTATGTTTCACATGGACTTGGCTATTACATATGGATATTTTTATCTTTTTGAAAAATTTGGGGTAGGCAGCAGTCTACCTTGCCCTAGGCGTAGGACCGCCCCTAACAAATATCACACTTGTGGCATATTGATATCCCATTAAATAACAAATTCGTTCGAACTTCTTTAAAAGTGATGCATTTAGCCAAAATTTTGTTGGAAGTTTGAATAGAAAAACTAGAGTCACACAAATAGGTGTGTAATTTTTCTTAAAATAAAAAATTAAAAGACAAGGATGTCTATTTATAGAACATCCAAAATCTGCAATAGGGATGGAATTTTGATCACTCAGAATCACTCAACACATTGAGTGAGAAAGCATATATAGTTCGCCAGAATTCGATGGTTGTATCTTGGAGATAGATGCCTAAAGAACTACAAGGCACGTATGTAGGGAGTGAATTTCTGTGTGTGAACATTGGACATTGCATATGCAAACCTTTGTCATACTTGAAGTGAGTTATTTAAACTCATTCATTTACTTTGATTTTGTGAATTGAATGGTTAATTACTTTTGTTATTATAAAGTTCTGTATATGATTTATAATTTCTGTTATCATATATTCACATACTGATTGTTTCCAACAAATATGAGAAAGTTGTTCATTATTTTCCTATATCCTTTTATCAGCGTGACTTTATTACTGATTTTGAATCAGTTATTATCCTCAACGTAACTATTAAAAACGCCAAAATTTGAAACCCCTACTTCAGTCATCATGGGTTACGTTTTGTCTCAAAAAGTTTCAATGCTGTTACATGTTATAGATATAATGTATTTTTCATGTAATGTGGGCGAAGACCAATTCAATATCCTCACTTATGTTTTTGATGGCTTCCATGGTCCATGTAGTCGCATAACCTCAACCAGACATCTTTCATGCCTAGCCGGGTCCCTAAACTCTTAAAACTAAAAAGCTTAAGGTTGGTTGAGGAGGGTGCTTCCATTGAAGCATTGGTAAAGCACATGATCCTTAGCTACCCTATTCTCTCTTTAGGCCTCTTTTCCTACATCAGCCACTTGTTCTTCAGTTGGTATGTATTGAACAATCAGGTCTTCTCTTTGAACTCTCTCTTTGACAAAATGAAAATCAGTATCTAAATGCTTGATACGTGAATGAAAAACAGGGTTAGAACTGGGTGCAATAGCTGACAAGTTGTCACAATGCAAAACAGGTTGATGAGGCAGACGGACTTTTAAATCTTGCAACACTTGCCTTATCCAAGCTATATTAGCTGAGGTATGTGCCAAGGATCGATACTCAGCTTCTGTTGAACTCTTAGCCACAGAGGTTTGTTTCTTGGATTGCCATGAAATAGGATTAGGACCTAAGAAAACCACAAATCCCATAGTAGATTGTTTGGTATTCACATCTCCTGCCCAATCTGCATCACTAAAAGCATGTAATTGCCAAGGACCACTAGAGAACTTCAATCCATGATCTAGAGTGCCCTGAATGTATCTGAGTATCCTTTTAACAAGTAACCAATGAAGTTCTGTAGGAGCAGTCATGTATTGGCAAACAGAATTGACAGCATAGGATAAATCTGGTCTGGTAAATGTTAAATATTGTAAAGCTCCAACAACACTTCGATATAATGAGGGATCAGATAGAAGTGTACCCTCAGACTGCAATACTTGAGTATGTGGCTAACTAGGAGTTGAACATGGTCTGCAGGAACACATGCCTGCTTTATGTAGAAGTTCTTTAGCATATTTCTTATGACTTACAAATATATCACTCTCTGCATTATAATCAATCTGTAAACCCAAGAAATAGGTTAGCATTCCCATGTCTTTCATTTCAAAAACTGCACTGAGTTCATCAACCACTTCTTGAATACAAGATGCCTTGGAACCTGTAAGAATTATATCATCCACATATAAAAGAAGAATGACAATATCAAATCCAATATGTTTGACTTTAACATACTTGGGTCATAATGAGAGGATTTGAAACCAATAGCTGGTAAATAACCAGTGAATTTAGCATTCCAAGCCCTTGGAGCTTGCTTAAGACCATAAAGAGATTTCTTTAATTGACACACAAACTCTGGATATGCAGAATCTTCAAAACCAGGGGGTTGCCTCATGAAAACTTCTTCTTCAAGATCGCCGTGTAAAAAAGCATTTTTAACATCTAATTGTCTTAAAGACCATTTGTTCATAGCAGCAATACTCAGAATTAATCGAACTGTAGTATGCCTGACGTTCTTTTTAGTTGTGCTGAACTCTCACCTAATTGTAGATAATTTTGCCCTCAATAAGTGGATGAAATGTTTGGAAATTTTACCGGTAAAGGAGGGAAATTAGCGAAAAAAATTTAGGTCGCATCCTTCATTGATTAACAAAAATTCATGGAAAATCAAAAATGAGGTGATAATTCTGGAGGTAATTCGGCATTTTACTCATTGCTTTAATGCTGTAGTGTCCTCTAATTTACAAAGAGGAGATCAAACTCGGATGTAAGTAGACGGACGGTTTTAACCCACCTCTGCAAAACTTGTAGCCTTTGTGCGGATGTAATTGTCCACAACGACTTGACTCCATTTTCCTTTTCATAGTGGCTTATCAAATTGGTACTAGATCCTTTTCATAGTGGCTTATCAAATTGGCACCTTAAGGCAGAGAAATTAAAGAGCTCATGCACCAGATGGCCTCCATTATAATTAACGTCAGTTTCAGTACTGTATAGTAATAGTACATATTCTGATAGAAGCTAGAGGATGGAACTCAATGCAGAGAACGAATGCTTGGCTGATCGTGTCTTTGCTTGCATTGCACATGTTATGTTCTGCTGACTAATCAAAACATTGGCTTTGTCTATTTCTTTTAGGGTAATGATTTCCCCACTCTCTTTTTATTCACTTACACTCCTTTTTTAGTTATAAAATTGAGTGTAGTTGGATAAAATTGGAGTGGGGAAATCACCATTTTATCCACTTACACTCCCTTTTTAGTTATAAAATGAAGTGTAAGTGGATAAAATTAAAGTGGCGAAATCATCACTCTTCTTTTATAATGAGTTAGACGACTAAACGATTTTCCTATTTACAGAAATTTTCTTAGAAGATATATAAACAGTTTCAAATTATAACAACATAGATAAATGAGAATGAAACTATTGAAATTCTCATGTCTCACATTGAAAACATATCTACGGTTGTTGTTCTAGGACAAATCTAGGATAAATAAACATAAGCTTTATGTTTTTCCTCAACTAACGCCAGTATGCGAGGGAATCCCAAGCTATCACACTTCTTCTTTCATAATTTAATTATTTGGGGTCATGCAATCATCCAACTTTTGTGTCACCCACCTACCTCCCCACCCAAATTATTGCTGACACACTTTTTCAAAAACATATCGCACCCGTCGGATACACAACAAGAATAAAAAAAATGGTTGTGATGTAGATACTTATAACCTAACATTTCAAGTGCACTTTTTTTTTTTACAGCAAGCAATGGATTTCATTCATTGAAAAGAGAAAGGATTACAAAGCACCATCGTGTATAGAGTGACCTCATTAAAACCTTCACAGAGAAAATCACTTGGGACAAAACCCTGGAGTAGAAAATAGTACCACACACACCTATAGAAAATTAAAACTGAAATACAGTTAACAGAGAATCCTACACTAAAGTATCAATTGAAGCCACCCAGGAGGTGCCCCCATCCATTCATACAACACAGAGCCTCCATGAGACGACAAAGCAAAGTGAGCAAATTTGTCAGCCACTCCATTCGCTTCCCGATAATGGAAGGAAGAACTGTTGTGCACATGGTTTGCATTTTGAGTTACAAATATTAGTAGCGGATCCAAGATTCTAAACCTGGCTGGGCAAAACTCACTGTAAAAACGCGACAGTACGAGTGAATTTCATTAACAAACATAAAAAGATATACGTAGTCATGGAGGATGTAATGAGCCTTACCCTAAAATGCATCTCTGTAGGTAAATTAATGCTTAGCAAAAAAAAAAAAACACATATTTTTTTCTTAAAGAAAAAAAGACAACAACTTCTTTGTTTTCTTGGGATTCGGATTGTGATCCGACATAAAAAAGGATAACATGTTCCAACAAAAAGTCAAATAAATTCTCATAATAGCATCAATGTCTTTAATCAAACATTTACATACCAACAACATATTAGATTATGGTTCTAAAATACATATATTGTTATATAACTAAGGCAATTTGTAGAGAGAAATGAAGAGTAGAAAAAGACAAAAGAAATTATTCAATCAATTTGTATATCTCATCTTGGTAAGACCTCTTATTTATAGGCTTACAATGATAAGAAGACATTAACAACTCATAAAATATTGCAAGCCTATAACTCTGGTATTTAGTGTATACGTTACATATAATTAGAAAAGGTGAATGCTAAGAGGTATGGTGGTCATCCACCAATTCATGCATTTACAACATATATACATATATGCAAGGGCGGAACCAGGAATTTTTCGACCGGTGGGCTAGCTAATTTTTTTTAACTAAAATACAACTATGCATTAAATCATATAAACCATGCTAATAGTATACATTAAATCAAATAAAAGTATAAACCACGCAAAGTATGCATTAAAAAATATGTTCAACAACATAATTAAAAGTGTACTTATTGAAGTTATGCCCTGCAATCCTTGAGAGAATTGAAATCTTTTGTTATTACATCTGAATTGATATTGTCAGCAAGTTCTTTTTCAATGTAGACAACCATAGAATCTGCTAGAAACTCATTGAATGGGAAACTAGAATACCTTATTCATCCATACATAGACTACAGGCTCCTTGAATAAGGTATGGATGAATAAGAAACTAGAATACCTTATTGAAGCGACTTTATTCAGTGGGAAACTAGAATACCTTATTGAATAGGAAATAGACCACACAACACAAAAAATAGACATTAAAAATAATAATAATAAACTAATCATAAACACTGATAAACGTCTGTAAGGTCCAACTTTGGTAAGGTATTGAATAGGAATACCTTTAATCATAATCATATTCAAGATTCTCACTTTCATAAACGTCTGTAAAGTCCAAAAATAATAATAATAAAATAATAAAAAGACAACAGCCAGCCACAATGGTCAAATGCATTGGCCATGTAACCCACGCTGGCCCTCATAAACACAACCATACCTAATTTTTTTTTTTTTTTAAAAAAGGTCCCTGGGCTGGAGCCCATTCTAGCCCATATGCTAGTTCCGCCCATGCATATATGGGTCGTTTTAAGAGAAACCCAATAGGAGAAGATAATAAAAGAGGAGAGAAAATTTGAGTTATGCATACATGTAGGTTGTTTTTTGAGCGGGCATAGGTTTGTATGTTTCACATGGACTTGGCTATTACATATGGATATTTTTATCTTTTTGAAAAATTTGGGGTAGGCAGCAGTCTACCTTGCCCTAGGCGTAGGACCGCCCCTAACAAATATCACACTTGTGGCATATTGATATCCCATTAAATAACAAATTCGTTTGAACTTCTTTAAAAGTGATGCAATTAGCCAAAATTTTGTTGGAAGTTTGAATAGAAAAACTAGAGTCACACAAATAGGTGTGTAATTTTTCTTAAAATAAAAAATTAAAAGACAAGGATGTCTATTTATAGAACATCCAAAATCTGCAATAGGGATGGAATTTTGATCACTCAGAATCACTCAACACATTGAGTGAGAAAGCATATATAGTTCGCCAGAATTCGATGGTTGTATCTTGGAGATAAACGCCTAAAGAACTACAAGGCACGTATGTATGTAGGGTGTGAATTTCTGTGTGTGAACATTGGACATTGCATATGCAAACCTTTGTCATACTTGAAGTGAGTTATTTAAACTCATTCATTTACTTTGATTTTGTGAATTGAATGGTTAATTACTTTTGTTATTATAAAGTTCTGTATATGATTTATAATTTCTGTTATCATATATTCACATACTGATTGTTTCCAACAAATATGAGAAAGTTGTTCATTATTTTCCTATATCCTTTTATCAGCGTGACTTTATTACTGATTTTGAATCAGTTATTATCCTCAACGTAACTATTAAAAACGACAAAATTTGAAACCCCTACTTCATTCATCATGGGTTACGTTTTGTCTCAAAAAGTTTCAATGCTGTTACATGTTATAGATATAATGTATTTTTCATGTAATGTGGGCGAAGACCAATTCAATATCCTCACTTATGTTTTTGATGGCTTCCATGGTCCATGTAGTCGCATAACCTCAACCAGACATCTTTCATGCCTAGCCGGGTCCCTAAACTCTTAAAACTAAAAAGCTTAAGGTTGGTTGAGGAGGGTGCTTCCATTGAAGCATTGGTAAAGCACATGATCCTTAGCTACCCTATTCTCTCTTTAGGCCTCTTTTCCTACTTCTCCTCCTGATTCTATAAATACAACCATTTATCTCAGCATTTTGTCACACACTCCCTCTCTCTCCACTGCTTCTGCTACAACATCCTCTCTCTCCCTCTGATATATCTTTTGTTTGAGTTGATCAGTTGAAAATGGTGACCGTGGAGGAAGTTCGCAAGGCTCAAAGGGCTGAGGGTACTGCCACTGTGTTGGCCATTGGGACAGCAACTCCTCCCAATTGTGTTGATCAGGCCACCTACCCTGACTACTACTTTCGTATCACCAACAGTGAGCACAAAGCTGAGCTTAAAAAAAAATTCCAGCGCATGTGTATGTAGTAATTGTTTTCTCCACTTTTTTCTTTCTCTTCTGATCTACATTCATTATTCTTTTTCTTGTTTTTCTTTCATCAGAATTTTTTTTATAATTTGGATCATGTTTATTCTGTGTGTTGCACCCCAAAAAAACATTAAAACACACAAATTTGGGTAAATTTCAGCAAATTGGACACCATTTTATGTGTGCATGTGCTATACACACACTTCGTTTTTCATTATTTCAAAGGTGTTTGATAATTTTCCCCTTAATTTGTCATTTATGCATGAACATGACGTGGTTTCATATTTGTGGGGTTTGAATTCAATAAATTGGTTTTTTTTGTTCATTTGTTGGGTGAAATGCAAATAGAACATTGAATTTGCATTGGCGGAGAACATTAAATATTTACAAGGTCCACCAAATGGTCATCGAGTTCAGACTTGATTCAGAGTTGCAGATGAATGAATATGTTAAATTGGCTACAAACAGATTAAGTAAATGTCATATGCAATATGCAATATATTTAATTTAAGTAGGTGATGCTGCCTGGTGCTGCAGACTAAGATTCACTATTTACACCTGGTATTACGAAAATCCTACCTAATCATAATTATAATTAGCAAAACTCTGAGTCATTGGTGCTTGGGGTTGGAGAGGTTGAGTTGGATGCACACAAGTCAATTTCAATTTCAAAAACTCCATCGCTGTGCCAAAAAGAGTAAAAAGAAGAGGCTACAAATTTGTGTATTGCTTTGCCAATGGATTTGATTTTCAACATTTAATAATTTTTCAGCACTTGTGATTGTGAGGTAACTTTTCTTTTTATGCTTTTTTCAGGTGACAGATCTATGATCAAGAAGCGTTACATGTACCTGACTGAAGAAATTCTAAAAGAGAACCCAAGTATGTGCGAGTACATGGCACCTTCACTTGATGCCAGGCAGGACATGGTGGTTGTTGAAATTCCAAAACTCGGCAAAGAAGCTGCCACCAAGGCCATTAAGGAATGGGGCCAGCCCAAGTCCAAAATTACGCATTTGGTCTTTTGCACCACCAGTGGTGTGGACATGCCTGGGGCCGACTATCAGCTCACTAAGCTCTTGGGCCTCCGCCCGTCCGTCAAGCGCCTCATGATGTACCAACAAGGGTGTTTCGCAGGCGGCACGGTGCTCAGGTTGGCCAAGGACTTGGCTGAGAACAACAAGGGTGCTCGTGTTCTTGTTGTGTGCTCGGAGATCACCGCGGTCACCTTCCGTGGGCCTAGTGACACCCACCTTGACAGTTTAGTGGGCCAGGCCTTATTCGGTGATGGTGCAGCAGCTATTATTGTGGGTGCGGAACCAATTCCTGAGATCGAGAAGCCGCTATTTGAAGTGGTCTCAGCAGCCCAAACCATCCTTCCCGACAGTGATGGAGCCATCGACGGGCATCTCCGTGAAGTTGGGCTTACATTTCATCTACTCAAGGATCTTCCCGGGCTTATTTCGAAGAACATTGAGAAGAGTCTGAACGAGGCCTTCCAACCTTTGGGCATCTCGGATTGGAACTCACTTTTCTGGATTGCACACCCTGGTGGCCCAGCAATTCTAGACCAAGTAGAGTCCAAATTGGCCCTGAAGCCTGAAAAATTAGAGCCCACAAGACACATACTATCTGAGTACGGAAACATGTCCAGTGCCTGTGTGTTATTTATTTTGGATGAGGTTAGGAAGAGGGCTACTAAGAAAGGACTAAAAACCACAGGAGATGGACTGGATTGGGGTGTGCTGTTTGGGTTTGGGCCTGGGCTCACTGTTGAGACCGTGGTGCTTCACAGCGTGGGCTTGAACGCTTGAAGGAAGAGGAAGCTGCATCTGTCAGACTCTGCGTTGATTTGTCTGCTCTTGTTCCTAGATGTATTGGGTTTTGTTTATTTTAAAGCTTGCGTTGTTTATGTGTCATGGGGTGAACCTTGTTGCTGCATTGGCTATGGCCTGTGTTTACTTTCACGTTGTACCACTTATATGAATCACTCCTCTTCATGTTTAGACGTGATTCTACGTATAAAATATATTTCTTAAGTGTTCTTATGTTTACATATTCAAATGTATTTGTACCAAGAGATATGTCCAGAGCTTCAAAAGTTATGAAAATTATGCTCGTAAATGTCAAATTCGACCGTGCAATTTGCATGGAACCCAGAACTTGCAAATTAGGGTGAAATCACGATGGTGTCCTCTAGCCTAGCTCCTAGGCGGCCGCCCAAATCTTATAAATTTCCCTAATAATTGTAACAACAATAATTAAGGGGGTCGCACTCACTCGTTTTGGGTAAATATCTTATACACGTGCACATCAACGGGTCGTCACACCCCCAATCAAACGTTCAACACGGAACCTCTCACAACAATAAACTAGTCCCCAAAGAGCTGACCCAAGAAATCATACTTTTCTCTCCATACTGTTAAGCTAAATTAGACATTAGAAGCTCTTTGACTCACACCGCGTGTGCTCAAAGACTGAAGACTGTCTTTTATCTTTAGTTTCATGTTGCAAAGGAATTCCCCACAACTGTTATTTTTGAATTGTATTTGACCCTTAAACTTTTTTAAATTGGAATCCAGCCTTGTTAAAAATAATATAAAAAAAAGTTGAAAAACTCCTCTCGTTTCTAGACCACGTCTTGAAATTGTCCGTTTGATATCCCATCCCATGTGAGGTAGAGAAGACCCTGTAGGCTGTAGCTGCTGCAACAAGAATTGACACCCAATTGAAGAATCAGCATCCAATCCAATTACAATTGGATTTGCCATATTATCATCCAATCCAATCCAATCCGATTCATTTATAATAAATAAACTCTCTATAAATTTACATATATAATTCTTGCAACATAGCTAACAACGAAAACCACAATTTGAGGCAGAAATATCCAAATTGACTACAAAGCTGCTGGAGAAACGAGTGAGGGGAAAGTTGGATGGTTGTGGGAAGGGCATGTGTAATCTATTGTAACTTAGCTATAGAACCAATAGAAACATGCCAAGTGGGAAAAAAAAAATAATTGAATTGATTCTTTTTTCAAATACAAGAAATAGTTTAAACTACAAAAGAAATGGACGCTTGCTTCTCACACATATTAGTACTACTTAGAAGTTCGAACCTAAGAGCACTGGTCTACAATCCTTTTCCATCGAGCTAGACTCCAAATTCGATTTTAATTGGTTTTCAATATCCAGAATCAACATTCAATCCAATTAAATGGGATTTCTGCGATAGGTAGGCATCCAATCAATGCAATCCAAAATTCATTTGGATGGGTTTGAATTGGATTTTGTATTGAATTCTTCTTGTAACAGAAAAATAAACCTCAGATTTGGAACATTATTAAATAATGATAAATGAACATTTAATGAAATTTTATTTTATTACTAAAAGTGGACGAAAATAATAGGACGAAATGGGAGAGCAGGTTCCCTCCTTGTTCGTGGTCACATGCTGCCTTCCTGTTTTGGACCCTCATCTCATCAGCCTCTCTCTTCTTCCGACCTTTATAATTTCCGGGAATTGGCAATCTTTCTTTCTTTCTTATCTATGTTTGTTTATCTTTTACATAATAAGAGGTCAAATTGAAAAAACAATTTAAAATGAAAATGATGCCTCTCCTCCAGCTCTCCTCTTGTTTTTGTTCCTCCCATAACAAAACATCTTGGTCTCAGACCTCCCTCCCAATTCCTACTTTTCCCATTTCCTGTTTACTTTTGTGAGGTAAACTCTTTTCACTCCCTTTCTCCAAAATGGGGTTTTCTTTCTGTACATCACTTTGATTCCTCCTTCGTTATTCCTTTTCCATACAAACAGTTTCTTTGCTTTGCTTGGGTGGTGGGGTTTTGTTGCTTTCTTGTATTCCTTTTCTGATTTTTTTTCCCTTTTACTTTTCTTGTTCTCCCCAGATTCTTACTCTCTCTCTCTCTTTTATTCTTCTTAATAACTTGTAGAAATATAATAGCATTTTGTTTCACTCACCCACATGCATGTTCTTGGGTTTGTCTGATCTGGATTGGATCACAAGGATAGCTTAGCTTCTTCTTTTTTCTTTTAACTTGCAGAGAAGATAGTGTGAGAGACAGAGAGAGAGAGTTTTGTGGTGGGGTTTAGTGCCTGGGTCTCTTTTGGTGCAATCTTGGTCTCTTTGGGGGGTCACAGAAGAACCAAAAAGAAGCAGAAGAAGGTGAGAATTCTTGGACTCTTTGATCTTCGCCTTGGGCCCACCCCATATTCTTTTCTTGGGTCTCTGGTATAAGTGTAAACGGCCTCTTTCTGTTTTCCTGTGCCATCTCTGTGTAATTTGATTTGGGTCTGATTCGTTTCTTCGAAAGATTATTACGAATTTGTCAATTTCTTGGCCAATTATGAACTGGGTCTGTTTCATTTGTTGAATTTACTACTCAGAATAATCAATTCGTTTCTGGGTTCTGATTATACTATATGGCCTTTTTTAGTTCTAATTTCGGCCTGTGTTTAAAGGGATAGTGATCATCCACCTTATCTTGTTGTGTTCCAGTATTGGATCATTGATTGGGTTTTTGGTTGTGTATATTAGTTTGGGTTGGTGTTATATTCTCCTGAGGCATGGCTGGAATTGATGTTTTGAAGTATGCTCATAGCCCTGTGCACAAGGCCATAGTCATGAGGGATTATGCCAGTCTCAGGAGGATTCTTGCTGGTCTCCCCCGGCTTTGTAACCCTGCTGAGATTCGAACTGAATCAGCTTCATTAGCTGAGGAGGAGAAGGCTGATGCCATTGCTTCCGTGATTGATAGGCGAGATGTCCCGAATCGTGAGACCCCTCTTCACTTGGCTGTAAAACTTGGTGACCAGACAGCTACTGAAATGCTTATGGTTGCTGGAGCGGATTGGAGCTTGCAGAATGAACATGGATGGAGTGCACTCCAAGAAGCAATTTGCAATAGAGAAGAAGCAATTTCCATGATTATAGTTAGGCACTACCAGCCACTGGCTTGGGCAAAATGGTGCAGAAGATTGCCTCGTTTAATTGGAACTATGCGGAGGATGAGGGACTTCTACATGGAAATTACATTCCACTTTGAGAGTTCTGTTATTCCTTTCATTTCGAGAATTGCCCCATCAGATACTTACAAGATCTGGAAAAGGGGTGCAAATTTGAGGGCAGATATGACATTGGCTGGTTTTGATGGTTTTAGAATTCAGCGTTCTGATCAGAGTGTTCTTTTCCTTGGTGATGGGTCTGAAGATGGTAAGGTGCCTCCCGGGTCACTTTGCATGATCTCACACAAGGATAAGGAGGTGATGAATGCTTTGGATGGTGCTGGTTCTCAAGCAACTGAAGAAGAAGTTCGGCAAGAGGTGGTTGCAATGTCTCAGACTAATATATTCAGGCCTGGGATTGATGTGACTCAGGCAGTTCTCTTACCTCAGTTGACTTGGAGGCGGCAGGAGAAAACAGAATTGGTTGGTTCATGGAAGGCTAAGGTATATGATATGCATAATGTGGTTGTCAGTATCAAATCTAGGAGGGTCCCAGGGGCTATGACAGATGACGAGTTTTTTTCAACTTGCAACGAAAATGAAACAGAAAGTGAGGAACTCAATGATATATTGACAGAGGATGAGAGGAGGCAACTTGAAATTGCACTTAAACTGGATTCGTCCGAATTGTCAAACGAGAATGGTGATGGTATGATTGAGCATCGTCACAGTTGTTATGAGCATAGAGAGATTCCTATTGAAGATGTAAGTAATGGTAGAAATGGAGAGAATAATAAGCAGGAAAAAAAAGGATGGTTTGGTGGATGGAGGAAAAGAGATACTAAAAATGAAGAGCAGAAAAAGCTTATACCCCCAAGAAGTTCTCTCTGTGTAGACGAGAAGGTGAGCGATCTGCTAGGGGATTCTCCTTCAAGAAATCAAAGCAGACCTGGAAGAAGTAATGTGGACGTCGTTATGAGGGGGGATGATCACCGGAAAGGAAGGGATATGAAGGCATCTTCCTCTACGAGTTCTGATATCAGAAATCGTCACAAGGATGCAAGCAAGGAGAACGAGTATAAGAAAGGGTTAAGGCCTATTCTCTGGCTTTCCCCAAACTTTCCTCTACAAACAGAGGAACTGTTGCCATTGCTTGATATTTTGGCAAACAAGGTTAAGGCAATCCGTCGTTTGAGGGAGCTGCTTACAACCAAACTTCCAATGGGAACATTTCCAGTCAAGGTATGCCTCCCTCTGTTTATCACTTTGTTACCCTGTTCTGGTTTGTGGGTTATGCTATTTCCATGTATGTTATTTTTTTTGCTTTTCATATTTATTCTAACTTGTTTAAAGCACTTTTTTTTCCCTCTGCCTGCCTGATTCTGTTGTGTCATAAGAGTAGGATGATGTACCCTCTATTAAAAGACTGCTTAGTTTTTGTAGGGGTTTCGGTTTCGAGTCTTAGGCACTGTGAAAATGTTGGCATATGGGGACTCATACTAGGTCATATAAAAAAAATTAGTCATCTGTATGTTGTCCAAGAAATTGGAATCTTACCGTCTGATTGCCATCCAACCTTTGCCACACGAAAATCCTAGGTAATTTTTGTGCTCGTGTTTACTTGAGTCTTCAATTGTTGCTTTCATGAATGATTTGCTGCTTTCATTAATTATTGATATTTTGCTTTTGAATTTGATGTACACTTGAGGACTTGAGCGGTAGAAGGATCTACAATGTTTAGTTATTAAAAAAATGATATCACAAGTGTCTTCCCTAGAGTTTCGTATTTGAGCAAATAGCCCATGTAAAAAGTAGGTGATTTCTTTTCCTTGTGCCTCCCTCATAGTAATAATTAGAGATTAGACTTTGTAGAACTTATAATTGAGTGATATGCCAGTTGCATAACGAGGTAAGCCCCTTGCGAACAGTTTGAACAGTACAGGAATCCTGTTCCAAGTTTTGCAGCTAATGACCAAAGTGTTCTGGATTACTCAGCTAGCATAGTAGACTATTGAGCACCGACATTTACTAATATGTGTGGCTTCACATGAAGTCTGTCTGGTTTCTGCCGTTTGATATTTTATTATTCTGTCTTCAATTTGAGGTTATAGGGTTCATTGAACAACTGGGATTGATGGGACTAAGCCCTTATAAATAGTTAGAACTTTAGATCAAGCCTGTTCCAAGTTTTCCAGGTACTGAGCAAAGCTTGAACTGGACTCTACTCATTTATCATAGTTGTTTATGGAGCACTGGGATTTAAAATACTTTGTGTGGATCCACGTGAAGTCTTTCTGGTTTCTGCCATTGAGCTCTGATTTTTCTACTTCCTTCCATTTTAGGATTTAGAGTTCTTTACTTAGTTGTAGGATAAATTATCCGTTGGCTTTGACTTTTGACTTCTCTTGAAATAGAGGCTCTTTCATGTAAAGTATTCTTTGGTTGGTTCTTTTTATTCAATTTCCTCCTAAACATAGTTTTATGGTTGGGAATGATACCTCCTTTTTTGATAAGTGGATATTGCTTTCTTGTTTTCTTCCCTCTTTTCAATGTCCCCCGCACAGTCACAGACATATAAGCTTGAACCTGAATCTGTTTATGTGTGTATTGTTGCTGAGCTGACAGCACATGTAAGGATATACAAGAGTCTGTCGCTAACAGAATAAGTCAACTTGTATGCTCTCAAATAATTAATCGCACCAATAACAGACTAAATCAACTTATAGGTGCCCAAAAAGTTGTCTTTGCCAGACTTGTCTGCCACAAAAGGAAGTTACAAGGTCATCTCTAATAGTTCTAATATCGCGCAATGCTAATATTGTTTATTAAACGCTGATGTTGTTTTGTTTAGACATGAATATTTTACTCTGAATGTAATTATTGACAGATAATTTACAGAGTTCTTGAACCCTATATTTTTTGTATAATGGCTTCTTTTGCTATTTGTCCATTCAGCTTTACGACTTATAGAGTAATATTTGCACCTGAGAAAAGGTTGCTTTTGTAGTTGATTCCTAATCTTGAAGAGGTGAAATTGTACGACCTTGTCTTAATTTGGTGGAACTAGCTCAAGGACCTAATGAAAATGCAAGATAGTTAATAGGTAACTATATTTGATTAACTAAAAATAAGTAAAATGCAATTGTATGTTTTTTTTAATTCCAAATTTGTCAATGTTGTATGCTATTACATGTAATGAGAGAAGAAATAAATTAACAACCAAATGCCTATCAAATTTTGATACTTATTATTTACCAAAATTTTGTTTCATTTCTTTTAGGATACTCTCAACATGTATTTATACTTAAAATGTTAATCACTATAGGGTTTAGGATACTCTCAACATGTATTTTGTTTCATCCTTTTATCATAATATTTTCTACTCTTACTTTTGAGGTTTGCTTATTTGAAATTTTAAGGCAAGCATTATTGGCACTGTATTGTGGCTTCTTACCTATTCACATATTGTTTTTCTTTTTCCTTTCTGTTAACTCTTGGATTTTCATCCAACAACTTTGAGCATGCTATGTATCTTATTAGAATACTTAACCTTAAGTACTTGAACACTCGCATATTTGTATGTATTATGTAGACTAGCAAGCTTCAGTGTCTATTATTGCTATTGATAAGCCATTGCACATCACTTTATCTTATTTTAGTCTTGTATGTGATGGAAATTTGTGATTTGTTGTGATGGAAGAAAGATATTTATTGCAGTTTTTTTCAGCATATGGTAAAAGGATGGGAAGGCCATGTCAGCCAGTTCCATATTAAACTTTTTGTGCTTGTATTTACTTTTGGATGGGAATCTAGAAATTTTGTTGCACAACTTGTTAAGACATGGTGATTGTTTGGTAGGACTTCCTTTTGCTTTGCGGTTATTGCTGTTGATATTTAGTGATTTCATCTAACCATTTATTTTTGTCTTGAACTCTCTTGAATCTATCTTCTGAGTACTCCGTGTGTGTTCAAATCTAGGTTGCTATCCCCGTGGTTCCTACTATCAGAGTAATTGTCACTTTCACAAAGCTTGAAGAATTACCACCAACAGATGAATTCACAACACCCCCATCGAGCCCACCTGTTGCAGGCAGAGAGAGCCCAGCTGCAATGCAATCCTCAAGTTCATCTTGGTTTCAGTGGATAAGAGCTCCTTACAACCGCCCTAGCTCGTCTGCTACTGGTTCTAGTAGTAGGATTGAAACCAACCAAGACCCATTTGCAATTCCCCCAGAATATACATGGGTTACAGTTGAGGCAAAGAAAAAGAAAATGCAGGAGAAGAACAAATCAAAGAAAGGGAAAAGTCACCACAAATGAGGTGAGGCTTGGGGAGAGACTTAAGACCCAAATGTAAAGAGGATTTAGCTCAACAAAGGAACTCAGCAAGATACCAGATAGAGAATAGTATTTCATTAATCGGTGATTTCGTGATACTACTGTAAGGAGAAAAAAGACTGATATTAGAGAAGGCTTTGGTATAGAGAAGTGAATCGTCCATTTTATCAAGGGAAAATCTACTGAATCATTGTGGGGGTTGGGAACAAATTTAGGAAAATATTGTGATTCTTGCGACATTTGGTGGATGTTTACACACCAGTTTGATTACTTAATTCATTTCATTTGCATATATATTGGGGTTCAACTTCACTCACAACATACTCAACAGTTAAGTGGCTGCTGTTGGAATGGGCAGGCAGCCTCGTATTCAGCTCACGAGTGCTTTGAAATATTTTATTTTTCCTCGTTTAATTTATCTGCAGCTTTTGCTTTTTGGTTTCTCAACTTTTGACTTTTTGTTAATTAATCTCACACTAATTTAAGCCTAAAGAAGACAAGAATTTCTTCTACAAATATGTTGAGGCTGCCTTTGTTTCTCTTACCCAAATGATATATTTTTATTTATTTGGAGGTGCGAAGTGGTCATGGAAAAGAGTAAAAGTAAGAAACGTGTAAATTCATTCTAATGTAACAATCCAAATCCAAAAGAGGTCTTTTTTGGATGTAACAATCCAAAAGCATTAAAGTAACATCGAATGTAACAATCAAAGAAATAGGCGGGATCAAGATGTTCAGCTTTAGGCGCGCACTTGACCGTACATGCAGTGCAGCATCAACTATTGCCCTTCTGATGGAAATGTTGTCATATCATCATCATCATCATCATCATCATCATCACCTTCATCAACATCAAGAGTGGGAGGAGAAGGAAGAGACACGGTTATTATTAGAGGGTGAGAGCTGAGGAGGGAGAGAGAGAAAAGAAGCTTTAACATTTGCTTTCACTACATGGTAATCATTTTGTTACTATGAAATTTCATATTTCATTTTATAAGGCCCGAGTTTTTTTTTTCTTTTTAATGAGAAAAACGGATAAGATTTATCTCACAATGGAAGAAAAAGTATTCTTTGCTAGAGAATATCCTTTTATTATTTTTATTTCGAGATTAAGAATATTCTCAATATTTTATACAATTATATGCATAATAAGGCAGCTTTTCGAAACAATGAATGCGCATCAATTATGACCTAAAAAAGAATGGGCAGCATTATATTCACTAGTTTCCTCATAGTTAAAAAAATATATCTTCTCTTTTTTTCCTTTTTATATGTATATAATTTTCTTATTTTTAAAGACCGAGCACATATATTGAGAAAAAAACTGTATTATTTTTCACTATAGAAAAGAGTCTTGACTTGCATACCAGTGGTCTATACTCGCCTCCAAAACATGATAACATATCTTTGACAAAAAAGAAAAACATGACAACACATCTCATGTTTTCTTGTGGGAGCTTATAACTCCCGTAGTAAAAGAGTCAAGGCAAGAATTCATCACAACAAGACATCTCACGTTTTCTCGATCGAGCTTAAAACTCCGTAGTAAAATAGTCAAGGCAAGAATTCATCTCTACCCCTCCTCCTTCCCAACATAACCAGAAGAAACTTCTTAGGTTTTTATAAGGAGCAATTTCTGCCTTTCTTTCTCCTTTACATTCATGGTCACTCACCTAGCTAGATAAGTCATTGTCACTTTCAATACGTATGTTGAATTCCAACAAAACAGCTTAGGCGAAAAATCCAAATGAAAAAAAAAAAAAGAGGGCTTTTATATCATTGGAGACTTCTATATCAAATGTCATGACCTTCATATATCGCTGGCTTCCATCTGCATCTCTCCCACAAATTTCAAGCACTTCTTTTCAAAATAATTTTCATCTTTTCCTTGCGGTATTTGTTTGCTATCGATCTGTTGCCCATATTTTTAGTGTTGAAGAGAATTCACCACCCAATTGGAGTTGTATTCCCAAACAAATCGACTCACTGACAGCGCCTCATGTTGTCGTTGGGGCTCTAAGCAAATCAATGACTATAATTTAGAATCTAATGATTGAATGTTTAAAAAG
Organism: Prunus avium; assembly: GCF_965620075.1. Lineage (NCBI taxonomy): Eukaryota > Viridiplantae > Streptophyta > Magnoliopsida > Rosales > Rosaceae > Prunus > Prunus avium. The sequence continues at coordinate 288,237 of NC_142284.1, read as the reverse complement.
AAATGTAATGCAAGTAATCCACCTGCAAGTCCAGTTAAAGCAATTGAGTGAGACCTAACTGCGAAATCATAAAACATAAAGGAAAAGTGTAACCATGAAAACAAATTAGAGAAAGAAGGCACATGCATGGTCTAAGTCAAATGGCCATATATATATATATTATATGAGCAAAACTAAGGGAAGAAGGATGATGTACAGGTTGACTAATTACTAGTTAAATATCACCTTAAAATGGAAGATTAAGAATGAGAAGCGAGGCATCATACCTTAATTAAGTTGGATATCCTCATTGAATTGCACAAACACAAGAGTTTCTTACTCCCTCAAGGTCCCCATCTTCCCACACGCTAATTAGCATACATTATGAAAGAGTGTTAGAATTGTATTGAAATTGGTGAGTGTCTAATTAACAGGCATAATCCAAACTGTTTGAGATGAAAATGGGGTTATATGAATTAATAAATTCCTAGTCTAGTAGTGACATAGGGTTTTCTTTGGTAAATTACCTAGAGGAAAGACATGATAGTAGGAAAGTAAGTAGGTGGGGGCTTAAATTTAAGTATTTACCTTGGCTCAAACTCCTGAACATGGGCAATATCTTTGCCGTGAGCAATATCAGGCCAACTAACTTTCCTCCTTTCTGCCCTGAGTTGATGATTTTCCTCTACAGTTGCTGTTTTCTTGAGATTACTCTTGAGATTAAGGGCTTCAATTTTGTGAGGTCCACTAGACCCACAGCTCTTACTGTTGTTCTTATCATCATCATCATCACTTGTAGTAGCAGTAGCTTGTGTTTGATTATGATTAAGATCATGATTATGATTATGATCTTTCTTTAATGGTGGACGCTGCTTCTTGGTATAAATATTGTTGCGGTTGTGGCTGCTTCTGTTGCTCTCTTCACATTTGTAGTTAGAGCTTCTTGATGGTACATAGCAAGAGCACACTAAAGCAGTGCACCTGCCCTGCGCCGACGCCGCCAGGAGTACAATTAACCAACAAGGTTAACTCTTCTACTTATGTTGTTGTATGTTGTCGCTATGACTGTTTCATACATCAAGCAACGAGACCAATCTTGGAGCTATCTATGTATGTGGGATGTGAATGAATTGATCAGGCAGATCAAACAAATGAGTTTTTGAAGAAACAGGAGAGAAAGAGAGTGAGAGAATGCAGGGGAGGGGCTTTTCCTTAATGATTATTGCTTGCTTTAATTTGCACATAAAGAGAGTGAGAGTGAAAGTGGGAAGGAGGGCCTCTCTTAGAGGTGGGGTTTCTAGGTTTTGAAAAGATGGTTGGGAGCCATAATCATATGCTCATGCCTCACTCCACTCCACTCCACTCCACTAAGGCCTAATGCTCATGCTTCCTTTTTTGCTTTTGCCTCGGCGCTTATAACTTGTGAGGTGAAATGGGTGAAACCATAAGGATATATAGAGGATAGAGTGCTCTTTATCTTTTCACTGTATATATATAGGAATAGGAGGTCCATTGCATTCATTGCTTTTAAAAGTAACAGACAGTCTCTAAGAGGAGCATCTAATCTTCTCTTTCCCATGTTTTCCCTTTCTTTTTGTACTTTTCGCGGCACGGGGCTTGAATGAATTGGGTGGAGGGTGACAATTCTTTTCTGGAGGTAATGGAATGGCAAGGGAATAATATATATATATATGATGCTCTTTCTGTTGTGTTTGTATTTAAAATTTTAAAACATTAGGTGTCTGAGAAGGTAAAGTCATTTAGATGATCTCTTAAAAGGACAATATCATAATTGAAACGGCTTTTTCCCCCTCCTTTTTATCAGTGTATTGGTATATATTCTAATGCAAGAAATCTCTACTGAAGGAATTTGGAAGCTTATAACATGGCATCTTTCAATTTGATCCTGATATGTGTACATTATGGCATAAAGGACCTTTATCACCAATATAAACAGTGCATTGTTTACCGGAAGAAGACATTTCGTTTAACATCACAATTTTGCCTTCCATTGAAAAGGCCTAGTCTACTAACTCCCCATCACTGAAATAAGAAATTTATTTTGTTCGTGTGACGGGGATCGGGGATAGTACTATTTTGCCATCTCCTACCAATAACACAATGACACGCTGAAAAAATTCCCTCTGACACAGGGATTGAAACTTTCCACACCCTTTCCAATTCACTTGTACGCTTTTACCGTAGCCCATCTCGGAGATTGATGTGATCAATATCTTGAAGGGCATGTAGCTAGTGTTTTATGCAATCATAAACCACACATGCTGGCATCTAGCTGCCTTCCAAGTTCAAACAGAGTGAATAGCCAGCAGTGTCTATGAAGTAGGAGCCCATATCAGGTAGCTAATATTTCAGATCTAATGACAATTGAACTCCCCAATTAAAAAACTTGCTTGAAAAAAAATCTTGAATTGATTTCATTCAACTTTTACCTTTTTCTTTCCAACTATCAAATAAAAAACATAGCCTTTGGCTTCTGGAAAGGAACCAGACTTTCAGTTTGCGTTCGTTTCTTTAAAAAAATATTATATACAACAATGGGGATGCTTGGCAACTGTTGAGCATAAGAAATGCACCTAAGAGGCTAAGACAAGGTTAGATTAGACATTTGACTAGTGTATGATACTTCTCAATATATGCACGATTGAGGGGTTCAAGAAGGTAGGTACAAAAAGTTTGTTACCAAATTGTATCTCGAATCACACGTGCTAATACCCGTGAAGATAATCGACTGAGCACTTCAGGGAGCACTTTGGAAGAGATGCTGGGCAAAACTGGAAGAAGCTCTTGGATAACCCGAGACACATTTAAACCCTGTAGATGTCCCCCACAACCGCATAAACACAGCAGATAACAAAAATTAGTATCTTGAAGGAACATCATACGCCACAAGCTTTCAAGAATTTTAAAATCAAAGTCTCAGCATAAAGCCTGTAAGTACCTGATTTGATGTTCGCGATAGGGAACTTCCTGCAGTCAAGAACTCGAGTATTGTTTGGACATTGTTCAATATAACTCTATCCTCCTCTGTGATTGTTGGTAGAAGTCCTGCTGGCTTGAATAGCCCAAAAGTAGGAACCATGCTGAAAACTGGGGTAGCATTACCAAAACCAAGAATTGCCATAACACGAACCAATTGTTCCCTTGTAACTGCATCAATGCCCTTAACAATCTGCTTCGCATGTAAAAGACACTAGTTAAAACATTTAGCATGCTTTAAAACATTCTATGCCAACTGAATTCTGATTCCAAACCATGCACAAGGCTCACTAGATATGTACACTAAGAAAGCTGTCAACTTCAAAAGGAAAATAAGGGCAGTTAGACAGAATAGGAAAACCCCATATCTTTTAGGGCAGGAAGACAAACAAATCGAGGCAAAAGAAAAGAGAAACAACTCTGCAATCAATTTCCAACTAGGGACAACAGCCTTTGCACTTGAAGGATAGGAAGCTAATTAAATGATATTTCATTAATTCTATAACTTCTAGAAGTACCTCATCCAGAAGAAATTCTCTGAAAAAGTTCCCTTTGTCAGACAGTAAAAATGCTAAAGCCGCCCTTGTTTGTACTGGTGGCCCATTTGAAAGAAACCCGGGCAAGGCATTCTCTGTTTGACCTTGCAGAATGCCAAGTTCAGCCATATCACCACTCAATTCCTCTCCACCTCCACTTTTAGCAGCTGTTATGAAAGTTTCAAAGGCTTGCATGACATCAATAAATCTCTCCGCATCAAAAACTCCAGATTTCCCATATATTGTGTAACGTAAAGCACTCCTTAGCCTTGGGGATTCATCAGTCAGGAGCCTCTGACAGTGAAATTAAAAGTAAGAACACAGGGAATTTCTATTCAGACAAAGACGGAGCATTTCATGAGCAAAACACAAAAGAGATAAGAAACATATGTTGCAGCTAAAGCATGTAACCATTTAGGATTTCTTTCTACAAATTTGACTAAAGAATAACTTGTTCATTACTGTTAAAGAAACACATCCTTGACATACCTACTAACCTGTTATGGGAATCATTCCCATTCCAGGAACCATCAGGAACCAACTTCACCCAAATTACCCTAACATCTCTTGATAATACTAAAAACACCCTTAAAGAACCTACGTGCCTAGACACTTAAATGGGAATGACTGTTTTGAATTCATTCTCATTCTGATTCCATGTGTGTGAAAATGCCATCAGCAAATATCACAAAGTAGCAGAAGACATTGTAGTGTCTTTCTTTTTCTTTTTTTCAATCCACAGGACAATGTGGTTGGTAGCATGAGAAATTTTTTAATCATTAAAATCATCTCATAAATTTTTGAAAATACTGAAACCTTGAGGATAAAAGAAGGGCACACCAACTAGTAAGTTCAGGTATCCCATAATTTTTGCTTATGTACGTATTCATTTACTTTTCCAGTTACAAGTCAATCACCAAATTTCGTAGACAATATTCCACTAACCTTCTTAGGTTGACCATGTCAGCAATTTTGATCACATGGTCCAGCTAACATTCACTTATTGCATAGGCTTGTATTCGAATATGGAAGGGATAATTAAATGAATTACGAACCAAGAAAATATGCACCAGCATTAGCAGATTTAATATCCATGTGATACTAAAGTTAAATGTATAAAAAGCATCAGATACATGAAAGAATATGGATACCTGGGCAATATACGGATAGGCCTCGTCCACAATGGCAAAATCGGGATTTCCTACTAAAGCTATGCCTTCCAGGACCCCAATTGCCCTAATTATAAGAGCAAAATAAGGGGGTATCCTAAATGGATAGTCAAATGTGATTTGAGCCAAATCTGATGCCAACTCCTGGAAGTTGATATTTTTTGCTCCTCCACCTTCAAGAGCCTGATCAAAAACCTTGGCCAGAACAGGCAAAATAGGTTCTAGATTAACCCCCTCTGAAATAAATTCAAGTTTAACAAAGTCTTTGACTATGGCTCCATAATCACGATGAATAAGGTGAGCAATTGCCTCAATCATTCCATACTTCTGATCATCACTTAATTTAGTAACAAGACCTATTACAAAAAAAGTGAAATTTAGAAAAGGTGATTTGTGCTTGACAACAAGAAGAAATTATAAACACTCAATTTAACATTTTTTTGCAGTCCTCAAGCTAGGACAATGTCAAGGAGGCAAAACGGGTTAACCTTAGAGTTATGCTCAAAAGGCACAAAAATGCATGAGACTGCCAGTACATTTGGAGTGCTATGTCTAATATCAAGATACGTAACCAACCACTCATGATGAACTGAAGAAAAAGCATACCTAATAGCGATCACTGTCACAAATTGCAAGGCTTTGCTAAAGAAACATATGCTCATGTTAGGTCTGGAAGCTACATTTTCGGGAGAAATACAGGCACGGAGGATATTTCTGAATCTATCTTTTCAGATTTAGTTATGATTGTCCCATGTCTATTTTCCTGCTAGTTCATGACGTCAATTTGAAGACTTAATGAACCTGACTTGAGAATTTCACTCAACATGCTTTAACTTTTCTTATGTCATTGTCTTTAAATGAATAGGTCCAAGTTTCAAAATTCATCTTAATAGGATACCCACATTAAGGTTAACAGTAGTAGTGTTTGGTGTACTTTGACTTAAGAGTGTATCTGACTATTATTTAAGTTAGATGAAATCATGATAACCTGGAGGTGAGGAAACTCCACTGAATGGAAAAAACGTGGTGTATTATCTTTTATTGTATTTAATGTTTTTTCTATTTAGTGATAGGTGACATAAGTATATTCTTTAATCTTTTTTGTTGTTTTTTTGTTTTTTTGCACTTTTAAAAGTTAAACATAGTGCACAGAAGCATATGAAACCAATTTTCACTATATGATGTTTCTAAACAAGTGGAAACATGACCTTTCAGCAAGTACTGTAATGAGTAGAATATTACCAAAATCAAGTATGGCAAGCTTCCCATCTGGAGTACGAATCATATTCCCAGGATGAGGATCAGCATGAAAGAATCCAGTATCAAGCAACTGCAGAAAGATGACAAGTTAAAAACCGTGGTTTGGAGTCATTAAAGGCACTAAGTATCCTTGAAATTCAATTGGCCCAAACAAGAAAGAGTAGACTTTGCATTTACATAAGCAAAAACTAATCACAAAAGTGGAAAAGGGAACACAAGGCCACATAGCCTGTAATATCATTTGTTATGTTCTAGTCTATCAGTACTGTTTCTAAACAAATGACTTGACAAAATAATCACTGTTCGAAGCAGCAAGATAAAATGAAGTTGGAACTTTTCTGAACTATTTCACGATCACGTTTAATGATGAAGAAAAAGAGATCACCAGAAAAGCAACATCTATCTCTAAAATTTAATATGCCTTCAGGAATTACAACAGCACCAAGTCTACTAATAGTACTTTACCTGCTTCAGGTAGCATATGACTCCAACATTAACTAGTTCTCCAACATCACTTTCAGTACTCTGTGATAACTTCTCTCCATCTACCCATCCTGTAGTAAGAACCTTTCTTGAAGTATATTTCTGGTAGGTTTTAGGTACAACTACCTGGAAAGCATGAATCATAATCAGTATTACATATGCTCTCATGTTAATTTCTGTTTGGAAACTTGCTAAGATCACAGTTAATGTCTAATCACATCCGGAAAAGTATCTCAAACATTTGTCACAATTTAAAGGGTTCTACAGCCAGCTATTACCAGTTTTAGTCAAGATCAAGTGCACAAATATACAGAGACTACAATTCCACCCTTCAAGGGAGAAAGTCATACTACTTATCTAGACCAGATAGTATTAAAAATTAAGTGTTAAGTTTGATTTTAAGATTAGAATAAAGATTGTGTGTTAATTGTGTGAGTGCGTGTGTTGGGAGGGAGGAGGTGGGGTTGGGGTTTGAATCAAACAAGAACTTCTACAGATATACCAAAAGTGATGTTAGAACTTGTCGGACTCACCTGTGGAAGGTCTTTCCTCATCATTTCAGCGAAGAGTGTTCCATTTTCACCCTCATTAACATAATCCAGCTCTTCAAAAAATCGAGCTGCCCATTCATCAACTAATCCAACTACATCTATAGAGATCTGGAAAGATAAGGGAAGGGTTAGAGGAAAAGGGAGAGAGGGAAGGGGAAGAAATCACTTATCCATGATATTCATCCCTTAGACAGCAAGTTAGGAAGTCTAAAAAAGAAGCAACTCCTCCACGTGTCTAGAGATGTACCTGAGGAAACTTCCGGAGAACCAAACCCAAGTTTCGTATGACAAACAAATCAACAGTTACTGTTTCAAGAACAAAAGGCCTCTGCACTTTAACAGCCACAATATCTCCATTTTCTCTCAGCCGTCCCTTATATACTTGCCCGAGAGATGCTGCCACAGATTTTCCACAAGAAGATAAATTCTATAAGAGCACGGAACTTCAGAAGCTACACGTTGTTGATAAAAATCCCAGAGAAAAAGCCTCTTGTACATTTAAATATTTATCATGATTCTTACCAGCAGCAATTGGAGAAGAAGTAAGCTCAGAGTAGATGTTAGGCCATGGCTGACCAAGCTCCTCCTCAATCAGAGCCATAGCTATATCATCTGGAAATGAAGGAACCTTCACATATCATCAAATGGACATATCAGCTATGACAAAGATAACATGAACTGTATATATAATGAAATTGCCATCCTAGTCTACCTTTATGTATAATGTGCATAATTACTTAAAATCCTCACGCACAAATATCTAGGAGCTGTTTTCAAACATAAAAAAGTTCACACAGCCATATCAAAGAGTTTCTGCCGCATCAAGCTGATATATTAAAGTTTGGGAGTGCTGTTAAAGTAATAAATAACAAAAGTTTTAGAAAGTTTTTTCAGAATTCAGTAAGATGAACCTAATCAGAGTGTCTGTAGTGCATAAGTGGTGTGGCTCTTTTAACCTGCCTTAGATCATAGAATGATATATTGATGATATCCTTGTAAACACAGAAATTTTCAACTACATTTGAAGGCAGCAGAGGTTATACGTAGGTCACGTAAAAAAGATTTTTTATTCATACAAGAAGAAGAAGAAGAAGAAGAAGAGCCAGAGCATGCAGTGTTGTCACCTTCAAACAGAGTCTTGCAATATGCCAAATTCATGGAAATACATCGTGCAATGGAAAAGCATTAAGAGATTGAATCAAATCATAACTATACTATGTTTACTTCTTAACAAATGATAAATCTAAGAAAAATTATCCAACCCTAAATTCCGTGATATTTATGACAGGTGCTGCCTTCACATACAAAAAAGTTAGATAAGGCTCCATTTGGATTGAGGTATTTGAAAGAAAGGATTTGAATTTGACAATAAAGCTAAATTTGCTATTAAAAAAAAACTAGAAAAATTTAGATTAAATGTATTTGAAATGACTAGCTATAATACATTTGGAATGGGTTTGAAATGACTATATGCAAGGAGTCATTTGAAATCCATTTGTTTTCTTCATTTCATTCTTATTCAAATATTGGCATACATGGATTGTAGTCGTCTAATCTTACAATTTAACCTTATACTGTCATTTAAATTCTTAAATTCGGAATCCTTCCATCCAAATGGACCCTAAAGGATGTAGAAGGGGCATGGCGAAATCATAAGGACTGAATTTAACAGCTTCATATGAATGAGACTAATTCCTAGGTTTTTCAACCTCAAATCAAATCTTTGCTGCTTTCAACAATACACACCATATTTTCACATGCTATGAAAGCATACTTAAGTATTACTATTAGATGAATGTTTCTTTCAAATTTAGGTCAAGAAGTTTCGTTTCAAAGAAAATCACAATGATTCTATGATCCAGAAAGCTTCAAATGCAAGGAGTCTTAATCTCCTGCTCTGACCTCATAGCACAGGAGAATAAAGCAGGGCCTATTATAATTGGAAAAGTTTCAATGTATGTTTTATTTCTAACAACTAAAAAACCAAGTTATCACCCTCTTGTTTTAGAGTTTTAGCGTCTATTCTATCGTTTGTATGCCCTAAATATTATATTTCATCTAATAAATATCCTCACTGACACAGATCTCACATGATATTCCCTTAAACATTACACCGAATGTATCACATGCCACATAAGCATACAAAGGCTGACTCTACTAAGTTAACATTGTACTTGTCACAAGGGTATTCATGATATAAATGAATATGTTTTGTGGATCAAATGATGTTGTGGTTGTATCATATCCACCACACCTAGCCACCTCGCCCTTCTCTCTCTTTCTCCCCCTTCCACTCCTTCCCTCCCTCCCCATTTTCAAAAGGGCTTATACAGGTATTGCACAGAAACTTTGTAAATGTAATAATGACAACTCCTATTATTCAAAAGGTATAAGAACCAATGACTTTACCTTATCACAAAGCTTTTGTAGCTCAGTCATTGCAGCTGGTGATAGTATATCTGGTCGAATGCTCAATGCTTGCCCAAGTTTGATATATGCAGGACCCAAAGAGGTTACAATTTCTCTTAATTCAATGGCTCTAGCAACCTCATTCTGATTAAGAGAAAGTGATAAATCATTAGGAAAAAAAAAATGATGAGTGCATTTGAAGATCGAACATGCACCACAACAGTCCAAATTTCAACCTCAATATGCATGTTCCAAAGGAACAAGACCAACTACAATTTTACACAAGGAACCAAAAAGGCGAGGAAACAACACATTTCATTTGTGGAAACATTTTGTTGATAGGAAGAACATAGAGGCATTATGCCTCTTATACAATGTTTCATCTATTTTGAAGGATAATGGAAAACCATTTGAGCAGGAAAGTGAGCAAGAAAGTCCAACAAATTAGAAATTAAGAAAGAAAATGTACCACTTTTACAGACTAATAACTTCCCAATCAGTGTATGTTCTTCAATTGTTTTAACTCTCTCAAATGATCATAGGCAAGTACCAATATCTCAAAAGTAGGGCTAAAAAGACTCACCTCCTTGACCTTCTTGTTTATAATATCCCACACGAGACGCGAGAGAAAACCCCCAGCCACAGAGAGTAATTGGGTTATACGTGTCAAAACAGCACGTGGCCGTTTTCCCCAATAAGCAGAGATGCTATCAGGATCATACACCAAGGGCAAAAATTCACTGCTTTCGTCTACCTATGGATGCAAAAAAATTACATGGCATAAAAAACCAACATGTACCAGTACATCAGCTATACCAAGTTCGAAAATAGAAAGCTTTGGTTTTTTATGGCTTCAGTTGGAGAGAGCATTAAGGAACACAAAAGTGATACACATCCATTCATAGTAAGCTGTTGTCGCTTAATTTTTACTGGAAGGATGCTACTCCAAATGAATTGCATCTTATTATCTCATTTATTTACGTAATGGCATCTACAATAAAAGTTTACTAACTCCTTTGAAGACTTTAAAATGTTAAAACACATTAAGAACCGGTTTTTATATTCCATTTTACCAGTGCTTGACACTCATGTAAGTTCCAAACTCATCCACCCAAGAGAGAAAGTAAGACTTGGCTGCAGAACTTCTCAGATTATTAGTTATCAAATAGAAATTAACAATTTTTTTATTACTATTTAACCAATTAACTAGAAAGTAATGTCTCATATCCAATTGTTGCATTCTTCTTACAACTTTTTCAGCACCATTTCTAGAATATGATATTTTTTAGTAAAAAGAAGGACACCACGGCTTACTATTTATAATATACCTCAACAAGGCGAAGCTCAACATCATCTTCAGCGAACTGTGAATCCTTTAAATTTTGTCCCCGGAGACCTCTCATGAGTATTGCCAAGTCTTCGTTTTCTTCCATCTGGGCCCTCACTCTTTTTATTTCCTTCGAAACATCTCCAATTCTCTGCCATTTTCCAAAACCAATCATCTATGAGTAAAAGAACAAAATGGCATCAAGCAATCTATCAAAAATGAAATCAGCAACCTCCCAATTCGTCAGTTAAGCCTCTAAACCTTAGCTCAGGTAGTAGACAAAGGTTGTAGCTTCTAGATTCAAACATAACCATCACCAATCTAAAATGACTTCCAAGCAGTAACAGTAACACCAATGATTGACTTTCACAAACAGCTATTTGAATGCAACAAAAGACCAATTCAAGCAAGGAAAGAAATTAGAGTGACAAAAGACCAAAGACAAAGATTTTATTAAATATCCAGTTCACCGTGGAAACTCCATTGATAGGTTTTGATGTCGGAGACCTCGAGGAGCCATTGACGGTGTTAGGCAGAGGAGATTTCGGTTTTGATCCGTTAGAAACAACTCCATTGACTGGCGGAGTCCGCGAGGAGGCATTGGTGGTGCTTGGCGGCCCGGAGGGAGCGGGTTTGGGCTCAGTGGCAACCGCCAAAACGCGGTTAATTCGTTTGGGAAACCGAATTCTAGCGTTGGAGAAGGAATGTTTGGAAATGGAGATGCGACGAAGGGGTTCGCCGATTCCGCTGCAGACGAGCTGTGGCGCTGCGTCCATCTGGCGGAGCCGTAAGACCCCTGCCTTTACCTCTTTTCTTTAGAGAGAGAAACTGGGAGTTGAGAGAGAGAGAGAGAGAGAGAGAGAGAGAGAGAGAGTGAGTGACCGTGGAGCTGAGCAGAAATCAACACATGGTTATGGTTGGGAGGGAGGGACTAATTTCTACTGGCCGTTGGAGGAAGACGTGGCACGATGCCAAGCAAGGGAAGCTGTAATAGTCAGTGTGATCAACTTTGAGTTTCTTTTGTCGTGGACTTTTTCTTGTCACTTGAAATTATTACTTATGCTTTGTTAATCGTTTCATTTTCCCCTTTAAACTTTCAACCCACTCAATTTCCCTCATATATATTTCATGTCTCATCCTACCTAATTTTTTTCAATAAAATCATTAAGTTGATGATATTGTATACACATTTTAGTAATTTTATCTAAAAATTGATAAAGCAACACCTCTTTCGGTATATCTTCCACCAGATATTTTTATAATTAAAATATACCAACGATCCCATATTTAAAATATACTAAATAATACAAATATTTATAATTAAGGGCTTACATCATGCTATAACATTCTCTATCTTTGGGATTGGGTTTTTATATTTTTCCTTTCTTTTTTTTTCATAACATTTTATTAATTGAATTGAAGTCTGTTGGGACATAAGTTATTTAAGTAGCTAAGAAACCTTTTCAAATTGCCACATAGGTCAACAAACTTGCAAAGCAATGACTAAAGCAGAAAATGAAATAGAAAATCTACAAATATAATGCCCCAATAATATAAATGCCCACTTTATTAATATTATGCCTTATATATGGTCCTATTATATAACTAAGGGAACATTGTAGAGAGAATTTGAAAGTAGAGAAAGACAATAGAATTTGTGTCAATCAACTTGTATGTCTCATCTTGGTAAGACCTCTTATTTATAGGCTTACAATGATATGAAGACATTGGTTACTCATAAATTACAAGCTCATAACTATGGTATTTAATGTATATGTTACATAGAATTAGAAAGGGTGAATGTTAAGAGGTATGATGGTCATCCACCAACTCATGCATTTACAACACTCCCACTTGGATGTCCACCATACAACGACATAGTTGACTCATTAAAAACATTGCTCGGAAAACCCAATGGAACAAAACCTAAGCGAAGGAAAAAAGAGTGCACCATTCTTCTGGATTATTGATATGATGTTGGACGTACTTATGTTGCCTTATTAAAACCTTGTTATGAAAAACCCGATGGGACAAAAACCTAGTCGAAGGGAAAAGAGTACAACGCGCATATTTCCTATATGTAGAAAATTGTTAAATGCTCCCCTTGTTGAATTACTCCTCCTGATGACGACAACCTTGAATTATTTGAAGATGCAACACAAATGATATTGATATCTCATTTTCCTCCTGGAGAGCGAGCTTTGGTAATGCTTTATAAAAAAAATTTCTTCAACATCATCATTGGAGGATGTATGTGTGTCATTCATTTGAATCCTTGTTGAGGTTATAGTAATATCAAAAATATCTATACTATTTTCAAAAATCCTTTCACATTAACAATTCTTAAAATAACATCATATTCTATAATATCATCACAATAATAATATAAGCAAACTGATACGTTATCGTTACGAGGACAATAGTATAAAATTGCATGATGTAATAAGCTATTCATATAAATTTTTGTATACTATGCTAGTATGTCATAGGCTCTTTAAGAGACCTAAATATTATGATAATTTCTTTAAAATTTTGAATATGTTGAAAAGATATTGAACTTGAACTCGAACTCATAATTCAATCAAGGTACTCATTGAGGCAATTAGATCACTTTCATTTCATGATATTTGAATACATACATTGAGCTTCGGGCTCCTTAACTCCTTAGAAATTTTCTTTCAATAATTTATATAATGTATGACATTTTACATCTCTGAGAATTTATTCCTATGTATTCTTCAAAATATCGCTTCTGGCGATATCATTAACTTTACATTTTGTCATATCAAGTGATTTTATTTCACTTCATCACAAGCGCCTATTTGTAACATATACAATTTCATATCTTTTGGTGTACTAACTCTAGGTCCATTTCTTCCACGTCTTTCAAAAATATTCAATTTTACTGGATTGCCTCTTCCAGTTTGGCAAATCTTTCTTTACATTGTCGACAATCATAATAAAACGCAGATCAATATCATCATAGCCCTTTATAACTTTAGTACGTACTATATATAAACAGTATCATTGATAATCATCAATTTATAAACCCGCATTTCTCTTTATGCATGCATAAGATATAGACATTTTCATAGTCACTGGGTACCTGTGCCTCTTCAAGAGCTTTCATTGTTTTCTAATGGACTTATGTCTTCTTATAAGACTATCTCTTGCAAGATTAAATATATAGGAAATGTGGATATTTCATATAGTATTATATTATTTGGGATGCATGGACCTTTTAATATAGTCTCAACTTCAGCAGAGCCAATTGTTGACTACTTAGGCACACAACTAGACAAATCATTTGCCACCACTTTAGATTGCCTAATTAGGACATCAACATTTTGATGTGATTTATCACTTCAGCTGTGATTTTAAATGCTTCTATAGCATTTGACTTGCAATCTTCTAGTTGCGATTTCTTTCATACCTTACTTTTACATTAGGTGGCACAAAATTTTGATGAAACAATAATGAATGCATTTCATAGCAATTCACTTCAAGAACAATCTTTTTTGGTCACATCAAAATAATGTTATTTGATTGGAGTGGTAAGTGTTGTCCTTCAGGGACTAAATATAAATAATATAAAGATGATAACATGAAGCAAAATCTTCAGGTTCGCTCAATATATAGTGTAACGTAAATATCATGATCTTCAAAAATGATATAGAGCTTACATTCGCTTTAGGAAATTATGTATGCTTATATTTCTTCAGGAAATAATAGATCCAATCATATGAAATTCGTGGAAGCATAATAAAGACTTTTTTATTTACCAACAATTGAAACACATCATATTTTCTAGATTGCTACTGCTGGAGCACCTGAAAACATGAAAGGATAAATTTATTCCTTTATGCTCTTCCGCATTACAATCCTACTTGGATCTCTATTTTCTTTCTTATTTGTATATATAAGAATATCCACTTTTAGGATATCCATGAAAAATAGAACCCCAAAAAAAAAAAATTCATTGAACTTCTGGTTCATATAATATACTTAAAACATTCTTTGTGGACTTAAAGTTCAAAATCCATAACTTCTGGTTTGGAGATAACTTCTAGTTCAGAATACAAATTAAATATCCAAAACTTCAGGTTTTGATTAAAATGTATAATCAAAACTTGAGGTTTTGAATTAAGTATGTCATTGCAAATAGTTCAGATTTTTATAATCTCAAATTAAATTTTGTATTTCAAATATGTATAATGAAACTTCTAATTTCAACTAATTGCTTAACATGGAACTTTTGGTCCAAATAAGATATAAATAAATAATTTAGAAAGACAATAAAGTAGTACTAATTTTTTTTTTATTTTAAACTTACAATAATAATTACATCGAGTTCTAAAAATAAAATAAAATATGATAAAATATGAACATGAAATAGAAGGTTATAAGATAAATTGAATATATCAAACGATTCTAAGATAAATTTAATTTATAGAATTACATAAAATAAAATATGATAAAATATGAACATGAAATAGAAGGTTATAAGATAAATTGAATATATCAAACGATTCTAAGATAAATTTAATTTATAGAATTACATGGTCTAATATGAAGATATTCATAAATTTCTATTATAAAATAAAATTTAACAAGTTTCGAACTTCAAGTTTTAAAGCATAGAACTTCAAGTTTTAAAGTATAGAACTTCGGATTCTAGTGAGTCATATAAATAAAACTTCTGGCTATAGATTGAATTTGATCTTGAACATTAGGTTCAAAAAGATCACATAAAAGTATTGATTTTAAGAAAAATATGTTCAAAACTAAATGATGAATCAAAGGTTTTTCAAGCTCAATTTGATAGCAATACCATAGATATGATAATTGAAGAACTTCAGGTTCAATTAGATTGTGTGATATAGAACTACATGTTCTAATCAAATATAAGAATAATAAAAACTAAGAACCAATGAATTTAAAAGTTCCAATCTTTTGATTCCATTGTGGAAAACATGATAAAGATAAAAGAAAAAACAATGTTTGATTTTAAACTTCAAGTTCAATTAACATTTTATATATGTTATGCTAGAACTTCTTGACATGATATGAACTATGGGTTCATATTTATATTAATCTCAATAGACAATTATTAACTTTGGATATATATTAACATATATATGAAACTTCAGGTTCGGGTGCCTATATCAAATTAAAAAGAATACCTGGTTTTGAACTATAAGTCCAAATTTGTAGTAATATGATATTGTTCGAGGTAATAAAATAAAACGATAATAATAAATAAAAATTAGAAAACATGAAATCCAAATAATGTCGAAACTTCAGGTTCTTAACATGATGTATATTTTTTAGCCCAAAATCATAATACATATGCACCTGTTGACATATCAATTTGGAGGTTGACACAATTAGAACTTCAGGTTCTAGAATTTATTTATTTTAATGCACATGTGGTTGAAACTTATAGTTTGGATTAGACATTGAACTTCGGGTCATATTAAGAACTTCAGGTCCTTAAATATAAATTATTGAAATGAAAACAAATAACTGAATATAACAATAAAAATAAAATAAATTGTTGGAACTTCTGGTTCCAGTTAAAGAAAAATCAAAGAACTCCCCAAGTCTTGATTTGCTTTCTGAGAAGTGCAGAACTTCAAGTCCTTGTATATATATTAAATGGATTGAGAACTAAGAGACTTCGGGTCTTTATTTAATTATATAATTTAGGGACTTTGGGTCCTTGCATAAAATAAAAATGAAACTAAAGAAAAGAACTAAGTAAAATAAAATACAACAAAAATTAAAATATTACAATAAAATAAATTGTTGAAACTTCTTGTTCCAATGAAAAATAAGTCAAAGAGCTTCATGTCTTCATTTTCCTTTTAAGAATTGGGGAACTTCAAGTCCACAAATATTTAGGGGGGTGTATTCAATTAGGATTGTGTACGATTTTGAAAGATTTTTTTTAAGTGACAGATTTCTTGGAATAACTCTTATAGGTTTTACCCGGATTTTTAATAAACTTGTATAGACTTTTATTATAGACTTCCATACCTTTGTATGAACTTTTGTTATAGATTCAAATCTATTTGCATAGCCACTAGTCGACCATCCCTTTATTTTTTTATCATTTTTTTTTCCCAAATTCTTCCTCTACTTGCGTGCACAACAATGAAGTTCCCTTTGAAATTTCCACGAGTTGGAAACTTTCATACGCAAATAATAAGAACAGCAAACTCTTCATCCGAAAATTCAATACAAAAAAAATAAAACAACCCTTTGTCCAAAAAGCAAGGGCCCTATCATCTGGATCGCCATTAATAAATACCTAATGATTTCATAAAGTTCTTCTTCCCTCTCAATTTCTTGCCTTTCAATTTGTTCTTCCTCCATTATATAAATTGATATTCAACCACCTGAAGAAAAAAAAAATTATATGAAATCCGATCTTATAATTCTGAATTTCTTTTGGGTTCATGCCCAACTCAAGACAAAGACTCAAAAGACCAAGAGCAATGACCGACAATAGGAAAAGCTATGATGCAACAGTCGTGCTCTTCCAAATAACAATAGGAAACCTATCATCAACACCCAATAACAAGTAGATAAAGAAAGAAATTAAAAAGAATCAACCAGCTCCTAAATAGGGTGGTTCATCTTCTGCAGAGAGAAAAAAAAAAACACATCGTCTGAGATCTTTGGGGTGGAGGTTGGACTTATGCTGGCCATTATTATTTATACCTAAACCCTACAAATTCTCCAAACTCCAACACTTAATTAAATCCTTCCAAATCTATCTCCTTTTGAATACACCCACATTTAGATAGACATTTTAAAAGTTCAAACAAGTCTAGATTGAATACACCCAAACTGTTATAGACTTTTTAAAAGTTTATATAAATCCAAATTGAATACACCCGGATTTTTAAAAACTTTTTTAAACGTTCTAGAATCCTAATTGAATACACCCCCCTAAATATATTATAAGGATTGAAATCTAAAGATTTTCTGGCCCTTACATGATTGAATAAGAACTGAGGAACTTCTTGTCCTCCATTAGTTATATAAGAATTGAAATTCTTGAGTATCTCACTTTACCTCATAAAGATTGGTGACATGAAATATCATGTTGATATTGATCTTTACTCTTAATGAAAATCTTGAATTTTTGACAAATAACAAAATACAGTTGAAATCTTGTAAGTAGATAGACAAAATAGATATCTATAATAAAAATGCTAATTTCTTTGTAAAATATCAAATTTCATATACACTAGATATGTAAATAAAAATAAAAATAAAATAACTTATCTGTTTGGAATCTTGTTGTTCAGCTTCCTTTTGTTGATGCACTTCTTTCCATTTGTCAAAGCCTATGTAACAAGAGTTCTATACTTGTGATATATAAGAGGAAACTATTCTATTTCTAAGATAGAAAAATAAAACCTCAAGTGGTTAGAGGCTCGTGTTGATAACGTATTATATATATAACTAAGGGGAAATTGTAAAGAGAATTCAAAAGTAGAGAAAGACAATAGAATTTGTGTTAATCAACTTGTATGTCTCATCCTGGTAAGACCTCTTATTTATAAGCTTACGATGATATGAAGACATTAACGACTCATAAATTACAAGCCCATAACTATGGTATTTAGTGTATAGGTTACATAGAATTAGAAAAGGTGAATGCTAAGAGGTATGGTGGTCATCCACCAACTCATGCATTTACAAAAAGTCCTGCATATTTCAAGATTTTTGCAGTAGAACGCGTAGACGATATTGTCCAAGAGCCCATTTTGGGAAGATATTTCGATATGATGAGTAGTTTAGCGTACAATTCCTCATAAATACTCCAGTAATTTCCTGTAATGGTACACAAATGAATTAAGTTTAAAAGTTAAATCATTATGAAAAAAATATAAAATAAGTGTAATATTATTCACAAAGTAGGATCCCTTTATTTACCTGTTGAGGGAAGTCACCATCGGGCATTTGTGAATTGATCAATAGCCTTATTCCACGATGGATGGGTGTTGAATCTATGTCAACCTGAATTTTCATAAACACGTATTTAAATATATATATATATTTTTTATTAAGAGGGGCGTGTATTTAAATAATTTAATATTGAGTTACACTCCAAATTCAACTTCTTTATTTTAGTGCCTTGACATTGCAATTTGCATGTGGCATGGATTAGAATTTTCTTTTTGTCAAGAAAGCAGCTTCATCCTGGGCTGGGGCTGGGAGGAAGTTTTCAATATTTTCCTTTGCTCACAGTAGGATATTTGTAGTTAATATATAATTTCCCACTTCAAATGTCGTTTGTGGGTAGAGCTCATGATCTATTTGCGTACGTACGTGATAATACCAATACTGACCTGCCCTGCGTTGATAAGGGATAACAATGCCCACGAAGTGTGTACCAAATTAGCGCGGTTGCCTTCCAGATTTCCATAAATACATTTGCAGCATTGACCAAAATCATGTAGGATACGATAAATTAAGGATTTGGATCGAGCCTTATCGGGTTTAGGTATATAATACGATATTGAGACGTACGTTATTTTTATGATATCTGGTTTTACTTTTCTATATGTATGTTTTTGGGAATATATTTGGGGGATTTTGTTATATTATGTGTTTAGGGTATCCTTCTTCAAATTGACCGCCATTAAAACAGTTTGATGTTATGGGTCTTAAAATTTCACTCTCATTATCTGATGCACAGTTTAATTACATCAATTTCTTTCCCTTTACGTACCTTATTTTGACTTGAAAGGTAACTCTCTCCCCATCCACCATTAGGTAGCTGCTTTGATAGTAAAAATTCACAAGCTTTCCGCAATGCGGGACTGTTCTGGTACTTCTTTCATCAGGCTGCTAGCCCCTCAACAGCAAACCATGTTCCATATGTGTAGCAAATACCCCAACATCCATACCTGTTCAATTTTATCTCTTGTAATATATGGACTCATAATTCTCTGCCCTTACTCTAATCATGTTGCCAGAAAAAAGCAACTATACATTAATTTGCTTCCAATTATTAGACTTATACATGAACAAGCAAATTGGACACATGCATTTAGTTTAGAAAGAAATGTGCATCTGGATATCAATCTTTTGTTTTTTTCCAAACGGATGTCTAAAACAAATTAATTACCATGATCCATCAGGATTTTGTGTGTCTTCAATGTAACGAATTCCACTTGATATGCAACTTTCTATTTCCATCCTTCGGTGCTCCGGATACAATTTCCTAAAGAGTGCTAGACCTTGAACTGCTGATGATGTGCACTCTACGTACCTAATTAAGATTACACACATGTATAAGTGTTAGAAATTAGAAAATGAAGCTCGAGAAACCATTGAATTTCTTTATCGAAAAAGTTTTCAAAGAAATCATACTCTCGTTCAATAAGAGTATCCTCAAAGAACTCTGTGGGATTGAACTTCTGCAAGAGAATAAAAGTTCATACGATGCTTTGCCTAATTATATGAGATTTATATATAAACTTCCAAGCTTAGAGCATTATTACGTACCTCCAACCAACGAAATGCTCTTTGAGGCTCCCAAGCAGGGAAACCACCACTGCTGCTCTGGTATTGAAAATTAAAGAACAAAAGCATGTTATGTTACTAAAACTTAGTTATAAGAAACTATATATATATATATATACCGGTTGTTTAGTTTAGTTCTTACTTGCAAAGAAAGAATGACATTCACAGCATCATAGAAACATTCTGTTTGCATTTTTTCTCCAACTAGTTCCGTTGACATTTGTGACAACAAGAGTGCAGCCTAGGTACGTTAGACAAAAGATTAATGCCACCACCCTTAACTCCTTCCTTTAAAAATATTAATAAGAATATGAGGGATATATATATATATATATATATATATATATATATATATATATATATATATATATATATAAGTAGCAGAGTTGCAATACAACCTTTAGTCCTTCTCCGGTGCAATCGGAGACTTGCCAACCATGGTCCTGCGTTGAGAATGTCCATGCACCTTTAGAAATGTGTCGATACATTGCAACGAAGTTACCAGAAGGGTTTGCTCGAACCTTCAAAAAATAAAATAATTCTCTCAAGTATATGTTGTGGTAGACAAAACTATCGAGGGAGATGTATCATGTATACAAATGATCAGTGAAATATAACCTGTGAAGCCTTCAAGAAGTCATGTGCTTTCCGAAGTGTTGGCCCATACTCGTCGTTTAGGTTACAGGAGAGTATTGCTTGGATTGCAAACACAGCATCCCACGTTTGAGAGCCAAAACTCTGCCGTAAAAAATAATGTGGCATCATTTAGAACACTAAGCACAATGATATTGACGAAAATGTAAAAGATAACATATTCGTATATATGTTTTGTTGACACAATTAATTTTGACGTATCGACAATCCGATCTTTATAAACAATCACACATCTTCTACAGAACCAAACTATACTACACAAGTTGAATAAATGTAAATTTTAAATATAAATGTTTATAGAGATATATACAATCATGAATGGAACTATTTTATATGCATAAGGTGGCATCGTTCAGCACACTCGATCTCACGGTGTGCTTATATAGTTTGTCTTAATTATGCCTTTGCCTCTTGAAACAAGGGTGAAATTCCATATTGTCCCTCTTCTAAGTCATTTTGACTCACTTTATTCCTTTGACCAGCTTTTTACATCTCAGTTGTCCCTCCCCCACGACTTTATAACACGATTTGAACACACGCATGAAAATTTTAGTTTTTGGGTTGATCGTTATCAGGTTGTGTTGATAACGAATGGACTCGTTAACGGATTCTATTTGTGTCACATCAGCAACTTTGACGGACTTGAGGGTCAGGCAAATGAGAGGCAAAATGTCGGTGAAAAAGAGCAAAGTAGGTCAACGTGACTTTCAAGGAGCAATATGGATTGGACCTATCTTTTAGCGGCAATGGGTTCTTGTTTTCGTGCAAGGACTTGTATATGGAAGACCTGACAGATGAGTCACCTGAAATTTCAAGCCATCTTCAGCAACCCAAAAGTAATCTGGAATTCTGGCCAGATGAAGCTCATATGCTTCTGAATTTGGATCCTCAACCCAACAAGCAAGCAAACATAACACCTGCAAATGCAGCTAGCATTTCAAATTGGTGAAAAAAGCTGTGAAAGTTCGGTTTAAATATTTCTTGCTTCAACACATGTTAATTACCTTTTCTACACATCCAATGCAAAGATATCTGCTATTCTGATCCTCATAATGTACATGGTCAATTGCAACTTTTAGAGCCTTCTCTCTCAGAAGAGAAAAGGGCCAACGAGCCAGAATAGGTTCGGCGACATGGTGAAGAAATCCCCATAGCATATCTTGCACTAGAGGTGTGTGGATAGTAGAGATCTTCCTGAAATAGCAAGCATTTTGGCTCAGCTTTAAGTGTGTTACCAAGGTATAAATTTTTTTTTTTACGGAACACTTCATAGGTTCCAATGTAATCTTGTAAAATACTTGTCTTCTTCCCTAAAAGTAGGGACTCCTACTTTCCTATCAATCACAGTTTAACATGCGTGCAAAGATTTTTCCTTATGTGTTTTTGATAATTTATTTTTATAGGTGTCAAACGGTGATTTGTAGGAAGTAGAGGAATCCCTCCAAGGGAAGCAGTGTCCTAACTAATTAACTCATGGTATTGCCATCTAATAAAACATTTTAAACAACTAACCTTTGCAACTGTGTTTTTAGCTTTAGGCCAGTTAATTTCATAGTAAGGCTCAGTGTAGAGCTCTTGTCTGAGCGACCGTACCATTCCAGTGATTGGACCAACAAATCTCTTCCCATATAAGTATGACATAGGCATATAGACCAGGCGACAATAGCACAGCATTTTTCCTGTTGTTCAGATATTGTAATGAAGTACATATTTGTGTTTGTGTGTGCATCTGATTTAACAAGAAGTATGCTTAAAAGAAAATATGTGCTTGCTTGGAATTTGAACCTGGATGAATGGGAAAGATATTTGGTAGAAGCCAGAACTCAGGAGGCAGAGGATTGCACCCTGACCACTCATATACTCCTAGCACCTAGTTGAACCGAGAGAGAGAGAGAGAGAGAGAGAGAGAGAGGTAATTAACTCTTGAATTTTAATTTGACATGAAAAATTATAAGTGACGACGACAGCTATATACGTACGCTAAGCCAAAACTTTCCCCAAGATGGGATCCCCAGTGCACCACCATGGTCAAGAATCCATCTTCTGGCTCTTGCCAGTGCCACAGCCTTGTCTTCTTCACCATCATCATCATCAGGATCCTCTCCAAGCAGCCTCAGGGCAATGTAGCTTAGTGCTGACCCAAACATTGTGCTCTGCCCTTCTATGTGTAGTCCCCATCCTCCATCTTCATTCTGCCCACCTCAATCATCTTAGTTTTTTAATCAACTAAATCTCTATAATAATATTTTTAAAAACAATTAATATTATTTTGGATCTTGGCAGAGATCTAGCAAATTGGGTAGCTGAATTAGGTACCTGATGATTGTATATGTAGCGAATTATTTCCTTCTGGTGTTCTGGTCCTAGAACCGCATTGAGGGCTCCAGTAATATGCAATGCTATTAACTGCATATATATCATATAAATTTTGATGGCCTTGATTTTATTTTGATAAATCATTAACCATAAACATATAGATGGGAAAATAAATGTATACGTGCAGGCATGCACACATCAATTGATTTTTAATTTTTTTGACAAGGGCGATATTCTAAATTATTCTAATGTACGAGTGAGGGATTCGAAGTAAGAAATAGTATATTAGTAGTACCAAAGGTTGAATGAAAAACAAGGGACCAGCAGATTCAGCAGGCCAATGACCATCATGGGCTTGAATGGAAGAAAAGAAGTTGAGAGCCCTTCTCAGTGTACTTGTGACTGCTTCCTCTTTTATCTCCTCTGTTTCCTTCACCTTCACAGCCCTTGGAGCTGGAATTCGTCCTCCACATGGATTTTCCTTGGTAAGCTGTGAGAGAGAGCAATTTAATTTCACATCAAAGAAAACATTAAAAAGATTACATAAATTACAAATGAAAAATATGTTAAATTCAGAGAGACGGGCCCCGGTATTATTAGTAGTAGAACCATTCATTATTATATTTTGTATTTTATTTAGTCAAGTTTCCGATGTGGGACTTATATTCTTCAACATGCCCTCTCACGTGG
Source organism: Prunus avium (assembly GCF_965620075.1). NCBI lineage: Eukaryota > Viridiplantae > Streptophyta > Magnoliopsida > Rosales > Rosaceae > Prunus > Prunus avium. The sequence goes on along the minus strand of NC_142284.1, from coordinate 264,320 downwards.
GACCACTTCATAGTGTGCCACACATGAAACCAAGTCCACATTGGAGTTAATCATTCAAGCCCCACACGTGAGCACCACGTATTGGGTAAGAGTAGAGGCCCAATTTAGGCCCAGTCAATCGACCCGCTCTGATACCATGTTAAATTCAGAGAGACGGACCAGCAGCCCACTACTAACAACACCGATATTGTCCCCAACTTAACCACCTACAAAACCCAGTAGGTGTGGGGTTTTATCACAAAAAGCCTCGATATTATTAGTATTAGATCCATTCATTATATTTTGTATTTTATTTAGTCAAGTTTTCGATGTGGGACTTATATTCTTCAATAAAACATACATGCATTCTCATCAAAAGATCAGCACTTTGTTTGACTCGAAACCGATTTTTCTTAAACTGGTCACGAAGTCTTTCGACTTGTGCTCGCTCTTCTGGTGTTCCGGCATCAGGATCAAACTCCCAATGTTGTCGACCAATGTGATTATTTACGGTGGACAGCCAGGGTCCTCCCTTGGCTATCTTCAGCTTCCACATATTATTATCTAGTCCTTAATTATATGCACCAAATGAAATGATGATCAGAATCTATTCCTAAGTAGATACATGAATAGTAATATTTAGCACATAAAAATGGAACCGCTATTTTCGAAATGAATCAATGAAGGACAAGCACTAGCTAGTACAATTTCAAGACAAGCCAATTGGAAGAAGGCCATGCATATGCTTATTGACTGCCGTCTGCATGCAGAGCAAACGCTACTGCAGGCTAGCTAAGCTAGAAAATAAGAATAATTAAACTCATTTTCATTCATAATAATATAGATTCATTCTGTTAGTGATTATGCATGTTATTTAAATAGAAAATGCGAAACAGCAGAGCAGGAGCTATAGGGAAAGAGAATCAGCTGTGCATATAATCAAATACCTGAATGATCCGGAGAGGAATGGAATTTTTAGTGTTAGTTCTCAATTCTGAGGAACACTCCAAGTCTGAAATATATATATATATATATATGATATGTAGGGTTAGGGTAGGCAGGTGGTGACTAGTGATGATCAATCGTTACTGGTTAGTTTCAACCTCAATTGTCATTTCCTTGTTAGGTTCATAATTTCAAATTTTCAAAACTGCTTTTATGAGCTCAACTTGTGCCACCGCGGAGTTAGAATTTTTAGAGCATTTTCAAGGAAGATGTGGCACTTTTGACACATCGGTAATCTAAAGTGGTTGGCCAAAATGACACTAACGTATTATTATCATTTTGGAACGTACTCTATATATTGGACTGAAAATGACAATAACGTATTACAATCGCCAACACTCAAGTTAATGCAAACCTCACTTGTTGTTGCTAGTTAGTTAGGTTGAGAATTTCAAATTTTCAAAGCTGCTTTTATGATGTGAACTTACGTGTGGATTTTTAGATTGATCAACCAAAATTTAAAACTCTACTGTAAATAGCTTCATCATCTTAAAAGAGTGAAGGACCGATATTTAATACCTTTCCGAAACAACCAATTTTTTTTGTCGTTAAACAACCGATAAATATCACATTCCAAGTTCCAACCAAAGAAAAACATAATCCAATCCAAACAAGGCCATGAAGAAATAGAATTTTGCTTTCTTGACTTCTCGTAAGCATTTGGGTTATGGGCGTTCTTCAAACCACCTCCCCCTTTAGATAATAAAAACTTTAAGATGGGAAGAACATTGTCAGAAGATGAAAATTTTGTTGACATCCTGGCGAAGAAATTATCAGAAGTAAAATATTCAGACAAAGGAAAAGGTCCTCAAGTGTCGGTTCTCACTGAAGGAGAAATAGAAGACCTTGAAACGATGTTTAAGGAAGAACGACCTGAAATTAATAGGTTAACAAATGAAAAGAAATTCACTCAAACTGCTAAAACAAGAAATTACTACCCCAGACCCACTCCAGTAGATTTACAGTTTGAGGAAGATGGAATGTGGAATTCCGCTCAGTATGATGGAAGCTCCATAGTAGAATGGAATATTGATGGTCTAATGGAATATCAGATCATTAATGCAATAAAACATATGATGATGTACGCTACAGCCTCTAAGATAAAAGGAAATGGAGATAAGAGGGTGGCTGAAGCTATCATCGCAGGCTTTGTAGGTCAATTAAAAGGATGGTGGGATTTCCACCTAAGCGACTCAGCAAGAGCCCAAATCCTGAACGCCCAGGTGGCTATTGGTCAGCAGAATGTACAAGATCCAGTAACTGGGTTAATCAAAAGTGAAAACATTTACCAGGAAGATGCGGTAAATTCACTAATTTACACAAGTACTCTACATTTTGTAAGAACTACAGAATTACAGCACGACAGGTCTAGAGAACTCTTAATGAACCTTAAGTGTCCAACCTTGTCCCATTTTAGGTGGTATAAGGACGTGTTTTACTCCAAGGTATTCACTAGGCAAGACTGTAATGCTGACTTTTGGAAAGAGAAATTTCTTTCAGGATTGCCACTTCTATTTGCTGAAAAGGTTAGGAATAGAATTAAAGAGAAAAATGGTGGTGTCATTCCTTATGTGTCTTACACCTATGGGGAATTGTCCTCTGAAATCTGCGCAGAATGATTAGCTCTTTGCACAGATATGAAATTAAGAAAACAGTTTGATAAGCAAAAGGCCCTAGGCAAAAAGGAATTAGGTGACTTTTGTGAACAATTTGGTTTTGAACCAATAAAATCATATTCACATAAAACATACAAGAAGGGAAAGAAATTTGGGGGGCGTAAGACTAAAAACTACGAGAAATATAAGTCTGAACCTAAGAAGCCATATAAAACTTTCAGAAAAAGGAAATACACAGGAGATACTAGCAAAAAGGCTAGTAAAGGAAAGAAAGGAGCTGTCCCAACATGCTATAAGTGTGGAAAAGTGGGACATTATAAATCTGAGTGCAAAATGAAGGATAAAATCAGTAACCTAAGTATTAGTGAAGACCTTAAGCAACAGCTTTGCCAAATAATGCTTAATTCATCTGGTTCTGAATAAGATAGTGATGACGAACTAGCCCAACTAGAGAATGAAGAATTGTTTGAATCAGATACTGAGACTAGCTCAGGTAGCGAGGAAGAGTGCGCCTGTCAATTTAAAGATCTGAGAATATGTGTCTTAACAAAAGAAAAAAGTCTAATAGTAGACTTAATTGATAAAATAGAAGATCCAGAAAAGAAGAGAGAAGCTTTGGAAAGTTATATCTCGCTAGCTAGAACCGGACCAAATAATCCCCAACCGGCCATAGCTAATGTAAGACAACCAGTTGAAAACTATAGTTTTAAGACTATAGTAAACAGGATGAATGATAAAATTCATAAAAAGGAACCTACGCTCAACGACCTTCAGTGCGAAGTCCATGATGTTAAAGAAGAACTTAGAGAGTTAAAAAATAGGGTTAGAGTTTTAGAACTCTATTGTCCTTTTTCAGAAAAAGATACAGAAGAAAAATCTGAGCAATTAGAATTCGAAAACCTAATGGAAGAATTTCAAGAGAAAATAGAACCTGTAACAAGAGAAACCCTACAGGAAGAACAAGTTAATACTATGAGATTCATCAATAGCATAGATAAGGTGATATCACAGAAATGGTATGCAATGATAACTATTGTTATTAATAAAACCTACAAGTTTACTGTTTAAGGGCTGATAAACATTGGAGCCGATCTTAATTGTATAAATGAAGGTGTTGTACCAACAAGGTATTTTCAGAAAACTACCCAAGTCCTACACACAGCAGTCAATAGTCAAAGGATGGGGATTCAGTTTAAATTATCTAACGTTGCTGTACTTAATCAGGGAATTTGCTTTGAAACCCCTTTTGTCTTGGTGAAAGGATTAAACCAGTCCCTGATATTAGGAACCCCTTTCATTAATATGCTTTATCCTTTCTCTGTTTCTGAAGAGGGAATAAGAACTGAGGTAGAGGGTCAACCTATAGTTTTTAGGTTTTCTCAACCACCCAAGCATAAGTATATTAATGAAATTCAAGAAAAGATAAAGAAGAAAGAAAGTTATCTATATCACCTGAAAGAAGAATTGCAGTACAAAAGAATAGAGGAGCAACTGCAAGACAATAGGGTAAAAGAAAAGGTAGAAGAAGTCCAAAAGATGTTTGAAAATCAAGTTTGTGCCGAAATACCCAATGCTTTTTGGAATAGGAAAAAACACATAGTGGAATTGCCGTATGAGCCTGATTTTGATGAAAAGAAAATCTCAACCAAAGCTAGGCCAATTCAAATGAATGCTAGGCTAATGGAAATTTGTAAATCTGAAATTCAAGATTTATTAGGGAAAAAGTTAATTAGGAAAAGCTCATCTCCCTGGAGCTATTCTGCCTTCTATGTAGAAAACGCAGCAGAATTAGAAAGAGGGGTACCTAAATTGGTGATAAACTACAAACCTCTTAATAAAGCCTTAAAATGGGTTAGATATCCAATTCCTAATAAAAAGGACCTTTTGGATAGATTGAATAAGGCAGTAATTTTTTCTAAATTTGATATGAAATCGGGATATTGGCAAATTCAAGTTGCGGAAAAAGACAGGTACAAAACAGCCTTTAATGTCCCCTTCGGACATTACGAATGGAATGTTTTACCGTTTGGTCTGAAAAATGCTCCCTCTGAGTTTCAAAATATTATGAATGATATATTTAATCCTTATACAGCTTTCACCATTGTTTATATTGATGATGTTTTGGTTTATTCTAATTCCTTAGAACAGCACTTTAAACATCTGAATATCTTTTTGAGGGTTGTGAAGCATGCAGGATTAGTGGTTTCGGCAAAGAAAATGAAATTATTTTCTTCAAAGATTCGTTTTTTGGGACACAATATTAATAAGGGACTGATAGTTCCTATTGATCGAGCAATATCCTTTGCTGAAAAGTTCCCTGATGAGATAAGGGACAAGCAACAGTTACAAAGGTTCTTAGGAAGTCTTAATTATATAAAAGATTTTTATAAAGATTTGGCTCAAGATTCAAAATTGTTATACCAAAGGTTGAAAAAGAACCCAACTCCCTGGTCAGAAGAACACACTAAAGCGGTAAGAAGGTTGAAAATTAAAGTCAAAGAACTTCCTTGCTTAGCCTTAGCCAACCCCGAAGCCTTTAAAATAGTAGAAACAGATGCTTCAGAAATCGGGTATGGAGGAATCCTAAAACAGAAGGTCAATAATTCAGAACAACTGGTTAGATTCACTTCTGGAGTTTGGAAACCGGCTCAAAAGAATTATTCTACTGTTAAGAAAGAAATGCTAGCCATAGTCCATGCTGTTTCTAAATTCGAGAGTGATCTTTTAAATAAAAAATTCCTGATAAGAGTGGATTGCAAGGCTGCAAAAGACATTCTGTTTAAAGATGTAAAAAATTTAGCATCAAAACAAATTTTCGCAAGATGGCAAGGAATACTATCTGCTTTCGATTTTGATATTGAATTTATTAAAGGTGAAACTAATGCGCTCCCTGATTTCTTAACTCGAGAATTTTTGCAGGGTGCGAACCAGGAGTTCCGGACAAATGACTCCAAGTAGGAGCTCTTCAGGAGCTCTTGCTAGGTCTTCCCCGACTGATCCAAAGCCCTTGATGACTTCTTCTCCATATAATAAGGGTAAGGAGAAGCAGATTGCTGAAAATCCATTCCGTGAGTATATGAATATGTCTGTAGCAATTATTGAAATGAATGATCTGGACAAACATCCGAATTTTCTAGCTGAAAAATATTTAAGGGATAACCTTCCTCCCTTGAATTAGCCCCGTCTATTCTATGAAACTCTCCTAATTGAAACTAAATCTGTTAATATAGTTCATCGTCATAGAGGTGAAAATACCAACACAATAGCCTTTTCCAAAATCCAAATTCTAAATGTTATTTCCTTGAAAGAATGGGGTCCTAGCCCTGAAAGGGCTAAAAGATTTATCCATCCTGAAATTAGGCCATATTCATATAATTTCTGGGATTATAAAAAAGCATGGGAATATGTCTTATGTTTTCAAAATCAAAACTATTCTCATACTTGGTTCATCCAATTTAAGCTTCGGGCTCTGAAAGAACTCCCAAATTGGTTCAAGAGCTTTTTCCTTATCTGGGGTCCTACTATGGAATACCTTCCTCCTGAAATTAAGGAGTCTTTTCAAATGAAATTTTGTAAATGGAATAAGAATCATCCTGATCAGAGGACTTTGTTCATGTGGTTCATGATAATGTATGAGCTACCTTGGATATTAAAATGGGAATATGTTATCTCGGAAGACATTGATGAGGAATGGACCTATATTCCTAACTTAGTCTGAAGCATCTTAATTCGTTGGTGGGACAAATTCACAAGAGACCATTTAGTTCCTGTCAAGATTACCCCAGCAATTATTCCCTCCTTTGATCCTGTTGCTGTTCAGCCTTTGGTCACTTCTTCTGCCAGTCTAAGTGTTTCGCAAAGGCTACAGATGCTGATAGATCAGCCAGGCTCTTCTTCATCAAAAGAAGATTTGAAAAAGAAAGTCCTCGAGATCCTGGATTTAGATGACGAGTCGATGGCATCAGCTTCCGCCACTCAACCTGAAGATGAGGTGGACCCTTTTGCTAATGAAGACATGCTTGACCACTTTCATCCGGATCTCCATTCGGATCTTTATGGTGGGCCCAAGTAATATTATGTCTGATAAGAAGACAATTTGTGTTTACTGTAATTTTTGATAAAGCTTTTTACTTTTACGTTTTTTCTGGTAAAAGCAAGACGTTCCTGCTTTTACTCTGTTTTTATTTGCCTTTTGTAAGAGTCTGCCTTTTTCCTTTTTTGGCCGTTTGCGTGAACGTTCGGACAGAATCATTAAAGTGAAGATGTCGCTCTAACTGTAGGCTGCTTTTGTGATCTTCTGCCTCTAATTGACACGTCAACAGCCAGGAGGCTTTAAATGAAGGGCTTCTCCTCCTCTGCGGAGCACCGAAAAAGATCGCCTCTCAAGCAGAAAATAAACTTTGTGTTTTGAGTGTTTTTGAGTGTTTTTGAGTGTTTTCAAGTGCTGCTTCTGCGAAGCTTCTGTTAAGCACTACTGCTTTCCCTGCTTCTATGTAAGTTTGTTGAATATTAATGATACTACGTTTGATATCGTATTTAATTTCTCTATATTATTATCCTTGGTTTTGGCTTTGTATGTTTGAATTCCTCATAATAATTATGTTTATTCTCTACGTCTCTACACTACCTTCCGCTCGAAAGCTTAAAATTGATTGAGAAAAATTTTGCTCTTAAGAGTCTGGGCCAGTACCTAGTATGTCAAACAAAGTAGGGCAAAATACTCAATTATGCTCGTATAAACTCATATTCTTATTCTTCTCTAATATGGAGGTATTTATACAAGTACAAAGATATGTTAAACCTAAATAAAATAGGAAATATATCTAAATTACAATAGGAAATAAATATTAATTATAATTGGACTAGACAAATAGGTAAGTAACTAAAATCCTAACATAGTAAGGAACCAAAATCCTAACTAAGTAAGGACTCGCCAACACTCCCCCTCAAGTTGGGCAAAGATATTTCGCACGCCCAACTTGACAAGCGAGTCACAGAACACCATACTTGAGAAGCACCAATTGTAGAGAAGGTCTTTTCGTCAACCACGAGTGAAACAAGTGACAAACTAAAGCAAAGTTCGCAGTGGAAACACAAGAGCAAACCTGAAAAAATAGGGCACATAGCATAACACAGAAACCCTGTGAGCACGACAGCAGATAAGGCAGAACACAGAAGCCCTGTGAGCACGGCAATAGATAAGGCAGAACACAGAAGCCCTGTGAGCACGGCAGTAGATAAGGTAGAAACAAAGGTAGAGGGGCAAGGCATGGCAAAGAAAGCAACCCTAAAAATAGGGTAAGGCATGACAAAGGTAAAGCCTTACCCTAAAAATAGGGTAAGGTAAGGCATGGCAAGGTAAAGCTAAACCCTAACAAATAGGGTAAGGCAAGGCAAAGAAAGGCAAAGCCAAAGGCAAGGTCAACGGGCATGACCACAACGGACACACACCAGCAAAGGCATGAGCAACAATACTGGCACCATAACAGGCATGAGCAATAAGGCAGAGACATAACAGGCATTATCAACAGCAATACAAGGCATTGGCACAAGCAACGGCAGAGACAACTTCTCTTCACTCCCCCTATCCCCCTGAAGAGAAGGGGTCGATGGAGCCATATGATCAATGGTACTTGAGAAACATGCACTGACTAACACTGAGATGTAGCAGAATTAGCCATGGCAGATAGGTGGTTAAATTGCAGCGGAATAAATGAGCATCGGTGACAATAGCAAGGTAGGCAGCGATGACGGTAGAAAGGTAGCCGGCGGCGGTGGCAGACTAGGATTATAAGCTAGATGTATAGTGCAATAGAAATAGGTAGTGTCTAGGGTTAGGGTAGAGACATATCAAAACACAGCAACATCATCGGCAACAGCAATAGTTCTTCCATATATATATAGTTATTCTTTTATCCGGATGTCCGCACGTTATTATCGTGCAGATCCTATTGTAAACAGGCAGGAAAACAGAGAGGGGTAGTACAAAATACACGGCGTCCGCACGATAATAACGTTCGGATGTCCGCATAAGAGAATTTATGTATATATATATATATATATATAGTGTGTGACAATCACAAGGGTTTCTTTCATTTTTGTTTGGTTAGTGCTTCCACAGATTGGCATTTGCTTTTTCAAAGTAAGCCTGCCTACCTCCCTCTCATAATCTGTCAACTAATAAGACCAAAAAAAAAAATCTCTGTCAACTAATATATAAAAATGTGCAAAGGAGAACAAGTCAACATTTGCATGATGGGAAACCATTGTTTATGCATTAATTTGAATAGCCTACCATATGGTTATGGCCTCAAATTTCTTTTAAAATATCATAATCAGTATCGTTTAAACTAATTTTGGTTTTTCGTTTAATTAATTAAGAAGAGTGATATATTGATTGAGTTAAAACTTGATTAACAATGAAACATATGGGGCTCACTTCTCACTCACAGAGTCATTCAGGCATAAGGTGTTGTTGACTATCATATATGATTCATAAATGGAATCCTCCGCCGGTCATTCTCGACCAATATCATCTGACTTCCTCTCTATATAGATAGTCAATTAACTAACAATTATAAATCATAGCGATAGTCTAAATTACTCTAAATTAAACTAATTCATATAAATGGAGACTTGAACTTAAATGCAAAAAAACAGACTCACTGTCCTAACCAATTGACCTAACCCACATCAACAGTACTTGAATTTTTATTAGTGTTTTCTGTGACATTATTTTGTTTATTTTAAAACTACATCATTTTGGGTTTGTATTTATCATTCCAATTCAAATTCTAACCCCAAAACACTTAACGATAGACTCAAAAGAATCAAAGTAATGGTCGTTAAGGATCCAAAATGATATTGAAATAAGTTCTTGTAATTGTCATGTTAAAAATAAATAAAAACTCCCACTTTGAAGGAGGAGAAGAAGAAGATGGGATCGATTGATGGTAGAGGATTTGGGAATTACGGCTTCAAATCGATGATTGAGAAAGGAGAAGAAAAGAGAAGAAAAGATAGAGGGAAGGAAAGGATGGAGGAAACAAAGCTCAAGTCGAATGTTCGTTGGAGAGGTGGAACTGAAATTGGGATGTATTATTTACCTGGTATTGTTCGGTACGGTATGGCACCAAACGGGATCACAAATCTAGAACTAGTGTCGTGCCAAACAGTAATGGGATGACACGGTATCATCCCGTTTACACTTCAACACCAAATGGGACGGCAAGAGATTGGCACAGTTTGGCACGGTTTCGGTACTCCGGTTTTGATGCCCACCCCAAAAAAATTCACTAGAAATCCAAATATCCCGAGTCCCCACCACCACATGGTCCCAAAGGAAAGGACCTCTTTTTTTTTTTTTTTTTTTTAGTTTTTGTCGATAAACAACCAATATGTAATACCTTACTCCCAAGTATAGTCTAAAATATCGATATAATATCGACGAAATATCGAGGATATTATCGTTTTTTCGAGTCAAGAATATTTTGGAATGTATTCATACACATATCGTATAAATATCGATAATATCGACAATAATATCGGAAAACATTGATGTCAATAATTTCTCTCACACTTCAGCAATATTTGGCCAAAATATCGCTATAATATCGATAGTATCGAAATGATGAAGACAATGAAAAATTTGATGAGTTATTTACACTAACACCCTCTGAGGTTTCTTGTGTTTTCACAAAACCACCTCAGGTCTCAAAAATTACATGAACACCCCCTGAGGTTTCAGTTTGTTTTCACAAAACCTCTTTTCGTTGATTGTTTGTCCAAAAATTGATGATTTTATTGAAAAAAAATTTATGCAAATGACAAAATTAATCTCAATGAAGTATATGCAATCTAATCTCAAAGGCCAACTTTGTCATTTGGAGAATTTTTTTTGTATGAAATCATCAATCTTTGGATGAAAAATCAATGAAAATGAGTTTTGTGAAAACAATTTAAAACCCCAATGGGTATTCTTGTAATTTCAAAAACCTCAAGGAGTTTTGTAAAAAGCCAAAAACCTTAAGAGTTGTTACTGTAAATAACTCAAAATTGAACCTTATAGGAACTCTATATGGTACTAAGTCACTCATGTATCTTACCATGCAATGTATAAAGTGTAAAATATTGTAGTAAATCATTATAAATAAATGATTATGGTGTGTTTAATCTTCTTTCATTAATTACTACATATTTTCTACACTAGCAATGTTTGTCAGTTCTCTATATAATCAACTTAAATCAGTTAAACTCATCATGCAATGCATTTTCTTCCAATTTTTTATGATAAAATAATAGATAATTGACTAAATAAACATCCTCCAATGTTTTAAGAAAAATTTCCAAGTTTTTCTTACAATTTTCGTGGTTTTTATTCAATTTTTATCAATATCGATAATATCCCGATATTTTCATCCAAATTTCCATATTTTTAGACTACCGATATTTTCGAAACCATCAATATTTTAGACATTGCTCCCAAGTTCCCAACCACCACATGAGAAATAACATATTCACTATAATTTTGCTTTTCTGACTTCTCGTAAGCATTTGGGGTTCTGGGCTTTTTTTCATTTATTATTATTTAATTTTGGGCCGGCCTGGCTCAGCACTTGAATGCTGATTTTAATTTGGACCCAAGAAAGATGAGAATGAGTTACCTGTTAGTACCATACAAACTTATACTAAATCTAACATTTCTATTAGAATGATAGCAGTTCAAACTTGATATTGAAACCACATGCACAGAACCCTGATACGAATGGAAATTGCTTACTCATCATACTCAGACTCGAATTGTTTAACTACGTTATTACATAGATGCTGCTATCATCCATTTTGTGGGCAGATTTCATCTTTTTTGTTGTGTTGCTAAACTGATATTTGTGTTACTGAATTTGGAAACTATATTGTTCTTGACAATGTAATTAAAGATGTAAAAATAAATAATAGAAACACTTAATATACTACGTACTGATTGTCAATTACATGTGAAGCCCTCAACTTCCTCTTCTTTTATGCAAACATGCAACCCAATACAAATGAGGTTTATAGATTAGTCACGTGTGTCATCATAGCCTCATAGGAGTGGGGATTTGAATTAGTGAACCGATAAATCAAGCTGAATTGAGTCGAAAAAAATCGTATTGACAAAAAAAGTCAACATAGGCTCAAAAACCAAACCGGATCACTTTGGATTGGTTCTCGTCTCAGTTCTTGTCTTGAAAAAACCGATCTAAACTGAATCGGACTAGTTATGTTAAGTTCACTTATTGCTTTATATCCAAAATTATTCGTAAGTCTAATTAATACTCAAATAACATTAGTAACTCAAATGTATTAGTTCTTATTTATACCCAACTAAATAACTACTCTAGCTCAATTTCTTTTTATTTTTGGTAAATCTTACATGTTCTTATTGCGCTTCCGTCTTTCTCTATTTTCCACCTATTTCTTTCTATTTTTATTCATCTTTTATCTCTTTACCTCTTTCTCTCTTCTACATCTTTCTTTCTTATTTTATCCCTTCTTCCTATTTCTCTCTTCTTCACACCTTTATATTTTTATCTTTCCAAACCGGAAACCAGGCCGAATTGAACTTTTGGCTCCATGTATTGATGAATAATTAAGATCATTCAAGTATGCATAAATGGGCTAGACTAGTTGGTCAAGGTAGTGTACCTTCCTCTCTCCTTTTTGGGTTACAAGAAAAGTAATTAAACCTAATTAAATAGAAATAGGTCAACTATACAACATAGGGGACAAATCTGCTAATTAATATTAACAATTCATGGCAACAAATTGCAATTTGTTTAAAAGGTCGAGTGCTGGCATTAGTTGAACCTCTTTAACCTATGGAATGATTATGAAACAGAAAACGTAGTGGACAACTAATTAGTTGAAGCAAGCTAAGGCTCAGTAGAGCCAACCATTACATAAAATAACATTTCTTTATATTGTTTTCTTTATAATACAACAGTAATTGGCCCCAAAAAGAAAAGAAATATAATTACAGCAGGGATCAAATATCCCATATGGGTGTGGCTCCACCACACAAAAGATTTATAAATAAAAAAATCCCATATGGGTCTCGTGTACGCCTGGTGATGCAAGCTAAAGCAACCTCTCTCAGTCGCCGACAATGACATGAAAATGAAACCCTTAGCTCTATGTTTGTACAAACTTGCAAGTCGTTTAGCTTTACCTACCTCTGCTTTTTAAGTGTTAGTTTCACACTATGACTGGTGATACGAATAAACTCTGGTCAAATTATATATGCTTGCTTCACCTCACTCACCTAAGAAGAAGGACAAGAAAAAGTTTAGTCAATTATGTACTGTTTGACGTCGGACGTTTCAATTAGCAAAGCTATATCTATTATTATTCCCTAACTTGAGCATTTGACTAACGTCGTGGTGTTAGTTTTATACAAGGAACATTATCATCACCTGGAATACTTTGGCCAACTGCGTACTGTGGTTTTGCAATGTAAATTTTATATGAAAACAACCAAAATTCTGTACGGTAAAGTTAATTAGCGTACATGATGATCTTCGGAAACTATTTGGGTTTGGAACAAACAATTGCATGTCGAACTTTTGCTCTAAACTAAGACGATCCATATGTGGTCGGCTCTGGAATCAAACAATTTTGTGTCTTGCTTTTTAGCTTTTGGCTCTGTTTGTATTTTGTTTAGGATTTAAGGGGGAGTAGTTGATCGAATTCCAATTCTTTGATTCCTCCATCTTAGTTTCATGATTTATGGCTTTCTTCGTTCCTAGTAAGTAAACATGTCAGTTGAATTATTGGGGTATTTTAATTTAGTGCAAGTGTTAGAAAAAAATTGGAACCCAAAATATAACCTCTGGCTTCCCCATTAGCCTTCATCCCACCTATCCAAAATGTAGCTTTTAATTTCGTTTAATCATATACCCTTCCTCCCTATAAATTCCCACACGCCTTCTTCATTTGAGTCATTTTCACAAGGTGCAACTCTCGGAGGCCTATCTCTATTAGCTCTTTTTTCTTTTTTCACATTTTTTCATATAAGATTATATAGAAGAAATTTTTCAATGTTACGGTCACACCACCATATAATGATACTAATTTATGTATTAAAATATGGGTGGATGATTCATATGTCGTGGACCTTGGGGAAATGTTGATATGCAATTTTTCATGTTTGACATGAATTTGGCCATTGTGTCATTTTAAGTTTGTGTCTATGCATATATACGTACCTATTCGGTTTCTACTCATATATGTCAAGAATTGTCACATTTTTATCAAAACTTCATCTTTCAAAATGTAAAGAAAATGCAAGATAGAAACATTGGATGAGAAAATGGGTTGTCTGGTTCTATTTGGTTTTGTATTTCCTCTGTTTTGCTAATGAAGTTTCAAAAGAAAGAATCTGCAGAATATATTTTGTATGGAGTTCTCCAACTCCAATCCGTGTGCGCTTTCGCATCAATCCCACATCAAATATCTTAGCACACGTTTTCCTTCAAGACATATGTTTTAAATCAAATAAAAAAGCATATTTATTTTGTATTTAAAACCATACATCAACAAGGCTAGTATAGTTGTTTGATTCCTTAACTCCTCCACTACTCAATACTTAGGCCCCGTTTGGGATTGCTTTTTTTAGCCAAAAATCTGCTTCACTTTAAAGTTAAGCAGTTTATGGTGTTTGGTAAAAATAAAATATCATGATTATTTTATAAGTAGTGGCCTTTTGACAGCAACTTTTAAAAGCAGACTCTGGGTTGCTTTTCAAAGCTGCTTTCAAAAGAAGCTGAGATGAGCCTTTAATGAATTTTTTAAATTCCCAAAATACCATTATTCATTTTTAAAAATGACACCACCCCCACTTCCGCATTCAACTCCACCACCACATTCACCACCTCCACAACCAACGCCATCACCACCACCACCACCACAACCACCGCCTCCTCCACCACCTCCACCTCCCCCACCATCTCCACATCCACCCCCACCTCCACAACCATCTCCACACCCACCACCACCTCCACAACCAACACCACCACCACTACCACCACGCTGTCACTGCCACCACCACCTCCACCTCCACCTCCACAATCACCATCCCCATCAGCACCACTACCACAACCACCAACTCCACCTTCATCATCACCACCACCACCTTCACCTCCATCTCTTTCACCACCACCTCCACTCCACCATATGATTAGCACATAACACTACAACATCATGTCTATTTTAATCATTATTCACAGTTACAACAGTTTCATATTAAAATTTACCAAACTATTTTGACATTGCTTTTTATACTAACAGCACTTTAAAAATATTTTTTACCAAACATAGAACTGCTTTATTTTACAGCTAATTATTTTCAAAGCACAACAGAAGCAACTTTTTTTTAAAAGTGAAAGCAATCACAAACTAGGCCTTAATTAATTATATAAATATAAATATGAGTGTGACAATCACAAGGGTTTCTTTCATTTTTGTTTGGTTAGTGCTTCCACAGATTGGCATTTGCTTTTTCAAGGTAAGCCTGCCTGCCAGCCTCTCACAATCTGTCAAGTCTACTAATATATAAAAATGTGAAAAGGAGAACAAGTCAACATTTGCATGATTGGAAACCATTGCCTACCATATGGTATGGTTATGGCCTCAAATTTCTTTTAAAATATCAGTATCTTTTAAACTAATTTCTGTTTTTCGTTTAATTAATTAAGAAGTGATATATTGATTGAGTTAAAACTTGATTAACAATGAAACATATGGGGCTCACTTCTCGCTCACAGAGTCAGTCAGGCATAGGGTGCTGCTGACTATCATATATGATTAATAAATGGAATCCTCCGCCGGTCATTCTCGACCAATATCATCTGACTTACTCTCTATATAGATAGTCAATTATCTAACAAATTATAAACTGTAGCGATAGTCTAAATTACTCTAAATTAAACTAATTCACAGAGATGAAGACTCGAACTTGAATGCAAAAAGACGGACTCACTGCCCTAACCAAGTGACCTAACCCACATCTACAGTACTTGAATTTTTATTAGTGTTTTCAGTTACATTATTTTGTTTATGTTAAAACTACATCGTTTTGGGTTTGTATTTATCATTCTAATTCAAATTCCAACCCCAAAACACTAAACCATAGACTCAAAAGAATCGAAGTAGTGGTCGTTAAGGATCCAAAATGATATTGAAATAAGTTGTTGTAATTGTCACTTTGAAGTGCCGAAGTCGAACATCTACTGGGGAACATTTAACCATGAGGATCCGCTTTCTTGTATTGAAAAAATTCTTTCATATCTTTTTTCAATCAACAACGGTTGAACTCAAAATCACCTTCAATGAATATTAAGAATTCCTTTAATAAACATATCAGACAAGCCAAATAAGTCGGTTGGGTGGGTAAGGTAAGAGGTATGCAGGGGACAGACAGAGTTCTGTAAAGAAGATTAAAGAGAGAATAAAGAGTTCATTTTGGCTTTTTATGGGAGAATGAAGATTAAAGAGAGAATAAAGATATCTGCTGTTTATAAATAATGTATGCATACTCCATTTTGGCGTACATATGTACAGTAATCTTCCTAAGAAGGAAGGTAATGATTCATGTTATACCGAGCATGAATCATTATCAGCGGAAATAAAAAAAGTTCAAAAGTCAATGTTAGTACTATTATTCTTTGTGGCTCCTTTAGCATTGTAGTTCAATGATCCAACTCGTCTTTCTCTTAAGAAACTTCTACAAATCTCTTAAAAAGGCGACCTAAATAATTTTAAGGGGCACTTCAAATAAAAAAACATATGTGCTTGGCCATTGCATAACGAGCTACTCGATGTGCTACATTAGTTGCATCTCAACATACTTAAATTTAAAAATAAAAGTAAAAAAATGTGAAACCTATGAAAAAACAAACATTTTATATAATCGTATAGATCACCCAAAACCGTCAGGACAGATCTCGAGTGTAATTAAGCAATGCATGCACAACCCCTTCGGCATCATTTTTTATTTTATTTTAAAGTCATTCAGGCAAAAATTAACATGACACCTAATAATTCCGCAAAAATGATATATAATTAATTAGAGATGAAGGGCATTATTGGAAACAACGAAAAAAAAGAACATGAGGGCAAAGCATAGGTTTCTTAAATGGTGATTTTAATGTATTATATATTATATGATATTTTAGTATGCATGTAGCCCACCATATTAGAATAATGGAAACTGGACTCAGCCACCATGGTAGACCATTAAAAATGAATCACTTTGTGTCAAATTTACTATAATGTCCTAGCTTGTGATGACCTTGTCATCAATTATATTAAATTGAACAATTATATATATATATATATAGTCTAAAATCTCCAAGGTTTGACTGGTGGTATGTTGATTCGCATTCAGATTCATTCGTATACCACTCACTGCGATTTCGTCCTCATCGTCGTCTCTGTTATCAAAATGAGACTCTGCAAGATTGATATGTATTAGCAACATTTGTGACACACTGCAAGTTATATATATATATATATTACATTTATCCAAAACATCTATTCCTTCATCGAAACAAAAATGACAACCTGAAACGGATGCATGTAGTGGGTTGTACGGGCATACGGAAATTTGTAATTCATGTGGTTGATATAATTTATTTTTGCACCGAAATCTTTGGTTGAATTCCTCCCTTCCATTATATATATATATATATATATAATGAGCGTGTATATTTAGTCAGTTAAAAAAGTAAAGAAACTATTGGCTCAAAAGAATAGAATATAAACGCACTACAAAACATAATAAATATGTAGAACACCACAACGAGTAGACTTTGTCGCATTTGAAGAAGAGAAAATCCCCGCATACTCCCTTTTGACTTGTTCACTGAGATTGAAATAAATAAAAATTCGAAGATGAGGTAAGAGAATTTGGTGAAGATGAAAATTTAGATGATGCTATTGCGTTGCGACCACAGTTACATTAATATAAACCCTTAATCTGGGAGAAATGATCTCTTAATAATATTAATCCTATTCTTTTTCTTTTTTATCGCTATGCATATTTTAAAGGGTTTTTCAAAGATACCCTTGTCCTATGTAATTTACAGATACAGCAATAGGTGTTGGGAAGGAAGAAGTCAGTACAGTACAGGAGGCAACCAATGTCTCGTTCAATTATTTTCTTAATGTTTCATATTCTGCTGCTTTGTTTGACTTGGTAACACGACTTACATGAGTGTTAAATATCAAAGCATTTTCATCCTTTTTCCGAGTACCTTCCCTCAAATGCAGTCATTAATTAATCCTATAACACGAAACTCTGATTGAAAGAAAAATGATTTTTATTTTGGTCAGAGAAAGAAAGATAGTTTACAAGTACTTATTTAATAGTCGACCCAGAAAAATGACTAATTATTAGTCTACATATGCATGTATACAGATCCACACACCCAAAATCAAAGAGCGTGGCTGCACTTTCATCATAAATTTAAAAAGAAAAAATACGTAACGGGTCTAATTTAATGGAAAAATGTCTTGACTCGTAGTAGATTCAAGGTCTTAAATTCAAAACTCTATGACATTTCAGTTATGTGCATCTATAAAAAAAAACACCCCTCTTATATAGTTTAAACTATGAATTGTACTATAAAAAAATAAAAATAAAAAAATAAAGTAAAAGGTTGTGCAGTTGAACCCGATGGTCCCAAACAATGAAACAACAAAGCCTGTAATATTTACATTGATTCTCCTACTTGTTTTGTGTAAAAAATGAAACAACAAGTTGACATATTAAATTTGTAAATTTTGATTGGACACGCCTTGGGATGTGCAATTGGGATTTGGGAATGGACTTGTTGGCACATGAAAAATAAAAACAAATAATAATAATGGCCAGTGTGACTTCACATTCATGCTGCCTAGCTCACCAAAACAAAATTCAACAAAAGTGAGAGCGAGCTTAATTTGACTTTGATATTGCCACCCTCCACTCACACATGACAAACAAAGCGCCTATAAAAACGACTCATATCAGATCCACTTCCTTCAAACCATTCAAACAGACTCAAAGGCACGTTCCTCACTCGTCCCACACAAAACACAAAGCTCCTCTCTCATTCTTCATCAAACACTGATCACAACAGTTTGATTAATCATGGAGCATTTCTATCTCACCCTCCTCTTGGGTTTTGTCTCCTTCATCTCTTTTTCTCTCTTTGTGCTCTTCTACCGCCACAGAGCTCAGTTCACCGGAAACAACCTCCCGCCTGGCAAAGTTGGCTACCCTGTGATTGGTGAGAGCTATGAGTTCTTGGCCTCAGGATGGAAAGGCCACCCTGAGAAGTTCATCTTTGACCGCATGACCAAGTACTCATCTGACGTCTTCAAGACCTCCATCTTCGGCGAGAAGGCTGCCATCTTCTGCGGCGCTGCCTGCAACAAGTTCTTGTTCTCCAATGAAAACAAGCTTGTCACCGCATGGTGGCCTAGCTCTGTCAACAAGGTCTTCCCTTCTTCCCAAGAGACTTCCGCCAAAGAGGAGGCCAAGAAGATGAGAAAGATGCTCCCCAACTTCATGAAGCCTGAGGCTCTCCAACGATACATCGGGATCATGGACACTGTTGCCCAGAGGCACTTTGCTGATGGTTGGGAAAACAGGAAGGAAGTTGAAGTCTTCCCCCTTGCCAAGAAGTAAGTATTTTATTTAACGTCATATTACTTTTTTTTTTCTTCTTTCTAAATTGGCAATTTAGATCACTGATAGATATTAACCGATAATATAGATTAATAATATGATTAAAATCACTAGTTTGATAACATAACATGTCAGGAATGAATGATTATGGTAAGTAATAGAGCGGAGTCTACATTGATTTTAATTACTGTATGTGTAATTGATGATGTGCGTTTCAACAGCTACACCTTTTGGCTTGCTGCACGGTTGTTTGTTAGCCTTGAGGACGCAACGGAAATAGCAAGGCTAGGCGATCCATTCGCCCTGTTGGCCTCCGGGATCATATCGATGCCTCTGGACTTTCCCGGAACTCCGTTCTACAAAGCCATCAAGGCGTCCAACTTCATCAGAGAGGAGCTGACAAAGATCATCAAGCAGAGGAAGGTTGATCTGGCTGAGGGCAAGGCGTCCCCAACACAAGACATATTGTCACATATGTTGTTGTTGTGCGATGAGCATGGAAGTCACATGAAGGAACACGATATTGCCGATAAGATTTTGGGGTTGTTGATTGGTGGGCATGACACGGCCAGCGCTACCTGCACTTTCATTGTCAAGTATCTTGCTGAGCTTCCTCACATTTACGATGAGGTCTACAAGGGTACGTATCATATATGTCAATCAATTTCTTTCATTAATTTGCAATGACTTCTTTCCACATAAAGCTGAAATAATTTATGATGCTTTCTTTACCAAAATTTAAGGCCTATTAACCTTTGCATATCTAACCTTTCATTTTGCCTATGGTTAATTAATAAAGTGGGAATTGTTCTCTCTCTCTCTCTCTCTCTCTCTCTCTCTCTCTCTCTCTCTCTCTCTCGTCGACCATTAGATATTTCGATGTGAATCAATTAATTAATTGACTTTGGCCGCCTTGGATAAACATAAACATAAACATAAACCAAACCCCATCACTATATATATATATATATATATATATATATATATATATATATATTCTATTTCTTGTAAGTTGTAGCTTTCCTTGGGTCGGCAAAAGAGGCCTTTTATATAAATAGTCAAATAAGATGATGAGCTGCCTACCTGCTTCTCTTGCAATTACATATTTAACCTTTTTCAATTTGGGGGTTTATTTTAATTAATTATTAACTAACAATGTTATGTAATTAATTTGAAATGATTAACAGAGCAAATGGAGATCCTGAGTTGCAAAGCCCCAGGGGAGTTGTTGAACTGGGATGACCTACAGAAGATGAAATACTCATGGAACGTAGCCCAAGAAGTGCTGAGATTGGCACCACCTCTTCAAGGAGCTTTCAGGGAAGCCTTGGCTGACTTTGTCTTCAATGGTTTCACCATTCCAAAGGGCTGGAAGGTACGCATTCTATCATATCATATTAACTTAATTGTTTGTATTAATAATGTTTAATTGACTTAATTAATGACATGAACATGATGGTTGGTGCAGTTATATTGGAGCGCAAACTCAACACACAAGAACGCAGATTACTTCCCGGAGCCATTTAAATTCGACCCAACAAGATTCGAAGGAAATGGGCCAGCACCCTACACCTTTGTGCCCTTTGGAGGAGGCCCCAGGATGTGCCCAGGCAAAGAGTATGCCCGCCTGGAAATTCTAGTGTTCATGCACAACTTGGTCAAGAGGTTCAAGTGGGAGAAGATTCTTCCCGATGAGAAGATCGTCGTTGACCCTCTCCCCATGCCCGCCAAGGGCCTCCCCGTCCGCCTTTTTCCTCACAAAAAGTCTGCTTAACTTCACTTGAAAGGGCTGGCTGGCTACGTGCATTTCCTTCCTTCATTGTCTATTTAATTATCTAGCTAAGTTGCAGATGTATACATAAAACAATCGAACAAGGCTTTGTTTCTTCTTTTTTTGGGATCCTTTTTCTTTTTCTTGGTTATTGTTGTATTTGTTCTTCATGTCCACTGTACGTGTTTAATCAGGGCTTAAGCTCGTACGTGCCACTTGATGTTTCGATACATGAAAAAAATGTATAATGGAGAAATTAAGAATTAATAATAAACATATTGTTAACAACGCAGCTTCCTAGTGCCTCCTCCATCATGTTCATGTCATGTGTTCATTTTCAATTAACAAAACGTTCTCATCAGCACATATTTCGCATATATATATAGTCAACATATTATATATACTAATACTGCGTATAAATAGGGTTAATACATGTCTTCACGATCGATCGACAAGATATTATATACAATAATTAATGTACACAACTGTTTACAACAAAATTCAACAAATGAATAATTTGTACCAAATATATAATTAACCATTTTGGAGGTAATTAAAAGATGTGTCACAATCATACTACAAGCTAATGGTGGTTGGTACAGTCGCATAATTAGCACGAGCGCAGCCAGGTCAGGTCAAAATGGGCATGCTAGCTGCTGCAGCAATACAACATTCAATACTTGCATAGCATTTTCCATCTCAATAGTAAGATTGACTAATGATCCTCAATTGCTGGCATCACTTCTTTTTCATTGGAAATCAATCTGATGAATTTAAGATCAACTTCCAAGTCCACTTCTTTTGAAGTCCTTTTACCTTGCAATATCCTTCAATCAAAAAACATTTTTGCATAAGACTTCCTCAACCCTGACTCATCTCGAGACACTTCCTTTTTACTAACGCATACGTAACAATAAATAAATAAAAATAGAATATGTAATCCAATACTACTTTAGACATTAAATTTCTTAGGGGTAGGTACATTCTCTTCTCTATTCTTGACTTACCACATTCATGACTTTCCCCATTTTAGGTAAGTAAACATGACATTATTGCCATGTAGAAGAATGCGTGCACTAGAAAGCAAACATCTTAACCGGATTCATGACTTTCACTTATCCACAATCATGTTCCTTGTTTTTTAATTAAAATTTACCTAAAAACACTAGAAAGCTATTTTAGGAGCTCCATATTAAATTTCAACTCCAACCAAACTCCTAGGTTTAGGTAATCATATATGATTTATTTGTTTTTTTTAGTTTAGCATAAATGCTCCCCTTTCATATAAAATAATAATAATAAATAGTTAACATTAAATAAATACTTAAAATAACATTAAAGTACATCATCATTTAATTATAGAGAGCCACTAGGAGTCCTTTCTCTCTCTCCTTAGATTTAGGAGCTCCTAGAGATCTTCCTATTTTAAGAGTTGGATAAGAAGCATGGTTGGAGGTGGGTTTTCTCACTTCCTTCCTAAATTTTATCTAAGGAAGTGGTTTAGGGAGTCCATTGCGAATGCTAACTAGTTAGGTTTTAACTTTTTCCTAAATATGATTTTGGTCCTCGTAGTTTTTGGGTGAGCCTCTACTTTAGTCCATATAATTTCAATTGTCATAATTGAAAGACAATGTGGTTTAATTCCGTCAATTTATCTTTATGAAATTAGTATGTGAGTGGCACATGTGAGGTACTTTACACTTCCAAAAAGTTGGATTTATCATCACATATGCTACCCACGTGTCAAGTCCGATGGAACTGAAAAGTTGACGAAATTAAGCCATTATCCTTCAATTGCAACAAAATATTGAGTCACAATAATTGAAACTACTCAACCAAGGACAAAAATTACAATTTGATATTTTAGGCTTTAATTCTCAAGTTCTAGGCTAATGCACACCAAAAAACGGAAAGATATGAATTTTTACACCTAATAAGAATTGCTCATACAACCGTACTATATGGATTCATATAAAGGGTGAAGTGCGCACACACACACCTGAAAAATGAAATTGTTTGAGAAAACATGATGCATGCAAGTGAAATTCTAATCTTATATATATGCTTTCTAAAGTAAGAGATGTCCTTATTTTTCTTAAAATACAAACATCTTATTTATGTGTTGTAAACCTTCCCGTTTTCAAGTTCTCTTTCAAGAATTATTCATGAAAAAAATAATCAAATCGGTAATT
Source organism: Prunus avium (assembly GCF_965620075.1). Taxonomy (NCBI): domain Eukaryota; kingdom Viridiplantae; phylum Streptophyta; class Magnoliopsida; order Rosales; family Rosaceae; genus Prunus; species Prunus avium. The sequence goes on along the minus strand of NC_142284.1, from coordinate 241,049 downwards.
ATTTAACCATTTTATTAGCCACATTTTCTTTTCAGTTTTTCAAACAGTTTTTAGTTGTTATAGATTTTAGGTGACCATAACACTTGGGATGTGGATGATTGCAAGTATACCTTAAATGCACCTCCTTCCTTGGTACGTAGTTGGAAGAGGCTTAGCTGTAGAGAGAGAGCACCAGAGACACATGTCATTGCTCCCTTTGGGCAGGAAACTCGAGCTTCCCGTTTGCTTTCCCTTTCTGATGATGATGATGATGACGACAAGCAACAGTGAGCAAGTGATCGATCATCGATGGATGCGACGGATCATTCTGGGCTTTACCTAAATTGGCAGCAGCACTTAAGATGCCGTTTAAATCGATCACAAATAGTCATCTTGATTCTTGCCACGTGGCTAGTAGTGACAACTTGTTGGTTGGTTGGGGTATGCTTGAATTGATTACCTGAAAATATGTAAAGCTTTTTAATCAGCCAATCCAACGACGCATGGAGATGGAGCGGTGCAAATTATAACTTCAGATTAGCCAAACAAAAATAGAAAGAACAGATTGCAATTCCGGTATTAATTCCTGGAACACAACTTCTTCTTTTTTTTTCTTTTTTGGCAGCCTAACTATTTATACATAATCTAAATTTAATCATATAAACAGAGACGAGAGAGATTAAAAAGAGAAGAGAAAATCTTGTGTAATATTGCATTTTTCTTGATTTCCTTATTGATCAACCTCCCAAATGGGTAAGGTAACATCACAAATTCTTCTATTACCCAGCCGCCAATAGAAAACCAGTAAACAACTCTAAAATTACAACCGCTAAGGCATCAGACATAGTATACAGACACCCCACCACAACCTGCATTCATCCAACTACTTCCACATCGCCAAAAACCATCTACTCTGAAACAAAACAATGAAAAAGAAAAAACAGAGGAAAAAAAATACTTCAATACAAAATGGGTGTCACCAAACAGCCTTCCTGCCCAGCATGCCTGGAGGTACCAACACCTAATGACTCTGAACGATTTACCATGAAAAAAAAAAATACAAAAGATACAGGAAAATTACGGAGTCAGCTTGGAGCCTGACTGCTCGAGATGACCAAATTACCACCTCAAACTTCGTCAGTTAGTGAGCAATTCATAAAATCACAAAGGTACAGTAGAGTGCTGTCACCACATGCATCTAAAATGCCTAAGCACTTCCAGTTGATACAACTGTTGCCGCCTTCTTGTCAACAGACTCGCTGTGGTGTCCACCACTTCTTTCAGATTGTCCTACTATTTCTTTATCACCCTTTTCCAACTGCAATACTTGAGATAAGCTATCAGATATTTGGTCTACAGAATCATGTTCAAATATAGCTGAAGCATCTGTTTTTGAGCTAATGTTAAGCTCAGTTCCTGAGACTTCTTCACTACTATTTCCTTTCAACTTCAGGGCTTCATCAAAACTATTAGAGATTTCCCGAACAGAATCAACAGCAAGTGAATCAGAAGCATCTGTAGTCGAACAAGCTTGTTGTCTAACTTTCCTTTCCTTCAAGGATTTTTCCCGCTCATCATAAAATTCGAAATCATCTATAATAGATGTCCGTGCATCATAATCGCTGAAAATTTTCAACAGCTCAATACCCTGTTTCAGATTCACCTAACAATATTTCACCATCAAGAAAGAAAATGTCAGGCAGATGTAAACTCTAAATCAGCAGACGAGCCAAACGTAGCCAAGGAGGTAAAAGGAAACAGATTGAATGCATTATGTAAGAAATGTGTACTATAAAAAAAAAATTGTGACTTATATGTCAGGACTGAGATTATCGTTTCAATCACTTCATACTAGATAAACCTTAGACTAGGCAAAAACCCAGAACTTCCAGCCTACCTACAAAAAGAAACAGTTTGGAAAGCCATTTTTAAAATGAAAGATGCATAAGTTAAGAGTGCTCAATTACCACTAGATAAGCCTTTCCAACTCCACTTCAAACTTGGCGTGTTTATTCTTTAGACGAGATACATGCATTGATATGTGTAAAATGATTTTTTTTAACCACTCTAGTTAATTCTGAATTTGTGAAAGATACTGCTTTTTCATTTCTAGGTTTTGGGGTTTGAACCTAAATTATAACTCTGTTTTTATCTAGTCAGATGGTTTAGGTTGACAATCCTCAACCCGAATCACGCATTGCATACCCAACATGATCCACCCCACTTGAAGGGGGTTTGAGAGGACAGGGTAGCTCCTAAAATAAATCATACTTTCAGAATGACCTGCATATATGAGACCGTAAACAAATTTTGATTTGGTCAAACATCACGCAGCAAGGGTTGTGTTGCATAAGAGAAATCTTTTTATTATTATTTTTTTTTTCTTTTTCTGGAAACAAGATCAAACTTTTTGTGACGACAAACCATGACGCTGAAACACTGGTAAATTGACTATCATAAATGACTCATAATCCTGACATTATTCAAACATGTGACTTTGAATTCTACAAAAAATGCATGCGAAATTTTTTACAAAAATGAAAATAATCCTGCTAGCTTACCAAATCACCCACCCACAACTGAAATCTTCATTAGTTAGTATGCATGACATAATCCTACTAGCCTACTACATCTTCAATATATTGTGCTTTCACACTAAAAGTGAAATTTTAAAAACCCATATATTCACAACTGTGAAACTTTGAAAGCCCAAGGCAATCAATCAGACCTATCAAATATTAATATATGATCATCTGAAATTTCATTGAGTAAACAAATTCCAATATAATGAAAAACATCAACCAAGAAATGGCTTTCTCTAGGGTCGAAGTGGAAACAGAAACCATATAATAAATGTCAAGGTTTAAAACCAAATTTAAGTTCTAAACAAAAATGGCGTTTTTGTTTCTAAATGAAAGTGAAAGAGATGGAGAGAGATATACTACCTCCTGACAATCTCGGCTGTGAGTGACAGGCTTATTATCATTATTTTCAAGTAGAATGTGACGAAAACGAATGTTAGGAACATCCTTAATAATATGCCAATGAACTGGAAATTGCCCACTCCACCTATCTTGCTGCCAGTAATCAGCATCCTTCTCAAAATCTACAGATCCAACCATTTCGGCTACCCCGCAAAACTGTCCACTAGCATTAACCTGTTGTAACCAACAAACTCTAAGAGGACTGACATAACTAAAGAGCAAATATAAAATAGTTTAAGCACAGGCAACAAGTTACTTGTAAGTACCTAAAGTTTCAAAAGAAAAGAACATAAGGCCTCGTTTGTTAGGGAGGACTAGACTAACTTGGAGGATGAAGGAGGACTATTCATAAGAGGTTGATGACTAAAACTTATCCCTCATAATCCCACCATTTTCAAGGGGATTAGGGGGAACAAGTTTTAGTCATCAACCTCTTATAGATAGTCCCCATTCTTCCTCCAAGTTAGGCAACATATCAATATTATGCCTTGAATGCACATGAAATATAAGCATTTTGCTAGTCTAGTCTAGTCCTCCCTATCAAACAAGCCCTAAAAGTCAGCTTATTTCTTGGGCTGGCATGAAAACTCCTACTGTTTCAACGGGAAGAGACAAAAATTTACAGAACGAATTCGAAAAGTACTAGTGCAACACAGAGACCATGAATCCATACAGTTATTAGGTCCAAAGAATGAAATATAAAAGAAACTGCAGTCATCTCCATGAATCTCAAAGAGAGAAGCACTAATATGCTTGCCATATCAAACATTTTTGTTATCACCAGGCTCTAAATGGGGATCAATACCCAATTAGTATCTTTCTACCTTATACTTTGTGGTGCTGATATCAATTATGTACCAAACACATCTCCCCACCCCCAACAACGAGGACACCCTCGGGCCAGTTGCTCAAACAATTAGGAAATTAACAAAAGGAGCATACCGAAAAGAATAAGAAGACCGGGCAGCTGCCTTTTATCCTCTGTGCCTCATGATAAGCAGCATCAAGTTTCTTGTTTCCATGGGGCGTGCTGGCCCAAACACTGTATTTAATACTTTTATGAACATTGTCCTCACTGAAAGACTTAATGATAAAGAACTTTGCATCCTCATAATCCGTGACAAAATCCAGCCGGTTAAATGAATCAAGGTTAATTCCGGAAGCAGAAAGTCCCATTTTCTTAGCACTAAATGAACTCTGGTCGGAAGCATTCTTTCCCTTCAGCTTTGAAGCCCTTGGTCCTCGATTACGGTCATTGAAGCCATCATGTGAACTATTGAAAACACAAATTGAGTCCCAGTCCCTCTCTCTTCTTCTGCTCTTGTCAACAGTTAGTCGGTTCCGATCATTACCAAAAGAATAAGAAAGGGAAGCATCACCAAAGTTAGAGCTTTGATAAGAACTACCATGAGGATAGCGTCCAGTATATGAACTTGATATCAATCCAAATCCATGCACCGGCCTCTGTTGATGAGAAATCTGAAATTAAATCATAGTCATCTATTAGTCATCCCCATAAATAAAACACGACCAGCTGGCATAGCCATGATGCGGTTTAGAAAGAAAAATCCGTACTTGATAGAAGGAATGCATAAATATTAGCATAAATATAAATGATCAACAGAGTCCACACATTTGATTTTAATTGTAAAACCCAAATTGAGATCATTTAGAGCAAAAGGTTATGAGCCTTAGGAATGAATCTTCAAGTATGGTTAGAATTTCAACTATTCAAGAAAAGTTTACCCATGGATGGGCAGCATATGGTCTTATCTGACAAGCAGCATGAGTGTAGTAAGTTTATATTTACCAAGGAAACATCGGTCACCTAAATCTTGTATGGCAAGGCCCTTTTAAGAACAAGAAACATGATATGTTTTATTTGCCTATCAATTTAAAGGCCCATTAAAAGAAACTAGCAAGAACTGATTTGATTTGTTTGGTGTCTTATGTAACTAATTTAAAGCTACCAAACTCCTAAAAGTTTGAATCACAGCCCTTGTGATATTTCAAATGAAGAAAATAATATTAGGTAAAAAAAACAAAAGAACTATTCACATTGAAACCTAGCAATCTCTGTTTGTATCAGCAATAACAGATACTATTTCTATCAGCAGGAATTGATATTAAACCTTTATTATAAAAAGTTTCACAAGAACAAATAAAATATTGGCCAGGGTTTCTACTCAAAAACCAGGAAAACAACCGCACATCATTACAATGAACCTGTGACTCGTTATCTATTTTTATTACCACAACACCCATTTCTTTTTCAACCTCTCTCCCACATTTCTATCTATGAAGCGCCCGCAGGATACCTGGGGATAAAAATACCTACAAACACCCACACCCCAAAAGAAAAGAAAAAAAAGTGCATATAGCATTAATGCCATTATCTCTGAAATCTTGAATGATGCTGAGAACACATGGGTTGTGTGGCAATCGCATGGGGAATGATAACTATAATACATATCATAAAAAATAAAAAATAAAAACATGCCTCCTATACTGGAACTACATACTTATGCCCAAACATGTGTTCATTAGTTAAGTTTGAACAAAAATATACTACTAATGGTGTATCAATTCTTCAAGTCTAGAAACATCTCTTTACCATGGAATGAAAAAAGTGAATATTAAATAAAAACAAACCTGCCCAACACTGTGTTCATATGACCCAAGAATGCCCATTGGTGGAGGATAAATTGCTGGAGATGCTAAAGCACTTGAACCAAGATGTCCAGACGGATCTCCTCCACTAAATGATCTAAAATTTACCAAGTAACCTGATCCTGGCCCAAAGGCCATGTTGTCAGTGCTATTACTTTCTGATGTCATCAGCTCAGTTGGTGAAACTGGAATAGCTGAAGAAATATGAGACATACTTGGAGGAGATGGCTGAGGGTAATAAGATGGAGAGAAAGGGACCTGTTGTGTGGAGTAAAGTTGGCCATCTACCATTACAGAAGGCAAAGGTGTAGCGACTGGTGAATATTGTCCATATGCAATTTCAGGATTGAAGCCATAACCAGAGTGAAACAGAAGAGATGGATTATCGTTGTAAATGACCTACAAATTCAAGAGAAAGAAAACAAAAATAAGTTTGACTCAAAAGGAAATCTGAAGAATTTCACAAGTGAAGATTATACTCACTGGTGATACAACATGCATTCCATCAGCATTAAGATACTGTGAATATCCATCCCAAGTACCAGTGTTACTGCCATAACCTGAAACCAGTCCAAACTTTAAAATAAGATCCCCTATGATTTTAATTATATACTATGTGAATAGTAGCTGAACATTGTTATCATCATCAATATCTTGTCACATTGAATTTTATGGGTCAACATCAAACATAGTTCACGAAATTCCACGAAAAAAAAAATGTTATGAATGGAAAACGGTCAATTTGCAATGGGTTAAATTGCAAGGGAAATGCTAGAACAATGAGATTTTACAGGAATCAGACTGACTTCTAACATCAACCACCACTATTTAGACCTTCATAATCCTCCTAAACCAATGACAGCAGAAAAGGGGTCAACAAACTAACCGCCATATGAAATGCTCTGTTCTTGAGATGCATACAAATTAAGCGCATGGGGGGTGCTACGTTCTCCACCAACATCTGAAGACTTGGGTTGTTCTGTAGCATCACTTGAAGGTCCTGTGATGACTGCAGCAGGAGAAGGATTCACTGAAACTATTCTTTCATCTTCGGAAGAAACTGGCTGAAAATAAATTACAAAATTAATGAAACACAGTTACCAAAGCCTTCAAAAGTAAAAAGAGACAACATTCTTAACGAATACATGACCAAGTACCTGGTCTTTCACCATATCTGACTTAACAGGTCTCTCTCCTACATCCAGAATTGATATTTAGTATCTCAGACGAACAACATATGCAGAGATGTTGGAGAAAGTTGGAGAAAATTGGAAACAGCAGGTATATACCACAGAAACAAAAATTATAATTTAACAAAAAGGTCTACCCCTGCGCACATCCAATGTTCCACCCTCACAGAGGATGGGAGCGCAATCACACAGATTGCAGATTGTTCAAACCCATGGGCAACTTACCCCTACAGAACCAGCTTGTCAGGAAAGGGTACTAGAGATTTCAGATACTAGTTATTCAAGGTGTTCTACTTTCTCAATGTGGGATATTTGGATTTTAGTATACCAACATGCTTCCAGAGATTGACATCCTCTTTTAGGGAACTTCACTCCCCAATGGGCCATTGGTTGCCCCTAACCTCTCTTAGGCAACTCCACTCACCAATGGTAGCGCTCCTTTCTTTTATATAGCTTCACTCCTCCAATTGTAACACTAACCTCTCTCAAGTACCTCTACTCACCAAGGCTAACTCTCTCCTTACTCAGGTAGCTGTACTCGCTCATCAATCCAAAAGTATACAAGGGCAAGCAATATTGATCGAGTGCAAAAAAACTCATGCCAGGAGGAAGGAGCTGGAGATCTGAACATGTGTCATGTTTTCAAATCAATCACATAATACACCACTGTTGACAATGAAGAGGGCTTCTATCTATTTCAGTCAGTTGCTTGCAGCGTACTTTAAAACCATAACTCATACAGAAGAAGTTGCATTATTAAATTGAACAAAAAAATTTCTTTAGGGGGGCAAAGCATATTTCTTCATAAATGAATTTCAGGCACCCGAATAATGGAGAACAATGGTGGGTCACCAATTTCATTACAGAAGGAGATTTCAGTGACTTGTGTTCCTAATAATCCGCTCTTGGCCATTTTGGCGCAATAACAGTACCCAGAAACACAAAACCCTATTTTAGGGTTTGGGGAATCAAGATTCAACTAAAACCACAGGGAAACCCCAAGAGCGTGACCAGAAACATAATGCATTCGGCACTAAGTGCTTAAAGCCACATGTGGCAATGACCCAATAAAGAATTCTCATCAAATTAAAGAAAAACACAATCTGGGAATTACCAAAAATTCACATAAATGCTAGGAATAAAACAGTAACCCACAAATTCTTATTGCAAAACAACAAAAACGAAGAGAAAAACAAAGATGGATTTTGCACAGGCACACACATAAAAATTTAAATTTAAAAAAAAACAGCACAATAATATCACATATTTCTCCCCAAAAACAAACAGATACCAGTGGAGACGATGCGATCTTGGTCGTCCTGATGCTTGTCCATATATGAAAGATCTATGCGAAGCAACAACGAGGAAAAGTTTCGAAAAATTTAAAATCAAAGGAAGAATTTAAAACGAAAGTAAGAATGAGAAGATGTTTAGGGGGAGAGGGGGGTTTTGGTGTTTTGAAAGAGGGAAAAAAATAGAGGGTTTTAGGTTTGTAAGGACGATTCCATTCGGAAGTACATATGTATATATGTAATTAATTAATTTGGATTTCGATTAAGGCGGTTTCCTTTTAAATTTTGGGAAATGATATGATAGGTTTAGGGGCTACGTTTGGTTTATAAAATTACGGACTAATTGCGATATACATCCTCAAGTTTTCATATAATTTCAATTAGGTACATTGTGTTTAAAAAGTTACAGTATCGAACACAAATTAGGTTTCAGTTTCAAAAGTGGGGATCCATGTACCTCGTCATAAAAAAATTATCAAAATTAATGGTCAAGTTAACTTTGCTGCATTGCCCCAAATATAAATTATCTAAATACTATACGATTTTTCAAAGTAATTTGCTTTTATATTTATCACAAAGACAAAATTTGGCGTTGTCACTATGTAACAGCTAAACAATCATGCACGAAAGTATCTATATTTGAACTTGCAAATTGAAAAAATACAGTAAATTTTACTTTATTACTCAAAAGTTTTTTGAAATTCAGACTTTGCTATACAAAGATTTTTTAGTCCCAATCTCGTGTCTAAACTTTGATTTTACTACCACTTTCATATCTCTGTTAGTTTCCCTTTTCCGTTAAACGATGATGTAACATTCATAGCTCTATGTTGACCACTGAATTTGCGCCAATTAGACCAATAAACAATTAAAAAATTGTATTATTTGTTATGAACAAATAAAATTAATAAAGTTAAAATTTTCAAATCAAATGTATAAAAAATAAAATTTTAAAAAGTAACAAAAACTAAAACTAAAACTAAAAACAAAAACCCTACCCCTATCCATCTTCCCCAACCAAATTTGGATTAAGCGGATGAAATAAGGGAAATGCAAAATCTATGGCACAACAATGGCCGCTTGGCCATAATAGCATAATTTGGACCAGGATACTAAAGGTGGCACCGATCCATCAAAGTTGGAATTTCCCTATGAATTCAAATCGGAATCCCAATCTCCATCACCGTCAACTCGTCGTCGTCATCGTCACTGCCCATTGGAGATCCTCACGTTCGCATGGGCACTACTCATTGGAAGTCTTCACGCTCGCATCTTCATGTACGTGGCCATGGTTCACACATGCCCCGCCTTCTCTCTAGCCCTCGGTTACGGTGAAAAACTAAGAAATTCTCGGCGTAGTCGGGTCGAGAAAGTCGGCAAAGCTACGGTTCGGATCTTGGAGGGGAATGATAGAGGAAAGAGAAATGAGTGTTTTGGTGGTAAAATGGTTGCTAGTGGTGGTCAGAGTTGGCCAGTCTGGGCTCTGAAATTTTTTGCAACTGCTGCAGTTTTGGGGCTTGATTTTTGCCAATCGAGGGGTGCAGTTTGTAGAGGAGGAAGATAGGAACGATTTGGGGGTTGTGACGTCGGTGGCTGTGACAGGACGACGAAGATTGTTGGCCTGGAAAACTCGAAGGCGTTAGGCATGTAACAGTTTCTTCTCCTTGTTTTCACGTGACACGTGACACATGACATGACACTGAGAGAAGTGTTCTTGTTTTTAGTTTTTAGTTTTTTTTTGTGTTACTTTTTCTAATTTTATTTTTTATACATTTGATTTTAAATTTTAACTTTATTAATTTTAATTATTTATAAAATAATACAAATTTTTAATTGTTTTTTGATCCACGTGGCACAAATTCAGTGGGTCAACGTGGACTTATGAATGCCACATCATCATTTAATAGAAAACTTGACAGCCAAACATGTAGAGGTATAAAAATGGTAGTAAAATGTTTAGGCATTAGACAAACGAAAAAAACTTCATGTAGCAAAGTTTGAATTTCGGGAAACTTCCAGGTAGTAAAATGAAATTTACCCAAAACAATAACTTTTTATCATAAACGGTCCCTTATGTTCACGAAATTATAACCTTTCGTGTTTGTCCTTTTTTTTTTTTGTGACATGGTTGTCCTTAAGGTTACTCTATGTCTATGTTGCACGAGCACGCCGATACGATACGATTCACCGATAGAGTGAAATTCCAAAAATTAGGATATGGGTACGGCACTGATACGGCGATTAAAATAATATATATTTAAAAATTAATATTGCATCCATCATAAGTTCAAAACATAAAACTAAACACAAAATACAAGTCTCCATAAACAAAACACAAGTCTTCATGAGATTGTTCAAATCATAAATAATAATGAAGAAAGCAACACAAAACAAATTAAAACATTGAGAAGCCACTTTCCAAATCTCTAACTTCATTCATCATTGTCATCATGGGTAAATATGATAGCTTCTTATTCCTTCTTCCTATTTCTTCTTCTTTTCTGGTTATTATCTCCCAAATGAAATGAAGACCTAACTTTTATCAAGAATAAGAGGTTTGGCCTTTAAAATTAACATTATCGGAAAATAGTAGAAGTATTGGCATATCCAATACGAGTATCGACATCCGATACAAGTATCGGAGTATCGATAAGTGTATCAGATACAAGCATACCCCCCCAATTAGGAGTATCGGTGCAACAGAGCTATATGTACATCAATTTAGTCATGACGTTAGTATGCGTTAAGTTTTCTGTTGAATTGCTAACGTGGCACATATGTAGACCACACATCCAATGATATAAAGCCATGTGACTTTAAATAAAAATGTTAATTTATTTAAAACTTAAGTAAGAATGTTTAAATAAAAATTGTTAATTTATTTATGTTAATTTTAAACATAAAAATGTTTAAAATTTTGAAAAATCATTTTTTTTAAAGTAAGAAACCAGAAGGAGAGGGAAGAGAAAGAAAGGCAGATAGTGGGTCGGTGTGATGACCTAGGTTTTACGAGCTATGTGACATGACTACTACTATATTTCTTATGCATTCTATTTGCTTAGTTGTCGTTTGAGTGTGTTATATGCTAAGTTTCATGGAGTTTTTATTTTAGTTTTACAATTCTATGATTAAGGTGTTTGCTTATAAGTATATTTTAATATGGTCAAAAGCCAACTCCAATTACCTATGTGTTTTAGTTCTGAAATGCTCAAAATTTACATGAAAACTCCATTATTGTCACCTACTTGGTTAGGTATCATGTTTATTAATCAAGCAGCTCATGGTAGGACATATTGCATATAAGGAAATCTCTCAGAGGACCTAATATAGGTTACTTGGTGGAGTGCGGGTTCGTACTTATTATACTAAGATGTATTGTTAGTCCCCTTATGCCTGAATTTATGTTTGTATGGTTACATATCAGTGGCCTTTTGGGATGTGGTGACTAATATGCACATACTCCTTTATTGGTCCTGTCTATTTACCATATTTGACAAGAAACTTGTTTTAAGAACTTGTAGTTTAATTATCTTTCTTGATGCACAATTAATGTATTTATTGTTAGCTAATGTTGTTCGCGTGAGTGGGAGAATGTAAGAGTTTTCGGGCTTCATTATTAGTATATGGGCCTGTTGTGTGCTATCTAATGGTCCATAATATATTAATGGGAAACATAATGTGATTGATAACTATATAATATGTGAACCCAATATCTACTATATGGTGGGTTCTTAGTTTTGGGCTTGAATTGTTCCTACTTGTGTTGGTATTAAGTTTTTCCTTAATGGTGGGAAACCTAATTGACACAATATATAAGTAGGGCCCCCTCAATAGCAGTCGCACTATTTAAGTTATCCCTCCCATTGCAGCCGTGCATACTAAATAGTGAGAAAAACTATACTTCTACTTATCGTTTATTCAGGATGTCTGCCGCTTCATATATTAGTATTTTATGTTGTTTATATACATATATCTGTTTATTGGGACTTACACCGTTACCATCCCCATTAAGTTTTTTTTTCCCCTATTTCCATCTTCATATTCGTAATATTGAAATTTGGAATTCCCCATTCCCGCATTCATTGAAAAAGGGGTTCCCCGCTTCGCCCGTCACAACAATACCAATAAAAAAAATGTATGAGCAAGAAAAAAAAATTAGAACTATTGGATTAGAGCAACAAACAAAACAAAAGTTTTGTCTTTTACTTATATTATTTTATATGTATTATTTGATGTAACATATTATAAATTTTGTGGAATATAAAATTTCGTAGGAGCTATGAGACACAACTAAAAGACACTTAACAATATTTTCATATGTGGAATATCAATAATATATATGTATGTATATCAAACTGGACGGGTTTGAGTCGATGATTAGAATACCATACCAGCCCTGCTCCGAACATTATATGTGAAAATTTCTTTGAATCCGTCCCCAAACTCAATTTTTATCTTTCATACTCGATCCATTAGCAACGAAGTTCCACAAAAACCCTATCTCGTAGAGAAAATTGCCATGGATATTTTCATTAATTCATTGGGTGGGAAGAAAAAATAATTGGGTACGCATAAAATGTGTCTTTTGAAATTTAGAGGACCGACCAATGATGTTTAGTTTAGTTAAAAATGCCTTGACTTGCAGACTAGTGGTTTTAGGTTCGAACTCCCAAGTCACCTTAGACAAGTTTCCTCGCAAGTAAGGGTCTTTGCTGGGCTTTGACCCTAATGGTCAATATGAAGGATTAAAAAAACGGGTATGGGGACAGATTCTAGGAATTTTGCGGGTATGATGTTTGGGGAGGGGCGGGAATGTTATTCTAATCCCTAACTGACCCAAACCCACCCCATTTAGAATATATATAATTTATTTTTTATATAAATATATTATTAAGATGTGTGATGGTGATGCTACCTGTATAATGATGATCTTTTTTTTTTTTAAATAGTCGATTTTTAGTTAATTTTGTGTTCATAGTGCTTTTTTTCTCATTCAACAAAGTAGTTTTTTTTATTGATTTTTTTTTTCGTAATGGGGTTCCCAGTGAAAGCGGGGGTGGGGGATCCTCAATTTGAATATTGTGGGTATGAAGGCGGGGATGAGGAAAAATGCCTAATGGGGATGGGGATGAGATGTGAATGACATACCCACCCTTGATTGGGAGAAACACTTACATAAAACGGGGATAACACTATTTTACTATTCTTGGCCAATCATGATATGCCAAGCGTGATAACTTTTCCACATGACAGACTGTGATTTGCGAAAAATAGCAAAACAGTGCTATCCCCATTTTATACAAATTTTTCTACCTAATTGGAGCCAAAATCCCTTCATTTGTAGTACTAGCTTGTATTTTTTTAAAATTATAAATAAAAAAAAAAAAAAAAAAAAAGTGACCCGCGCTAAAAAAGAGTTGGCGGACCAATGATTCTCCCCAGTCTCCAATTATCAACCAACATACCGAGGTACATGTATAAATACATACATAAAGTTACTCTCTTTACTCAACCCTAATTCTTTAGCAACTTGCATGGTGAGGGACATGAGATGGCTTTCTTCTTTAGCTTCTAGGGCCTCACCTGCACTCAGAAACCTCCCCGAGCAAGCTCAGAGAGAATCCTCATCAAAAAACAAACCCAGAAAAGTTCTGAATCAGACACCTTCTGACAACATTGGAGCTCCTCTTAAAGGTAATTCTCCTAAACCCAACTTTGAGCCGCAAAATCCTAATTTAGTTTCCATTTCAACGAATCCCATTTCAGCTGTTAATCACAAATTTCGTGTTGATAATAAACGAATTGATCACCTATACATCGCTCAAATTCTTTCACGGAAGGACTGGTTTTTATTGCTGGACCACGAGTTGAAGGCCAAGAGGATTTTTTTAAATCCCCAGTTTGTTGCTAGTGTCTTGCAAAACCAAGAAATCCCATTACATTCTTTGAAGTTTTACATATGGGTTTCGAGTACCGACTCGTTATTCGCAAAGAATCAATCAGTTCGTGGTGTTTTAGCCAAGACCTTTTACCGGAAAGGCCCAGTTGTATTGTCTGTTGAATTGCTAAAAGATATTAAGAATTCAGGTTTTAAGGTCAGTGAAGACTTGCTTTGCATATTGATCAGCAGTTGGGGTAGGTTGGGTTTGGCAAAATATTGTGCTGAGGTTTTTGGGCAAATATCATTTTTGGGTCTTAGTCTTAGCACAAGATTGTACAATGCTGTGATCGATGCGTTAGTCAAGTCCAATTCACTTGACTTGGCTTATCTAAAATTCCAACAGATGCCCGCGGATAACTGCATTCCCGATAGGTTCACTTACAATACCCTCATTCATGGAGTTTGCAAGAATGGTATTGTGGATGAGGCACTTCGCTTACTCAAACAAATGGAGGGCTTGGGATATTTGCCTAATGTTTGTACGTATACTATCCTCATAGGTGGGTTTTGTAATTCAAAGAGGGTTGACGAAGCCTTCAGGGTTTTGGAGATAATGAAGGAGAAGAATGTGTCTCCTAATGAAGCTACTATCAGATCATTAGTTCATGGGGTATTTCGTTGCATGGTCCCTAGCAAGGCTTTTGAGTTGTTATTGACTTTTTTTGAAAGGGAGTCTGTATTTTTTAAAGTAGCTTGTGATACCATACTGTGTTGCCTTTCAAATTATAATATGGCAAAAGAGATTGCTCTGTTTTTGAAGAAATCTGGTGCAAGAGGTTATTTGCCTGACAGTTCGACATTCAACATCATAGTGGTTTGTTTGATAAAGGAATTAGCTAATCCTCAGAATGAGGTCCAGGAAATATTTGAAAGTTTTATACAGCGAGGAGTGAAACCAGGATTTAGTACTTATCTTCAATTGATTGAAGCTATGTACAAGGCAGGACAAGGTGATGAGGGGAATCGAATCTTTGATCAAATGATCAAAGAGGGACTTGTGTCAAATGCCTTCTCATACAACATGGTAATTGATTGCTTCTGCAAAGCCAAAATGATGGATAGGGCATCAAAGGCTTTTGGAGATATGCAGTGCAAAGGTATTCCCCCTACCCTTGTTACTTTCAATACACTTCTCACTGGATATTGCAAGGTTGGAGAGGTAGGTAAGGCACATGAACTATTGGCATTGCTCTTGGAACATGGGTTTAAGCCAGATATGTTCACTTTTAGTTCAATAATTGATGGTCTTTGTCGTGTGAACCGGATTGATGATGCTTTTGAATGTTTTGCTGAGATGGTTAGGTGGGGGGTCACTCCAAATGCCATCACATACAATATATTGATACGCGCTCTGTGTTTCATTGGAGATATTGCTAGATCGATGAGACTAATGAAAAGAATGGAGGCAGATGGAATAAAACCAGATGCTTACTCGTTCAATGCTCTTATTCAATGTCTTTGTAGGATGAACAAGGTTGAGAAAGCAGAGGAACTTTTTCTTGCTATGTTAACACTGGGTTTGAATCCCGACAATTATACATACAGTGCTTTTATCAAGGCATTGTGTGATTCAGGAAAACTTGATGTGGCGAAAGAGATATTTCTCTCTATGGAAGCATATGGTTGTTTTCCTGATTCTTCTATTTGTAATATAATTTTAGATTCACTGGTTTGGAATGCCCGTGTAGAAGAGGCCTGTAGTATAATAAAATGTTTTCACAGGAGGAAATAAATTCCTAATTTGTAGGGTAAGGCTATCGCCAGTCCATGTGTTTTATGCTGTTCTGTTGATATGTTTGCTCAGAAGACGAGGATGATGATTTGCGTAATGCATTTTGGAACCAACTGTATCCTGGGTATGTAGCAAGAGACTCCATTTCATCTCCTTTAAATATAGTTGTATTTCTCTTCTTAATAGAAAAACTAGTCTTGAAGATAAGTAGCATTATTTTTGGTGTATGCGCTCTCAATTGTTTCCTTGTCTTCAAGCAGAATTGTGCCCCATATTTATCTCAATTTTAAGTTGCATTAATGTATCCTGAAATCATTTCTTTTTTCTTATTTTATATTACTTGAATTTTGATAACATGTGTACTTTATGTGATTTTTTTACCAGGGAGATGGAAAGTCAGCAAAATTCAGATGTTTTGCCTGTTATCCATAGGAGGAGGCACTAGTACAGAACAGGGGCAAAGACAGATGATGCAGGACAGAGAAAATAATAGGAGGGAGGGGAAGAACAAAGATAAAAGAGAGGGTTTAGAAGAATGAGGATTGAGAATTAGAAGAATGAGGGGGTGTAGAGACAAGTAAACAATAGCCTATGTACAAGGCATCACTTGTGGACGTGGCAGTATTGCTGCTAAGTTTTTCTCCTCAACTTCAAACTTTTATCTGCCACCAAGAAAAAGCTTAAAATTGACAGAAATTCAAGTTGTGAGAACAGCAGGATGATTGAGTAGAATTTGGAAAGCTTGCCACAAGTTGTTTGGACCCGTCTTTCATTTTATTATGAAGTTGAATTGAAGAGGTTCTTGGCCATCCGGTGAAATGCTATTTATTTCATTGTGTTCCTACCCTAGCAAACCCAGATGATTACATGTTTCTAACAGTTTTTGACTTAGTATCAACCTCTGTTGTAGGTGCGACATTCGGGTTTAATCAACCTCTGTTGTAGGTATGTCAATCAGAATAAAAATAAATATATGCTCCTAAATTATTTCCACTTGTAGTCTTTGAGATGATTTGGGGGCTTAGGGGTCCTTTTGGACTCCCCTGACTTGGCACGCTAGTTGTCTTAAAGAGATGCTCCTGCATCAAATATTTATCGTCCTTGCATGTGACTTGAACTCTAATCTCCTCCAACTAAGTGGAGGCAAACCACTAGACCAAAGGCTACTTTGAAATTTGATTTGATCAAAGCTATTAATACAGAGACTGTTGTGTGATTTTAAGTTGTAATTTTCCTGTATTTTGGCATTAAAAAAATACAAATTTGAATTCCCATTTATCTTGGCCCGAGCCTTGCTTAGCATGCCAGTAACATATACAAACTTCAAATTAAGCATATCTTTAGGTTCAATCGTACACTGATCTTTTATGGGTATGAATGATATCCCAACAACTGCAACGTCCAATAATCTCACAGAAGAATAAAGACTTGAGAACCTGTTCATATTTATCATCAGCATTTACAACACCAGATGAACCTCTATATATGGCAAATCGAGGAAAAAATCAAACAATAATAACACAAAAAATGTAATCTTTGTCGTACATGCTATCTTGGTCAGAATTCTCTTAGAAGTCGGAGAAAACCCAGATAAATAATTTTACTAGTGACGCTTCATTTCTCGGAATATGTTTGCCACCTTGGGGGACAATCTTGGTAGGAATTTAAACAACTGCACCGCAAATACAATGATAGACAAACATTAACAACAATATTAAAATGTAAAGAAGCTACAAGCACGATACATGTAAACTTGAATATCATGTGCATGTTCTTACATATTCTAATAGATCCTTTCACAGGTTAAAGAAAGCACATATCACTTCAAACGGTTTTCATCAGAAACCATATAAATTGAATCAATATCCTAAATTTTATAACCACACCATTTGTGGTTCTCTATTTGTATTAATATTTTCTTACAGCATTGCACTTGTAAATGATATATACAAGTTCGTTCAGATCTCGCAGTTGAACAAATTAGAGTAGAAGGTTTTGCAATGCTCAAACTGGTTCATAAAAGTATTGACCAAAAAAAAAAAAAACAAAAAACTGGTTCATAAAAGAAACCTATAGACATCTTTGAGTGGAGAGACAAAGAGAGGGGATGCAGGTCTGAACAGTTTTGCAAGTCTTGGTAAGAACAGCCACGAAAAATATGATTTTTTACTGAAAACTGAAATCACTATAATGTAGAGTAGAACATACCCAAAGTTTCACACATGCATCCATGATAACTGGAATCAGGCAGATAAAAATGGTTATGGCAGACTGATCAACATCAATCCCGTAATGCTCAACAAAAATTTCTAACAATGTCTGCCAACCAGACTCAGAATGATACCTGCAGGTATGCAGTTTTATACATCAGAAAGATTGATATGCACACATTTTTGTCACACAAAGATGAGTAAGATGACGATCACAGATATGAAACTGAAGAAATTAACTAAAATAACTGAAGCCACCGGATGACTATCAAGAGAAATTTTTATATGTTCCGGGTACACCACGTGGCTGGTGTACCATCCAATAAATATAGAACATATGGAATTATTATCCAACTTACTGCATTTCTTTTTATGACATGTGGCGGGCTGCATTGGAAATATTCCATATTTCCTCCGTCTATTGAATGGTACACTAACCACGTGGTGTACTTGGAACACCCAAAAATTACCCGACTATCACACATGAAATAATAAATATCATCATCCCCAAAGCTTCCCTAAGTGACATCGTGCATCCGCAACATGCTGCAGGGGTTTCTGCTGCCCCTGCTAAGGTACAACCTCATTGCACAGCATTGCAAATGCAAGACATCCTGTAAGGGAACTTTCAATTGCAGCCCGTCCAACTACCAATTGCCTTGATCATGCGATTAAGTCAACTAGACCAACAACGTTGTGAGACGTTGTGCATTATTATTGGTAGGTTTGTGTTTTGGTTTAGTTTGTTCAAGCAATTTCTGATCAATTTTGGTAACCATGATTCACAATCCAAAAATCTGAAAAACCTTAAGCAAATATTCTTTCAATTTAATTCATAAAAAAGGATCCCTCATAAAAAGGGGTGTGTGTCTATATATATACATATTTTATATGAAGACGATCTAGTGAATGAAGAGTGCCTTAAACTTGAGACCTAGTACATTATAACTAATTAAATATGAGCGGTTCATATTCACGTTACTCAGTATGCATCTCAACCATTCATATTTAATCTAACAAATGATAGTCAAGTCTTCTATCTAAGTCCCAAACTTACTTAGACCTATGTAGTGTCTTTCTCAGTGCTTGACATCCAGTATTTATTTAAAGACCGGATTTGTAGCCCTGGGATTGATCCCGTGGCTGGGCAAAGTTGCTCTCAAAGTCAAACACCAAAATGCGTTCCGGCTGTAAAGAGCAAGAGTGAGAAAGGGTGAAAGATCCCTTCCCACGCCACAAAGATGCAGTCCAAAGGTTGTTTATCAAGCATGTGATTTTCTGTGGCATGGGAAGGGACAGCCTTTCTCTCTCTTGATCTTTACAGCTGGAACCAATTTTGGTGTTTGACTCTAAGAGCAACTCAGTCAGCCACAAGATCAATTCAAGGGCTGCAATACATGTCCAGTTTTTACCTAAAAACTCGATGTGCTGCACTGAGAAAGGCACTACCCATATATCATGTGTGTGTATATATATGCGGTAATATTCTCTTTGCCATATAACTGGAAAAGTTATGTCGCCAGACTGAATCTGGACTACACAATTTAACAAAAGCCCACCTAATCTGTAGTCCATATTGACAGCCTAGCAAACATAACATGCTAGGCTATCTGGCCAGAGAAAAATTGTGTGTATCTATATTAGCATCAAATCATTTCAAATGTGCCTTTACTTTTATAGATTTCATGGTAAGTCAATTTACATAAACTCTGCATGGTAAACGGAATATAGCAACGGAAAAACCACAGTAGTAAAGAGCAGATAGTATTACCCTAAAAAAATATCTGTGAGAAGTATAATAAGAAATGCCTTCCCGGTATCTGAAATATTATTTATTATCTTATAACCCGTAAATTTCAGCAAAGCTACCTGCAAAAGCAAGGGAAGAATTAAAGAAAATAAAATACAATCAATTTAACAACAGTTGAGTGCAGAATTTTAAAGCTAAAGCTAATCTTCGTACAAAATTTTTAAAGCAGAAACAAAAATATTCTCTATGAATCCAAGATTGCTATGTTTCTTGAGAAACTAGCTACATAGTGAATCTTAATGGTATTTCAAGAGGTTAAGCTATAATTTCATTGTCATACTACTATTTTTGTGTGACATAAGAAACAACACACATCAGCTTGAATTCAACTACTTAGATCTGATGTGTACTGTTTTTTATCTCACCATCTAGATGTCAAATGTTATAGTCTTCACCTAGATAAATATATATTCAGTCAATTTTTACTTTGATATTGATTGCTGTGAAAATTCTGGGCAAACAAAAGGTGTCATAATTGCATAATTTTGTCGACGAGTATTCAGCAAACAATAAGGGTGCATATTTATCAGCCTTAACCACACATATGACAAATTGGAAAGGGCAAAGAAAAAAAAAAGTATTGACAACGACAATCATAGCTAATAATGCAATTGCTGCTCATACTAACTATTTTTGTCTGAAGGATGATGACAATGGTTGTTAACTGTAAAGCGTTCCGAAGACATTCATTTTAAGCAATGTTTTTCACTATCATAGGTAAAAAAAAAAGTTCATACATGAAGGTATACTAAGGAAATAGAGCAATGGTAACTCACTTTACTCTGATTGCAGTATAAAAGAATGAATAATGAGACCCCGAATATCATATCTGACCATATGTTGGCAAATGCTTTACGATTCTCTAATCTCCATTCATCTCTTAGCTCTAATCTGTTGAAACCATAAGGAAAGTAATTGGACAACATTTGTCATTGAATTTATAGTCCAAAAAATCTAGCTTAAGAACATTAAAACATAAGGGCGAACTGTAATTATCAATATAAATAATAATCGCATATGTTTGACGCATAGGTGAATTTGAAGTCACCACTGACAAATGTGAATACTGGACGTTTTAAAAAAGAAATGTTCCATAGTTATCATTTCAGAGATCAATTTCCTAAATAATTTTGTTATGCAGATCCAAATGTATAAGTGCGGAATGAGAAAAGAGTTCAGGTATAGATTTAGACCAAAGAATCAAATGCAAGAAAACCTTAAATGAGATACCAAAATCAAGGCAGTGGAATATGTATGAAACAACACATATAAATTGGGCAATTTTGCTGAATTGTCCTTTCCTTAGAACTTAAAACTATTATATAATATCAAAGCACACACTTTTGAATCTGTTGTATTATATGGGTTCTTCTCTTCTTCTATACTATTTCTTTTACTTTAGAGACTAAAAAAGAAAATCAAACTCTCCATGCTCACTTTTCCAGAAGTATCTCCCTTCCTCCATCGATGTCAAGGTCAATTTTAAGGGCATATCATTAGAATTGTAAAGCTTTCATGGGACTGTGCAATTGTTCTTCCCTTTCCACTTTAAATTGCTCTAAGCATTTTTCTCCAGCTAAAATTTAATTGCGTTTGTATTTAGATCAGAGAAAAGGATATCACAGAGAGGGATTTTTTGTATTCAATTACTACACAGCCTGCTGGTTCCTAGAAATGCCATTATCTTTAGTAGGAACCCTGGCTTCTATATCTCTATATTTGCTCTAGAAAAAGGGAATTGGTATATCCACATCTTTTCCAGCCCTCCACTTTTAACTTCTAAGTACCAGTTTTGGTCACGCTCTGTAGACTTCTTCCGTATTTAATGCATCTCCTCTACCCTGTACCTTATTGTCAATCCCACTTAGACTGCTCGTAGAGTTTCTCTGGAGGAAAATGGTTCCACTATCCTCGTACTCATGTATGTCATGGCTTAGAGTGCTTAATTGCTTAAATCTCCACTCCAACTTTTTGCAGAATTTAAAGGTTTTTAGCAGCCTGAATGTAGTAAAAGATCATGGAGGTTTACACAATGGAACTCGTGATTGATGAAATTATGTAATTAAAAGGTTTAAGTGTTTGACTGTTTATGTAGTCATATGTTCTAGGGTCACAAATCATAAACTCAACTGCCCAAATCTCGGCATGTGTGGCTACTTTTAGCCTTCTTCCAGAACTTACTAATTCCTTGTAATTTACCCACTAATCTCAATTGTGACTTAATGAACCTAATCAACAAAATGGATAAAGATTAAATCAATAATGTTATGGTTTTCCAAAGGAGCACAAAAGAGTGTCAATCTTACGCTTTATGCCTCAATTCCCACCAAACCTCCTCATCAGAAAGCGGTGGAGATTTACCAATTTCCATCTCAAAATGAAATCTTGCTCTCTCAGTTTTTAATTCCTCAACCATTTGAAGCTTTTGATTTCTTCTGACGTCAAGCATTTCTGCAGCAAGTGGTACGGTCTTCACATATCTGTTCACAAAAAGTGGGTGCTCGGCCCATTATTTCATAATTTAGAGGTAAAACAATGGTTAAAAATAAATTTAATACCAATTCCAATGCAACAAAGCATAAAGATTGAACTTACAATCTTTTTCCTTTAGTTTATACATGCATATATAAGACACACAATTATGTATATAATTTTTGTCATAACCACTGCAATTTGAAACTTGGAAAATAGAACCAACCTACCTATAAAGTTATCAATTGTTTCCTTAGAAGAATGACCTACCTAACAAAAAAGTTTTAAGTTAAGGAGAGCAGAAAGGTTAGATTTAGAGAAGTATTATTTATACTATCAATTAATGTTAGATGCTTGTAGGTCTTATATTTGGCTGATCCGTTGAATAAGACACCAAATCTAGGACCTGCATTGATGATGTTGGGTTTTGACTCTTTTGATATAAAACTAAACCAGATTCCTTAACTAAAGATTATAAGTTCTCTTCCATATGCATCCCACATAAGTGTTAGAATTAGAGCATCTAACACTAACCAAATGGCAATGGATGGATACAAGGCTCAGAATTCCCAATGTGGGATTGTATATTCTCCACCACATAATTGCATACATGGCTTTCTTTAAAAGAAAAAATATAAATAGCAGCCACTAATTTCAACATATGCTTTTAATGCAGTCTTCTTTTCTTGCATTAACAGACATTAGCACATTAAGGTGGCATCCCCCAGAAACTTGCCGAAGTTTTTCCTTAAGCTACCCAAGTTAATATCTATAGAGGGGAGACTTAATTGAATATTGGTGATTAGACATGTCACTGGGAAATTCAGAAAGCCGTTGTTGGACAATAATTACAACAAGGCAACACTTTGTCAGTTAAATCTTTAGGATTCAGAGGGTATCAACTCAGTGCCTGAGGTCTCTTTCCTCTCAAAGCAATTTTTTTTCATGATGCACATGCCTTAAATCCCATCCTCTTTTTGAAATGTGTGTGTATGTCTTTCTATATCTGATAAGAAAAAGAGATAACGGTTACCTGTCTAAAAAAGGCATCAGAAGATAGTCGTGAACCACAAAATCCAAGGCCCAGGGTATAATTATTAACACCGCCAAAAATTTAGCCTGTAAAATGGATGAATTTTACTTACGAAATTAGACCTTTAACAAAAAGGAGAAGATCCAAATATGAGACAGAAAAATATCAATATCTGAAGGACAAACGCAGGCTGGCTGACAGAAAATTACACTCAAACCATGTACTGTAGTTTTGTTGCATGTTGGAGTAAGGTTGAAATCAGAAACACCAATGCAATATAAATTTCAATATTGCATGCTTTGATTTGATAGCTCCTATATTAAAGGTGGAATGTCTCATGTTCATACTGCACAAACATGGGTTCCGATATCACAAAAGCAAATGCAAAAAGAAAGAGAATCACAATTGCGTATTATTGTGATCACTATACTAGTGATTACAGTTTTGGACTCAGCCCTAATTGTAATTGTTATTGTACAGAGCAATCTTATCTTTTAGATAGGCTCTCTCCATTATCCTAGTGATTATTAGGAAAGAACTACATTTCTTCAACTAGATTGTTTCCTTTGAATACAATCAATGGAAAATATTTATTACCTTTTGGTTTCCACCATAATTTAATTATTTAAACTGACTTAACAGGAGAGTAATTATTGGAAGAGATGCTTTGATACATTGAAGAATTTTGTATACTCGAGCAAAGGAAATGAAAGGAAATAAAAATAAAAATAAAAACCCACAGTTGTGAAGTGAAGCAAAGAAAATGTATATTTTACTAAAATGAAGAATTTTGTTGACAGACATGAGCACTTACCGAATTGAGTGAGGCATAGCGGAAAACACGGTCTTCATAGAGCATGTCGTCGTCGTCGTCATCTTCCTTTCTAAGAACGAAATCAGTGAGAGAGTAAAGCAAGCCCTTTTCTTGAGTAGGATCCGACTGCACAGCTTCCCAGGAAGTAGAATTAGAATCCGCAAGCCAGTCCTCCCACTTGCGATTCTCCTCGTTCGTCATATCTTGCTGTGCTTCCCTCAGCTCCACGATTGCTTCAGCCCTCGTCTTCCACGCCTCAAATTTCTCACCTTCATCAGAGCCCTCCATCTCCAAGTCATCCTCCGCCTCCACCAGCATGTCATCCTCCTTCAAACCAAGCCAATTGCCATCCTCGTCGAAAAAGAATCTCTGCCACCAGCTCCTTTCCCTTTTTCGTTTCCCGGCATTTGGGATGAACCCGGCGGCAGACCTCCGTCTTGTATCGCCCAGTTGAGCCACTAATGTCGACGAATTTCTGTGCAGATAAAAGGAGCTCCGCCGCAGCTTCGGGTTATTAAAGATAAAGTTTTTGCATAAGACCATGGAGGACATGATTAGTATGAGCCCACATTTTTCAGCTTCTCAAAGCAGAAATGGAATTCAAACATGAACATAAGTGGAAGTAAATAAGAGAGAGCATGAAGAACAAGAGGTGTTGGTTGGTAAAGAGATATTGAGGGAAAGAGGATAACGGTTTAGTCATTCCTTTATTTATGAGTTCCGCGAATATTAACAATACAAATATTTTTATTTTTTCACTTTATTATTACTAGCCTCTCTACACGCGCTTCCGCGCCTGCGAGAGGATAAAGGTTTAGTCATTCCTTTATTTTTTCACTTGATTATTATTAATTTTTTTGGGTTGCCAAAATTAAGAAGAGAATGGGGAAAATCACAAACATAGGTGCTTAGAGGTTTGAATCCGAATCATTTGGGAGCACACCAAAGGTTTGAGCTAACCATTTAACATCCAATTGGTTATTTTTTCACTTTATTCAAACTAGCCCCTTGGCATGTGTTAATTGGTTTTATTTTTTTATTTTTTATTTTATTTTTAGAATTAAGAAAAGATAACATGGGTAGTTATGTTTTATAAAGTAGGACCTGTTATCTGATTTTGTTTTTAATTTTAATTTTTTTTAATATGAAAAAATGTAAATTTATTATATTATCCTTATTTAATTAATAATTTCAATTCTTAATGTTTAAATTAACCAATGACATTTTATGGTATTTTGAATGTTTCACCGTTCTCTACCTTTTGCTTTATATATATAGATTAATATAAAATGCTCATATATTGTTTTTAAATAAAAATAATATATAATATAACAATATTTCATTTTTTTGTTGTTGGAACAATATTTCTTATTAAAAAATATATATTGGTCTTATTTTTAAGAGGCACAATTAAACTCTTTTTTTGCCCTAGTTAGAAAGGAGAAGGGTGTTTTGTCAAGTATCGTGAGGTTCGAAACCAGAGATATTAAGACCCTTTTTTTTCCACTAGGCTAGATACCCAAATATAATTTCCCTTCCTTAATTCTAAAATGAAAAAAAATAAAAAATCATTCATGATAAAAACTTCCTACGGAAAATAATTGAAAACGTCGGATCGACCCGATTTTAACCCGAGAGTGAAATAGAGACGTTGAAAATGCAGTAGGGTTTGAGAGAGAGAGATGAAGGCGGTGGCGGGTATGGTGGTTTCCAATAAGATGCAGAAGTCGGTGGTGGTGGCGGTGGACAGGCTGTTCCATCACAAACTCTACAACCGATACGTGAAGAGGACCTCCAAATTCATGGCCCACGAAGAGCAGAATCATTGCAACATCGGTGACCGAGTATGTCCTTTCTCTTTCTTGTTCTCTCTGTTTCTTATTCAACAATAATTTAATTTCCTCATAAGCATATTACTTGATCAGGTCCGATTGGAGCCATCGAGGCCTTTGAGCAAGCGCAAGCATTGGGTTGTTGCCGAAATCATCACGAAAGCACGCATTTATGAGCCTATTTACCATTACCACCTTCACCTTATTCTACTTCTTAAGGCTTCCTCTTCAACTGCTATTATTATTCCACAATAAGTGACATTAGCTCCTCCTTTTTCTTTATTTTCTTCCTTATATATTTCATAGCTTAGTTAGTCCTAATGTAATCGTATCAGATTCATTAATTTAGCCATAAAATCTAACAATTGTGATGCCCGTTTTCCAAATCCTGATTTTTTTGTTATAAGCAGATTCCAACTCATTATTAATTTAGGCAACAAATTGATGTTTTGGCTGTAAATCTAAAATTAGTTAAGGATGCAATTCTTTTGCAAACCTCCTGAAAGATATAATAAGTTTGGTGCATTAATACTGTGTGTGCATTTCTTCTCAGAGCTAGAGCTAGATGCAATTTTTAAGTTATAAAAAATCATTGCTTCTCAAAGCTATTGGTTCAAATGCTATCTCTACTAGTCTTTGCACTTTATCTATTTGTCTTGTTTTGCATTTTTTTCTGGTTTAGTTCTCTTATCGTTGACTGCTAAAGTTGCTAGAAAATGTAACTGAACATGACATAAGCCAAGCATATGCGAGGAGAATATGAAAGCTTTCCAGCATGTAGAATCGTGATTTCACTTTCTTCTGGCAGGTGAAGCTTTTGTGTAGAGCATCTGAGAGGCCGACATGACCAGGTTTAGCCAAAGCAAGTTCTTTTAATTTCTCGAATATTTTGTTTGTATGGGTATGTACCTTTACTCTAAAACCTAATTATGAGGAATTTATATCTCCAATTCTGCACTGAATTTTCCCACTCGATACTTTTGATAAATTCTATATATATCAATGCTTCATTAAGTAAGGCATTGAGCTTTGTATTCTTCAGGAGATGCTTGGTTGATTTCTAGAAAATTTATATACATTTGTATATATTTATGTATGTATGTGTTTGTATATATCAGTGTATGTATATGTATGCATTTATGTATGTATCTTCTCCTTTAGAAAGAGGCTTAAACATAACAAGTGCATTGATTCGTGTCTTGCCAACTGCGGTTCTATGCATTTGGGAACTTCATGTCTATACCATGCTCACCCACGTGACGGTATCTCTGCTGCCACGTGCAACTTGTGACATCACGCCACAACCATGTCAGTTCCACCTGCTCACTGGAGACATGCTCTTAATTTTGGACCCTGTTCGCATCCCCATTCACATCCATTATCTTCCTTCATAAATGATCTCCTACAGTAGTTCTTTCCAGATCCTACTCTTCCGCTATCTTGAGAGTTTCTCTTGGTGAGTCTCCTTACCCATGGATTTGGGGACAACATCTACTTCCAAAAAGGTCCGGCGAGAGAGAACCCCAGGACGCTATAAGGGCGTTCGAATGAGGGCTTGGGGTAAGTGGGTTTCTGAAATCAGGCTTCCAAAGTCGGGAGACAGGATATGGTTGGGCTCTTATGATGCCCCAGACAAGGCAGCTCGGGCCCATGATGCTGCTGCGTATTGCATTCATGGTGAACGTGCAGAGTTCAATTTTCCAAAGAATAGAAGGCCAGTGTTCTCTAAGGGCTCGACAGTTTCCTTGTCCAAGAAGGATATACAGACTATTGCAACAGATTTTTCTTCAGCTGATGTATCAGAGTCTACTCCAGTGTCGTCTACAATGACAACCCAGGTTCCGTCTGATAAACCAGCTTCTCCAAATTTACTGGTTTCTAAGGGTATGGCAAGTGCATATGAAGTGGATAGTGGTTCATTTGCCCCAAGTTGCGCTACTGGAGAAGCTGTTGCTTCACTAGAAAATATACAATTGGATGATTTCCTCATGCTAGATACAGATTGGATAGCTGATTTTTATTAGGTATTTATGTGCATTTATATATGTATATCCAGTTATGTAGGCCAGTCGACAGACGTTGTCATTAATGTGATTATACTATAAAACTAGGACTTGGGAAATTCAACACGTGCGACATCCTCCAAAGAAGACAACCGTCTTCTTGTTTATCTCCTCATTGGTGTGTCTTGTGCAAAGTGTGTGAGGAAAGTGCGGATCACTTGTTCTTGCATTGTTCCTACTCTATAAGGCTGTGGTGGCTCTTGTTGAAGGAAACTGAGGCTGTCTGGGTTATTCCTAAAGGCTGTTTCGAGCTCCTTAGTTTTCAGTTTGTAGTCTAGGAAAAGGGAACCAAGCTTCAACCTTAAGGGGCTGTTTGGTGCAGTCTATGTTTTGGAATATTTGGCTGGAACGAATTAGAAGAACTTTTGAAGCTTATGATGGTGTGGACATGGACGCTCTGTGGCTTAGAGTGAAATTCTGGGCAGCATTGTGGGCTTCGGTAACTTTGGGGTTTTGGGACCATCCTTATCCTATTATTATGAGGGATCTTGTAGCTGTTGTGAAGTGATCTGCCTTTAGTGTTGGGTTTCTGGATTTTCTCGGGGAACTTGTTTCGTTTCTTTGTTTTTGCATGGGTTTGGTATTTTTGTTCCTTTTTTTGGCTCTGTTCGTGTTGGTTGTGGTGTGAGGATTTCTCATCCTCTTCTTTGTATATTCTACGTTGCTATTAAAAAAAAAGTATGCTTTGACACTAAATTACTAATTGTTTGGATTTGCTAGACATGTGCCTTTTCACCCTGAAATACTCGGGGTTTGTTGCATGTTTTTAGGAAGCACTTATAAGTGATTTTGCCAAAATTGTTTTTGTTGGAAGCAAGTTGAAATTTTAATTAAAAGTTTTAAGTGCTGTCGGAAAAAAGAACACTTGGAATTGCTTCCTGAAGATTTTCCATAAAACACTTTTAGTGCTTTTATAATACATAAGCACTTTTTCTGTCAAATGCTTTTGAACTCCCTTAAGTCTCTAAAAGCACTACTAAACATGCCCCAAAATTTAGCTGAAAAACGAGTAACGTTGGAGATGCTTGTCCAATCTAGATAAACCGTTTACTTTCCACCCTTTTATGGCATGTTTACGTACTTGGAATAAGTATAGGAATCATTTTAATTACTGATTTAGTTTGCTAGAAGCATGAAACTATTTGTTTGATAAACGGAATCTGATAACACTGGTTTTGGACTCTTGCATTAAGCGCTGGTTTACCAATAGAGGACTTGTATGACCGTATAAATGGAGATTAACAAGAGATTTTCTCCGCCTAAGGAAGTTCTGGTTGGTTCTGAATTACAAATATCCTGCTTTTTGTTCGTTGGTCCTTGCTTGGGCAGGAGTGAGTGGATTATAATGCAGAGGCTGGTCGTCCACTCTTCTGTTTTGTGTTGGATGCGTTGCAGAGTGTGGATATAATTCCTTTTTGCTACTTGTGCTTCCTGGCTGGAGTCTACAAGCCTTTTCAAAGTGCAAAGAACCATTGACTTAACACTTGAGGGTGAGTGTGGTCGTTGCTGAGTACTATGCTACAAGCCTTGTCATTATCTGGCTAAACTCGGCTGAATCCATAGCATTTCCTTAATCTTTGTATTCTCATGACTCTCCTCACCTCTTCCACCCCAAGCCAGTTGCCAGTTTCAGCATGAACCATGCTCAGTAAGGTATAGTTGGCAGCATTCCCAGGCTCCGTTGTAACAAGCTGATGTGCGAAAGATTCTGCTTTCTCTAATCTTCCATGAACCTTGCACGCTGTAACCAACGAACTCCAGATTTTAGTACTTGGTTTCATGGGCATTGATCTAACAAGCTCATAAGCATCTTCAAGCTTCCCTAATCTTCCAAGAAGATTAATATAGCAAGCATAATGCTCCACGCTTAATTGTATTTTATTGCCTTCTATCATACGCTTAAAGATCTTATTTCCCTCTTCCTCGAGGCCAGCATGGTTGCAAGCAGATAAAACAGAGAGGAAAGTGACTGCATCAGGCTCTATCCCTCTCTCTTGCATCTCATCAAGGAGTTGCAAAGCTTTCTTACAATGACCATGAAGGCCATAACTGCCAATCATTGTGCTCCACGAAACAGAATCTTTCCTTGGCATCTCCTTGAAAATTTGATGTGCATCCTTGATACAACCACACTTTGCATACATATTGATAAGTGCATTGCCAATGAAAATGTCAAAACTTAACCCAGATTTCAAGACATAGCTGTGGACTCCACATCCAAGGTTTAGTGAAGATAGAGAGGTGCAGGCAGAAATGATTGCCAACAGAGTTACAGAGTTTGGTTCAATTCCTTCAGCTCGCATCTGGCTAAAGAGTTTCAGAGCTTTTGCGTTATTGCCACATTGAGAATAGCTCCCAATAATCAGACTCCACACCACAACGTCTTTAACAGGTACCCTTTCGAAAATTAGCTTGGCAGGACGCAAAGCTTTCCCGTGTTTGCAATACATGTGTATGAGGGCTGCTGAGCAATGATGATCTGAATCAAACCCATTACGAAAAGTATATGCATGAATCGCTTTCCCATGTTCTATAAGTCCCAATTCGGCACAAGCCGGTAAAATGACAAGCACCGTCACTCTGTTTGGTTTCAATCCTTCAACCTGCATTGCCCGGAAGCATTCCATTGCCATGTCATAACTGTGATTAGCAATGCATCCCGAAATCAAGGCAGTCCAAGAAACTTCATTTTTAACTTCCATTTGATTAAAAACATGTAAAGCCATCAACGAGTCATGACACCTCATATACAAATCTACCAGAGCCGTTGACAAGAACACCGACTCCTTAATCGTTCCATCAACAATGACGAGTCCGTGAATCTCTCTGCCCAGTCTCAACTCTCTTGTCCTTGCGCAAACTGATACGATGCTGGCAATCAACTCCGCTTTTGGTATAAAACCATGAAGATACATTTGCTTAAGCACTTTTAGCCCCTCTTCGAGATGCCCATTTTGTACATAACAATTTATCAAGGAATTCCACGTGATGGTGTCTCTTTCAGGCATTTCATCAAACACCTGACGTGCAGCTTCAACAATTGTAAATTTCGCATACATAGAAATGAGAGAATTGGATACAACTGGGTCGGAGTCACAGCCTGACTTGAGAGACAAGCAGTGAAGTTGAAGCCCAAAGTGATGGGACATTGCATAGGAGCATGCTTTGATGATGGAAGGGAGAATAAAGGAGTTTGCATGGAGGCCAAAGGGATGGAGCTCTTGTTTGTATAGTCGAAGGATTTGGTCATATAATCCTTTGACAACCAAGTCTTTGATTTTAAAATTAAGGGCTGAAATTGTAAGTGCGGGGCTTAGACTTGAGGTGAACCGCCTGATCACATGATAATGCATGATGGATAGTCTTTGATTTTCTGGACATATTATTGACTGCTATGGTAACCATTAGGTTTCTGCATTAATAGTCAGCGGGCATATAAACATTATATGCTAAGATGCAATGAGTTTAACAACATGGTTGCTTGCTTTAGGTGGTGACGAAATGCTTACTTAGGCTTATGAATTGTTTTAGGTTTTGTTGTCTTTTTTAGCTTGGTGTTTTGACTGTCCTCTAATGAAGTTTTCTATTTTGATAATATAAAAAATAATGCAATTAAAATAGATTTTTAATTTTTATCTAATGAAGTATTTTGCGCTTAATTCTATTATATATAAAAATAATTTTTATATAAGCTGCATTGGGGAAGGGGAAAAGCAAACTTATAATCCAATACATGAGTAAATACTATTAACTACTTGAGCTATAAGCTTCTCGCGTGCACAACTGAAGACATGAATATTGGCATTACATTTTGAAGCCTTTTATTAATTAAAAAGCCCAGCTTGGAAGAATGCACCGAAATCCAGAAGGGGAAGTAGGCTGCTCCCGGGCGGGGCAACATGATTTTGATAAAATTGATGTGGATGGTGGGGATGATGGCCACACCTCAGCTCTTCTCCCAGTCTTCCTCACTGCTTTTACAATCATTTTGCGATCCATAAATCCCAATACCGTGATCTTGTTGGATATCACATCTATTTCAACGCATCTTACTCCTGTGAAATTCATATAATTCAAATTAACCATGCATGCATACATACAGGATACATTATACATATGTTATGTATATATCATCAATGTCATGCACGTGTACCTTTGATTCTGCACAAGGCTTTGCGAACCGCCTTCTCACAGTCCCTGCAGTGTAGACGAACCTTTAACTCTACAACCTGAGTGTATCAACTGGGATCAATATTAACAGTACCATACATTACATAGAAATAAACACAAACTAAATTGAAGTGACTGAATGGACAGAGAGACATATAAAAACCTCCATAAATTATGAACACCAAGGCAGAGAGAGCAAAAACAGATCAATATCAAGTAACCAACCGTATGCCCGCCCGCGCTTTTGAGTTCGATGGATGATGAGTTGCTACTAAACAAATAGCTAGCAGAGCAGCGTGAGCTAAATGATTGCTAAATTTCATAATGATTACTAATTATAACAATCATGTACAGCAGCATGTGCGTGTGGGTGTGGCCATTCTTCCAAGAAAAAGAAAAACCGAAAAAACAAAAAGTACGTATTTTTTATCCAGAAGAAATTATTCAATGTCGATTGCATCATTACCTGGATATTGTGTGTAAGCGTCTATTATAAGCTTTCATAATCACATTGTGTTGTCTTGTTATAAAATTTGAGGTAAATTATTATGTTTATGTTGTCAAACTATGAATTATTATGGTGTTCTCTTGCCGAACAAATATTTATATTAAGAAAGCAAGACCACGCAAATGAATGATTAGAGTGTTGATAGCCACATTTTGGTCCTTTAATTTGCAAAATGGTTGTGGTGGTCCTTAAACTTCACTTTCGTTAGCAACCGAAGTCTTGTCGTCTCTTATGTTAGTTTCTTCATTAAATTTAGGGGTTAATGAGTATTTTTATGTTGGTTTTAGTTCCCATCATTCTAAAACTAGGGTTGGCATTTTAGACCGACCAAGCCAAATTGGACCAGACCGAATTGGCCGGTTCGACTCTTTTCCCTATTTTCTTGACACCAATGCCCGAATCAAATCAAACCGTTAGATTACGGTTGGGGAACGACTCCTGTATGCTTAAATCATCGGTTTTCGGTAAACTGACCGAAACCTAAAATATACATTAATCCTGGAGTTGGGGAGAGTCGACCCTTGACCTCCAAGGCTAAGAGGGGGTGTATCCAATTCAAACTTTTAATGACTTTTATAGAGTTTAAAAGTCCGAAGTTATTCAATTTAGATTTTTAAAGAGTTTATAAAAGTTTAGTGGTATTCAATTGTGACTTTTAAAAAGTAGTTAAAAGTATTTAAAAGTTTTGTGGTATCCAGTTGTGACTTTTAAAAGTCTTTAAAAGGGTTTAGGGTTTAGTTACTTTTTTTTAATAAATAGTACAGTCGCACAACTATACTGGGGTCTTGTTTTTCTTAATTTTTTTAAAAATAAATAGTATGGCCGCACAACTATACTTTTTAAATATAATATATTTAAAGAGTATAGCTGCGTGGCTATATCGTAGTGTTTTTTTTTTAAATTTAAATTTTTTTTAAAATAATATATTTAATCGGGTCCCTTTTTCTTAATTTTTTTTCTTAATAAATAGTATCGTTGCGATGCTATACTCTTTAAATATATACTTGGATTCTTTTTTTATAATTTTTTTTCCCCAGATTTTCGTTTTTCAATAAGAGCAATAAGAGTAGTTTAGAGCTTATCCACTACTATTAGGCCATTACTCGAGTATCTATTATCCCCTTTTGATTTTTTTTAATTTTTAAGAGTTATTACCCGTATAAAGAATTTAGCATTTTTCCGTTTAATACTCGTATTATACACATACGTATGTGTTTTTCAATAATACTTCCGTTTTCGACACACGTCTTAAAGACTCAGTAAAATACACGTTTAAAAAAAAAAAAAGCAAACATACAATACACGTATTGTACATGTATGTATGTATTTTTCATGTTTAATATACGTATGTTTTTACAAAATTTTCAATAATACACACAAAATTCACGTATTATACACATAATTTTCACATATTATTAAATTTAAATAATTAAATAAAATATATTAAAATATTATATAGTGGGGGAACTTTTCAGTTGTAACTTGCCAAAATTTTGCCGAATAAAATACGTACGTATTTTACTCGTATTTTTCCCGTTCTATATTTTACCAACTATGAAAGAATTTGAGAGGGTAAAATTATTTCTTACTTGTTGGAAGAAAAATGCAAGATGTTGATTTTTGCAATCTCTTTGCGAACTAGAACAACAATTTCATCCAAAGTTTTATGGGTATGGTAGTAAGAGAGTGGTAGTATTCTTTGTCTAAAGTGTTGTTTGAAAAGTGAAGCAATTATCAAGACCACTCCAACTCAACACGCAATTATCTATGACAAATAATGTGTGCAGTTACATAATTTAGTAGCACTAGAGAGAACGAGGTAGATCAAAGCCAAACATTCCCACGAAAAAAAGAAGAAGAAAAAAAATGAACTCTCATATTGATTTACTGTGAAATTTCTCTCTTTTCAATATTTGCTTTGCATATGTTGAAACTAGCAAATTAATAACTATAAAGTATAAACTAATGGAAGTAGGCCACAAAATTTCAAAATGGCTAGGGCACCATTCTTTGCAAACTCTCAAACTAAAAAGCTTATGTTTTGCTTTTAGTGTAACCTCTCTTTGTTAACTGTGTTTCCCGAGTATAAGGGTACTTGCAATACACTTATAGTGGGACCTAAGAAGGGCAAAGTAAAAGTTTATCAGCCTAATGATTTTCAAAATCACACAAATTTCGAGTAAAAATACCCTTGTATACCATGAGTCCTAAAACTCTAACAGCCAACGTTATTTCCAAAGGAACTGTCAAGGGCAGATCAGGTTGAGGAATGATGCTTTTCATCATGTTAGTTTTTACTGTTGAAATGTTAATAAATAGTATAGCCGCGCAGAGTAGGATAAAAGAGTGGAGAGCGGGTAGGGAAGCCGCTTGGGTTGGTGTTGCTGGGAAGAGTTAGGATTTGGGTAAGGTTTTTGTTTTATAAATTTTTAATTAATTTATTTAAAAAGCATAGAGAAGAAAGATTTTTTTAATTGTTAATTTTTCCATATATATACATATATATATATATATATATAATTAAACAAGTAATTACTTTATTTTATTATATATTTAATTCAATTTAAACAAAAGAGTGGGCCATTTACATGACACATCATCACTTGTTGTAAAAAGACTAAAATACCCATGACACGTCATTTGACAGGACCAACCCCGAATTCCTCGGAATCCGGGGCGAATCCTATAATATTTCCGATATCAACTGATGTCGGGCCCACTTACTAACGTCATAACCTCTTTTCCGAATTAGGGAAAAGAGGAACGAGACTTTCTGCTGAAATTTCGGCAGAGTCTCTCATGAAAAAGGGATTTTTCAACCTGTTAAAACACAATAATATAGTCCCAACAGCAGCATGAACAAGGTAATAACATGCAATTTACATAATAGGCCTCTAGCCTTACATTCAACCCTAACAAGGCGATAACAGAGTATGTTTGTGCTAAAACTAGACAGGTAGTAAATAGACCAACTTAAAGATGAGGTGAATGTTGAAGGTGAGGACCCTCGGTATGTGAAAGCATTCGGTAAGCAGGTAAACATGCATACGGAAGACAAATGTACGTGGTTCGCCCGAATAATGGACTACGTCCACAGAGAAGTATGTTCTCATTACGATAACGTGAGTATACATTGCACATAGGTTTAGACTCAAGGAGAAGAGGAAGAATACCGAAGGCCGAAGGCAGATGCCGAAGGCTGAGGATCTGGTATGATCTGTGGGTTTTTAAGTGGGCTCATGGGTAAGCCCATGAGGCCCCAGTAGCCTGCCCAAACTCCCCATTCTTTCTCCCTCTTCTTGAAGGAGAGGGATCTTCTTTTATAAGTGAGGAAGAGTCCCCTCTTCTTGTGTTTTGTCGATGTGGGACTTCCTTCCCTTTGCTTGCATTGGCTTGGGAATGCTTGGCCAGATATGGTACAAACAGAGTATATCTACGAAATTCAGTTACAAACGAGAATGAAGTTCAATGGAATAGAAATAAGTAGAAGTTTGCCCGACACAAGCTTGGGCTCGGAAGTTCACAACTTGGTACAACCGCTCGGTTCAAGACTATCTACTGCCTAGTGGACGCAAAACAGAAAACGTGTGAGTGGACAAAAACAAAGTTCCGTTATATTTGAAAACAACATATAATAACCCCACCGTTTGGAAATCGATGCAAAAAACATGCATTCAAAACCAACATAGATATACAACATAGATATATATATATATATATATATATATTTAAGTCAAAACCAAGGTGAAATCCATATCTCATAAAGATATACTAGCCGTCTAACCGGGGGACTGGGCTTACCATCACGTACAACATAATCCTTAATACTCATACATCTGTGACAAGTCCTACGCACGCATACTAACCCCGCTAAGGGTCTACGAAACACCTCGTCAAGGCTGCCCAGGTTCCGACTTATCCAAGTATCCCAACAGTTTCCAAGTATCCAATTCCAATATTCCAAATCCGAGGAGGTACGTAGGGTGGTGCTAATAGCACTCAAAACTAATATAAACCATAACCCAAATCTCATTCCATAATCTCATTCCAACAATCCCATGTACCCAAATCACATTTCCAAGTATAGATAATCACTCTCAAAAATAGCATATATCTATTCAAAATAATCACAATCCGCAAATATTCGAATATACTTCAAATACTTATGCATATTTTTCCATGCTTGAAAATAATGATTATAGTTTAAAACAAAGTCTACTCACAGATAATCCCACGCTGTTTGACCCTGAGAGGGTCCCGCCTATTGCGTACATTGGGTCGGAGTACCTATTTAAGAACACAATGGCTAGATTAAAATAAAATATTTTGAACGAGACTTTAAAATAAATTCCTATGTTTCCCGGGATTCAAAGTGTGTGAACGACGAACGAGAAGTTCCTAAGGTCCAACTACATGTTTTAAATGATGGAATAACCTCGGGAGACACTCGGTCAACCGAGTGGTCAAACTTTTCAAATTTGGTCAACCAAACCCGCAGGGCCCATGACCTTCGATTTCATATCTAAAAGTTCCAATAGTTCAACAAGGTTTATTATACATCTCCTATAAGTTTGGTCTGAATCGAACAGTCGGATCGCTCGCGATCGCACGACGGTTACTATTTTACGTAATCTTTGAATCATTGAATAGAAGCATCCGAGATTTCGATTCACGATCCACGAATTCCCACACGATTCTAGAGATACCTTGATCAACATATATGGAAATTGAGTTAATCCAATGGTATGAACATATCGAACCCGGATAACGTCTAATATGTGTAAATCAGATCGATAGTCAAACGATAACCAAATTCAAATTCGAGCATACCGTCGTGCTCGGGACGACATGAGGATCATTTTAGGACCAAATGGACCACCCAAACTTGGCCCATGCACCGCCACACGCGGTGGTAGCGCGTGGGTGGCTTGAGAAAATTCTAGCAACCTGAAAATTCTCAAATCACCCAACAATACCTAAACCTACGTGATTAGGACAACGAGTGGAGCAACTTTTGTTCTTGGACCATGGCCAAAAAGTGACTGAAACTTACCAGAATCTCGAGCCGAAAACTGGCCAAACTTTGGATTGTAAATCAAGTTTCAAAACTCAAAAATCAATCATAATCAACCCAACCATCAGCTAGAGCACATTGAAAGGGTGAGAAAGCATACCTAGATCGACAAAAATGGTGACCGGAATCGTCCGAACGAACGCCGGAAGTTTTGGATAAAAACCAGTCGATTTTTGCGACTTTGACGGCGGTAAAGGCAGCTGCTACGGCGGGGGAGGGGCGGGATGGAGAGAGGGAAGTGACCCGGTCATTTTGAGACTGGTCCCGATGCAAGTGGTGGCCGAATATGGCGGTGGTGGCCCAAAATAATGGTGGCTAAACAGTGTGGGGGGTTTGTTCATGAGAGAGAGAGAGAGAGAGAGAGAGAGAGAGAGAGAAATCTAATTTTTAAAAGGGAGATTCACTATTATACCCAATATAGGAGTCTAAATTAGAAAAAAAAAAAAAAAAAAAAAAACCCCCTTATATGAGATGGACTTTAGAAACATATCTAAAGCCCATCTACAACATAACAAATTTTTTTTAAACTTATTTTAAATTACAAAACTGCCATTGATTTCTTAAAACAAAACTAACCCCAAAACCTCATAAAAAGTCCAAAACACTTAATAGGACATCAAAGTAATTTTATAATCAAAATTAAATTCAATAGGGCCAACTGTTATTTTTTGGATGTTTTTTGGATTTCTTTATAGAAATTAAATGGTGTAGAGTTTATCTATAATATTAGTGCTAAGAATGGGTATATGACTAAATATCTCTTTTTAAAAACCCAACTTCGAAATATTTATAATTGTGTCATTGCACTTCCGTTGATTGTAACTTTTTCGTTATAGCTCCGATTTAAGCTCACTACGTGTCTACAAACTCGTATCGATGCGATCTACGTCATGGTGTCAGTCAATTCCCCAAAATCTTACCTGATTAAAAAGTGACTAAAATAACCCTATCCCCGAGGGCAAAATTGTAATTTCATAATTTAATTCATTAATTAATTAAAACGAATAATTAAAATTGGGTCGGGGTGTCACATCATCAAAATTGACAGAGTTATTAATGGAGATAACAGTAGGGGTAAAGTGGAACACAAAATCACGGTCAAGGGGGTTAAATGGGTCACTTTAACTTTAGGGGGGTAAAGTAAGATTTGACCGAAATTTCAAGGAGCACTACAGTAAATAAGCATTTTATATATATAGAATAGACGAACCTCTTGGGGAGAGCTTTCCTTAACCCACGCCTGGCTCGGAGAGGTGACACTCCCGCCACCTTTTTCTTCCTAAAAAAAAATGTAATAAAATCCTAACATAATAGACGATATGACTTCTTTTACTAACCACCTTAACCATTTTGGAAATTGAAGTACCAAAATGAGAATCGTGTCAAAGTTCAGGGACTATTGCACCTATAAATTATACTCCAAAACTTTAAATAGTGGGTTAGCCCAAGCCAAGTGTCCTGATCGTATGGGTGGATCTGGTTTGCAATATGTGACCCATGGTACAAACTCACATGGCTGGTCCTGAGATTTTGAGGGCTCTATGCAAAACTTAAATTGGAGCCCTCACATAATCTAATATGAAAATACTAAAAAAAAAATTCGCCATACTTAATGTCGTAAAATAATTTTTATAACTAAAATTCATCATCAATTAGCATGTAATAACAATCTCAAAATCAAAGTCATAAATTTTTTTAATGTTTTCATTTGATAAAGTTAAATATTAGTACGTTGGGTAAAAAAAATAAGGGGCCGTTCGATATTGTTTTCACAGCCCCATTTTCGTTTTCCGATTTCAATTTTCACAGAACACCCATTCGGTGCAGTGTTTTCCCAAAACACTAAATCTGTTTTCTGAAAACAAATCCAACCTCATGTACAAAAAATGAAAACGAAAAGAAGTCGTTTTTAGTGTTTTCTTTTTCATTATTTTTTGAAGACATGGGAATGCATCCCATCAACTACTCCAACTCTCTCTCTTGACAACTGAGAAAACCACCACCAGGGACAACACCCATCTTTTCCAACCCTAAATCACACAAATATGCAAATTCAAAAAAAAAACTGAGAGAGGAAGAAGAAGAGAAAGAATCAGAGAGAGAGGAAGAAGAAGAACCACCACATACCCAACTCAACCACCATCACCACCCAATCGAACCACCACAACCACTAATTAGTGGAACCAGAGAGAAAGAGCGAAAGATGGGTGGGTTGATGGGATTCATGTCATGGAAGGAAGGAGCAGTGGGTGCAGAAGAAACAAGGAAGAAACAGGCCTGGGAAGGAAAGGAAGAAGAAAAGAGGAAGAAAGAAAGAAAAGGAGAAAAAGAAGAAAAAATAAAGGAGATAATATTGTTTTAGGGCCTTTAAAAAGTATCAGAATTTTTTTTGTAGAACAGAAATTAACAAAAATAACTCATATATTATTATTCTCAAATTGTATTATGGGACACGTTTTCACTGTTTTTATTTTATGAATTTGTTTTTCAATTAATCTACCATACACATATTTTCGAATTCTGAAAATGCAAATTCGTTTTCTCGTTTTCATCCTCTGAAAACATTCTCAGAAAACATTCTCCGAAAATGTTACTAGACAGCCCCTAAGAGTTCAAGAGAAAGAAGAAGGCATGATTTTTTTGTTTTGAATGGAAGAAAGTACTTTGTTTTGTTTGGGCCGCCCCTGCAAACTCATAACCAAAGCTGCGTTGGCCGAGTAGCCTTTGGGCCTTGGGCATCAAAATATAGTTAGAATAAGAGCAATATTTTTTTTTGGTTAACAAG
Source organism: Prunus avium (assembly GCF_965620075.1). Taxonomy (NCBI): domain Eukaryota; kingdom Viridiplantae; phylum Streptophyta; class Magnoliopsida; order Rosales; family Rosaceae; genus Prunus; species Prunus avium. Next base: position 200,490 of record NC_142284.1, on the reverse strand, counting down.
GGACCAAAGAGAACATTTGAGCAAGGTGAACAACAAACCCCATCAATGTCGTAAAGCAAAGATAGATGCGTCTCATGCAAGTTAGAGAAGAGATGACTAAAACACAAGGCCTAGGATACATACTAAGCAGTTAGTGTCATGTCGTATTGATAATGTGTAGATAGATATTATTATCAAATAATAACAACAGATGCTATCGATACATTATTGACAATATCGATAGAGATGGACGTCTTTACAGAAAGTTTTTGACCAACTGAGACCCAAGTGTTTACGACTCAAATTCAACATGCCATTCAATTCTCTAGGACGGTCAGAATTGATAGTAGTAAATGGTCATCAGTTATTGGATGAAGATTTCACATAAATTTCTCCCAGTTGGTGATGGAGAGCTAGACAAAACCATTCCCAGACGTACAACTTTAATTGGTGCTATGAACCACCTGCTCATACGCCCTCATGCACAAAGCGCCTACTTTCTGTTGCCAATCTTTACAATTTGCAATACCCTTAACGTAACTTGGGTGATTATTATATTGTTTTTCTACACTGTTATATATCTCTTCAGCTAATTCCACACCCCATGCATCCTTGAGATCCCGCACTTCTCATTTAATTAATTTGCATTGGTGGGGTTGTTATTAGATACTGATTTTCAGTGGCGATAGAAAATACATACATGTTCCATTCTCCAGCGGATTATATAACATAGCTATTTTCTTGAATATCATTGCAGAAAAGTAGTATAAACAATAAGAAAGTTCCAATGGCAAGAGAGCAGGAGCAATTTTCAGCAGAGATTGAAAACCGGGGCTCTGAGAATTTCGGTCCCAATGGTGGATCTTTCTTTGTGTCTGTAAAGGTACGGCAACACTTGCCGGATTTTCTTGGTTCAGTTAATCTGAAATATGTGAAGCTTGGTTATAGTTATCTCATCAGCCATAGGCTCTACTTCTTGATTGTACCGGTTCTCATAGTGCTCTGCAGTGCTGAAATAGGAAAGCTGAAAGATCTCTTTCCAAATCCAAAATGTGAACTTACAGATGCTCTCTTTATATTGGGATTATTGGGATTCATTCTATATATTTTTCTTGACTTGGCACCTCGCTCTACTTATTTAGTTGATTTTGCTTGTTATCGTCCACCAGATGAACTAAAGGTAATTCAATTTACATATATGCTATTACTATACTAGCTATATAGCTACACTAGTACATAATTTCTATATTTTGATCTTCAATACTAATAACTAATCTTGAAGTTTTTTCTGGTTTTTCATTTAATTTTCTGTATGTACGGGGCACCAAATTAAAGATCTCAAAGGAGGAATTCATTGAATTAGCAAGAAATTCAGGCAACTTCAATGATGCTGCCATAGATTTTCATAAACGAGTTCTCAAGAGTTCTGGCATAGGCCAAGAGACGTACATGCCCCGAGTAGTGTTTCGCCCTGATTACACAATAAGTCTAAAAGATGGAAGAGAAGAGGCAGCTATGGTGATGTTTGGGGCCATAAATGACCTTTTCAGAGCCACCAAAATCCGGCCAAAGGACATTAGAATCCTAGTGGTGAACTGTGGAGTTCTGAATACCACTCCATCGCTGTCATCAATGGTAATAAACCATTTTAAGCTGAGGCCTAACATTCAGAGCTTCAACCTCGGTGGAATGGGTTGTGCTGCAGGAATCATAGCCATTGATCTGGCAAAAGACCTTTTGAATGCTTATCCTGGCACATATGCACTGGTAGTGAGCACCGAGGCCGTGTGCTACACATGGTACAAAGGCAACGACTTGGACATGCTGCTTTCTAATTGCTTCTTTCGGATGGGGGCTGCAGCCATGTTGCTCTCTAGCTCCCGTCTCGACAGGTGGCGTGCCAAGTATGAACTCAAGCAGGTACATACCTACTACTTGCTTATAATTTTCTTTCGTTAAACTAATAATCTTATATAATGTGGGGAATATATATAATGCAGCTGGTTCGAACTCACAAAGGCATGGATGAGAGAAGCTTCGAAAGCATACATTTAAAGGAAGATGCAAAAGGAACACAAGGCGTGTCAGTGAGCAAAGATGTGGTTGAGGTTGGTGGGCATGCACTCAAGGCCAACATCACCACCCTTGGCCCCCTAGTTCTCCCCGTCTCCGAACAATTCCATTTCCTCACCAATTTGCTCTTCAGGAAGAAGAAAACTAATTACAAGCCATACATCCCTGACTATAAGCTCGCCTTCGAGCATGTGTGTGTATTAGCAACAAGCAACAAGGTGCTCGATGAAATACAGAAGAACCTGGAGCTTACAGAGGAGTACATGGAGGCATCCAGGAAAACCTTGGAGCGATTTGGAAACACTTCAAGTAGTAGCGTTTGGTATGAACTCGCTTATTTAGAGGCAACTTCCAAGATCAAGAGGGGTGATCGGGTTTGGCAACTAGCTTTCGGCTCAGGGTTCAAGTGTAACAGCGTCGTTTGGAAAGCTCTTAACAATGTTGGGAGGCCTAAGCAGAATCCATGGCTTGATGAGGACAAAGATGAGTGTTTGTAGTTGTTTGGAGAAGTAGACTTGATAACTTGCAATTGTTTATTAGCTCAAGTTTTCACACTCATTGTCCCATCATCCAAACAAAGTTTAGGGCGCATATATAAGGCTTTGGTATTTAGTAAATTACAATATCCCTCATACGTACCCTCAACTCAATCCTTCATCAGAATTTATTTTTTTTAAACCCATCCTCACCCCATCATCTTCTTAATCATTCAAAACGAATGCACCCTTTTATTTTTTATTCAACAACATGGTCTATGATATTTAAACTTAGGATCTCCTCCAATAAAATGGAGACTGAATGTCACTAAACCAAATGACAATTTATCTAACTATTTCTTAATTAGGGAGTGACGATTCAAACTTAGGACTATTTCAATAATATTATATCATTAGACCAACTAGTTGATGTCATCATGAGTTTGTTTGTTTCGACTCATAAAGTTTTTTGTTCATTATGTGCATACTAGAACGAGCCCAAAGATATAATGCGGAAAATCTTCCATAAAAGCTAAATGTTAAAATCGGTGACAATTATGAAATATGTGGATGCTTGAATATATATTAGAATTAAAAACACAGGTTGTTAGGACTCAAGATCCTACATTGTAAAAATATGAGTTCAAGATCCTACATTGTAAAAATATATCATAGAGTGATTTAAGAGCTTATGGGCACCCTTACCTTACAAGCCGGTTTTTTAGGGGCAAGTTCTACCCATGAGTTCTTACCATTTGGATTAAGATGATATCAAGTCATTGAATATTGGTAGTTGAGACAAGCCACCTCAAAGAAAGGAAAGGGCTACCACCGGGGCAGTGTCTTTGGACAGGAATTATCGATTTGCTGGTAAGTCAGCGTCTTTCGCTTGATGAGTTGATGCGCACAAAAGAAGCTGCATCTAGTTGATATATATTAACTCTATAAAAAAAAGATCGGGCTTTTCAGCTTCCTCTGCTACAGCGGACACCCCGGTAGCAGGGTGCAGCGGTTTGTTGTGGTGTTGATGGACTTTTAGCAAACATAGCAAAACAAGATACGCATACATACACATCAATTCTCTCTTCTATTACTCATTCAGCGTCAGAAATTCAATCAAATAGAAATCTCAAAAACCAAATATTTTTTAACACCACTTCCTTATCTATCTTACGAAAGAAATGAAACCTGATAAATACACAAGGCTACAATATAATTCCCTTCTCTCACCTCACCTCTTTCTCTCCTTTCCATTTCCTTTTTCCTCTTTATGTTATACATAACTGTTTTCTTTTCCATTATTTCTTCTGAGGTCAGTCCATTGTCATTGGTTGGGTAATGCAACACCTGAAGCGGGCCTTACGAACAGTTGTCATGATCTCAGTCTCTGCATTCTCAAGCATTCTCACAACTTCAGTGAAGGGTGGCCTGACATCAGGGTTGGCATCCCAGCATCTCGTCATGATCTCGCCAAGAACAGGTAAGCAGTCACTGGGAATGATAGGACGGACACCCTTATTCACAACTGCAAATGCAGCCTGCACCGCTGTCATGTTCTGGAATGGAAGCATCCCTGTAATAAGTTCCCAAAGAACAATCCCAAAGCTATAAACATCAACTTTCTGAGTGTATTTCCTATGCTGGATCATCTCCCTGCAGACAGCAATACAATCAAGCAATGCACTTAAGTAGCCCGCACTAAAACAAAAGTTTAACTTTAAGAAATAACCAATAAACAATCAGCAATGACGCTAGTCACAAGCATCTAAAGTTGTCACTACATGATGAAGGATCATTATCAATTTCATTGTGCAAAAAGTAAAAAGAGAGCAAACCTTTAAGTTCAATCCTCATTCTGTATACCAGGAAGCTAATTAATAAATTTCCCATTAGCAGTCCTCAAGAAAAACAAATTTCATGAAACAATATTGATATACAACCGAAAAGACACAAAAGTTAAAGACACAATACTGATGAATCTATTTGGTCATGCGACTAACAAGCTTTAATTAACTCAACGAGCCAATGCCACCTAAATGAGCCAGCTGCTAAACACATAACAACCAATAAATAAGAAACCCATGAGAGGGCATCATTCTTCGGGCATTGAAAGTGAAGGTTTCCAATTTCATTCAAATTATTAGATGAGAACAACACAGGTTTCTCACATGCAAATGAAGTGGAAATTGAAAATTATGCTAGTTTGATCGATACATAATAGCTAATACCAACATTTTCAAAGCCAAGGTATTTTCAGTCCCGCAAGGCAAGGTGTAAGCCTTTCGAACATGAGTTTTCTTGACTAAAAATATATAACTAATATAAAATATAAAAAAGAAGACCTGAAAAAGTTATAAGAATAAACCATTATGGATTTGGACACCATTTGTAGATTGCATCCTATGCAAAAACGAAACAGGATATCGATTGTATTTCACACGGTGCACATCACAACTTATCCGTGTAACTATAGGATCCAGAGTCAAATTACTTTCCAAATCCTTAGTTGAAAATGTAATCTGATCTGCTACCAACATTTGGAACCAAAACACCCCATCGAAATTTTATTGGGGATTAAAAAACAACTTTCAGTTCACACTATTGCTTACAGATACGGAGACTTCTGAGTTCATGGTCAAGAGGATCCAGGACCAATTCTAATTACACTACCGATCAAGTGTAGTCACCATCATATCTAAGTAACTGGTAATAGCGTGAGTGACCCCATAATTACATTGCATGCAAATAACTTTTGATTCTAATAACAATAACGGTAGGTATTGTCTAGCAATGTATAACCCTCTTAAAAATTTAAAGCGGGTCATTCATCAGACATATCATAAAGAATGGAACAACAAAGGAAATTTCCTCATGACCGATACAAGAAGAAAACCAGTATTTATTTTATCCATAGGCACAGCATTAATTAAGTCTGTATTTATTAACATTACAATTTAAGGTTTATTTAATATCATGATTTAGAGTTCTAATTATTAAGGATTGATTAGTATGCTATTCTAGAAAAAAGTTATTCTTTGGTTTTTCATTTTTTGTGTGTGACCGGGTGTGGGTGAAATGCAAAAAGGGCTTGAATACAATTTGAGTTATGTGTTACTATTTCGTTCACATTAACAACTGAAAGGAATGAATCATGGGCTGATTCAGACTCTCTTGGTTATTATCAAATACAGTGTTATTTAAATTGTATGCATTGTCACATTTCCTAAATTAGATCAAACCTCGTTATCGCATGATTAAGACCAAAGGGTTGTCGAAGGAAGTGATGTGGTACATGGATGTTTTATAATGTCTTTAAGATAGGTACTTTGGATGGGTATTTAGTTTTTCATTAATGAGCATTTCAGGTCCTACCCTAGGTTACTTTCGTCATAGAGAGCCTCTCAATTTGACGAGACTTTTATAGTTATCTAATTCTTGATTTTATTTCTCCATTCAATAAGAAACCCAGGATGATCCAATTGTTAAAATTTAGCTATTAATTAAGGGCTTAGATTGTTGAGAAAAATCCAAAAGCTATTAAAGAAAAAGATTCTCATGTATGGGGAAAAATATCTTTGTATATAATGGGTAGAGACATTTCTATTAAAAGAGAATCTTTGGAGGCAATGAGAACTACTGCCAAAGCTGAGAAGCTCAATTGGAGCAAGAACATTCCAAAATACGATGAAAAATAAAATAAAGAAAGTTTTGAAACAAGGACAAAAAATAAAAGAAAAGAACAAGGCCATGGTTGATCTGATGGCATGAGGAAATAAAGTGTGTAGAATCAAGAAAAATATGACATTGAAGACAAGAGTCGGTTGACCCAAAAAAAAGAAGACAAGAAAGTCGAAGCAACATTTCAAGTAGAAGCACACCATTGAGAGAGAGAAAAGTCGAGAAAGATAAAAGGCACCCATTAGTTGCCTTGAAAAGGATTCTCTGGTAAATCCTCTTCAAGGCAACTAATGGACAAATTTTCTCTTTCTCCATTTATTTCCCTCTCATATAATTTTGAAGGCTAAAGTACCTCCTGAGGTAAGGGTGATAGCATGGATAATCGTTCACAGGAGGTTAAATAGTTATGATATTCTTAGGAGACCCACCTTCTTGTCGGTCTCCTCATTGGTGTATAATGTGTAAAAGTGGTGCTGAGAGTTTGGACCACGTGCTTATTCACTGTTCAATTGCATTATCTTTGTGGTTACATTGTTTAGGGAGGCTTTTTTGAGTTGGGTGATTTCGGTCTTGTGCGCTGCTTTGTTGTGTGAGAGGTTTCTTTTTTTCATAGGGAAGAATAAGGGAGTGGTGCTAAGGGAGGTGTGCTGTGATGCTGTCTTTTAGGTAGTTTGGGTGGAAAGAAGTAGAAGGATATTTGACTATGTTAGGAGGGGAAGGTGCAAGGTTATAAATTAGGTATATCTTATGCTTTTTATTTAGTAAAACTAGAAATTAAGGTTTGATAATCGCCATAACATATGAATTTAAATATGAATTTCTTTAATTTACGTCTCACTCTCTCAGGGGACATTCATTTGGAGAATTATTCAGTTGAGTTTGCCTATTTTGCCTCTCTTTCTCTTCTCTCTTCTTCAACCTCTATTCTATCCTTCTCTCCATCTCTCTTGATTTCCCTCCCTCTCATTCCACAACAAACTCAAAAGAGATCATTCTTTCTTTTCCCCTCAGGCCCATCATTAAGAAGACAAAAAGGTTTCATATAGAAAAAATTAATACAAAAAATCACAAAATCTAGACAACAAAAGAAAGACATTAGAAATCAATAAATGTAATTCACATTTTAAACGTGAGAATAAATTTGAATGAAAAGAAGAATGTTATGCGTCATTCAAACCGGCACTGCAAGAAAATTCATTAACACAGACACAAACACATACAAGTCAATGTCTTTCATTTCAAAGACATCAATTTATTTTTTTACTTTTTAAAACAGAGAACTCTTAAGTATTGTGCGTTATGGATAAAAAGAGAAATACCTCATATATGACCGAAACTATTATAAACAGATATTGGAACATGGAAAATTCATTGAAATTTGTTTAACATTTTACAAATAATTCAGTATAAGTACATTTGAGAACTTCAAAGACACGGACACAGCTAAATCTCAAGCAAATGCAAGAAAAATATTAACTATTCACTCACATAAGAGGGAAGTCAAGATTGGATACCATTATAAAAACCACTTAGAAATAAAATTCCAACCCCCCCCCACGGCACATGTGTGACTTTGCTTGTTTCATGTAACATGAAATGATGTAAATATAAAAGTAAAAAAAAAGGGGATCATATGACAAAATAAAGTAAGAAAATAATGTGGGATAGTTTGTGGGGGTAAATTAAATAGGATACGGAAATAATGAAAGTATGGTAATGATTTTTTTTTTAATTCTTGAACTATGCCAAAAACACAAGATTATCCTCTAATAGAAGAGTATGTAATGTATAAGAGGATAGGGATAGTTGGGGGAAACACAAAATTGCAGACATCAAATGAATCCCTCATTATCATAGTGTATAGATGAGCGAAACCAACATCATGATAGATGAATGTATGAAAAACTTCATCTACCCAAATATTATCTTTTTAGCCCTTTTTAGTGGAAAACTACACATGCCACAAATGAGATTTGAACCCGTAACAGCATACTAATGATGTGAGGAGAGTTCCTAGCATGATGGTCATAGACAAACCATATCAGTCAATGTTAAAGAGACCAACCAAAAAATAAAACTAGAAGCATAATCAGATACAGGGTAGGGTACACGTCTCCTAGCAAACAATGACAAAAGAAACAAAGTAGAGAAGAGACCAATTATCAGTACCAAACGCTAATAATCATTTATATCTGCCAAAAAAAAGTTATATTTAAAAAAACTCATACAACTTTAACATACTGAAATAAAAGTTCTATAACAGTTATAGAAGGCTATACTAGAATTGAGAAAGCATATTAAATAGAAGATGCTAAAGCATATAAAGGCCATGAAATGGGATCCCGAAAGTTAAAATAAAGTAGATAAGCCAATGATGGCAACAAAGGATAAGATATTTCAGCCCAAGAGTCAGAAGTCTTACGGAGCCATCCAGCGATATGTCCCAGTCTCTGGTGTCATTCCTTCTGTCTGCACCTCAATACGGGCAACCCCAAAATCAGCAATTTTTATTGATTTGTCTGAAGAAATCAACAGGTTGTCAGATTTTAAGTCCCTGTGAATCAGCCCAAGCCCATGAACATATTCAATCCCCCTCGCAACATCCAAAGCTTGCTTGACTGCTAATTTCAATGGAACTGATCGGCTCTGCCGCTTTGCTAAGAATTGCCTAACTGAACCCCCCTTAGCATACTCAGTTACAATGCACCAAACCATTGGTTTACGGCAGGCACCAATAAAACGAACTATGTTTGGATGCTTCAACGTAGCCAGCATCATCACTTCCTGTTGAAACTGTTGCTCCATCAGCTGAGCCTTTTCTGGGTCATTCTCTGGCCGCTCCAAGAGTTTGATAGCAACATCTTCGCCATTGTAAGTGCCTCTATATAGCTTCCCAAAAGCACCTTGTGCAAACGCTTCACCCATGTTTAGCTTTCTTAAGTCAATTGTCCAGTCCTCGTAATTCTCAAGCCCCTCTGTCGAGGAATGGATATCCATTAGAGCTCGAGCAAGTTGATCATCACTGAGAGCATGTGTGACTCTTCCTCGGCGGTTAACACTCTGTGCAACAGAGTAGTTATCCTTTGCACGTCGTCGCAGCCCTTGGTGGTTCAAGATGTGAGTTTTAGAATCATTAGTATTTGAAGCAACACTGCTGTTGTCTATAGACATGGCAACAGAGCCTCCGTCATTGCTAGTTTGCAAACTGTCGATGGACATGTTGGTACCCTCACCCTCATGGAGTTTGTGGTAAAAGCCTTGCGACAAATCATCAAAGTTGTTATCATGGTTGTTTAGACCAATTATTCCAGTGAATTTGGCACCGCTCTCCAACATTTCCTTCTCCCAGATAAAAGCAAAGCCTTCAAAATTTCCCTACTCCTTCAGCATACAAAATTTCAAATTTCAAACTCAACACACCCTTCTCTCTCAAAACCCTGAAAAGAGAAAAGAATTGACCCACGAAAATTTGTTAAGCATACCATTTTCGAAATTGAATCATATGACGAGCAACGACCAGCAAATACAGAACTCTACGATTACTATAATAGTGATATTTAAATTACTACCATATGTGGAAACTGTACAAAACAAGACACTCTAGGACTAGCATAATTCTGGCTGAAATTCCGAAGTTTAAAGGAACCGAGAAGGTATATTTTAACTTGATTCACACCACCAAATCAACTCAATCAAGAACGACAGTAAAGCAAATATATATGGAAATTTACTAATTCTTAAGAACAACACATGGGTCCTCACCAGCAAATAGGGAATCAAAGAACACACCCAAAACAAATATTAAGAACAAAAAAAAAACTGAAATTTAACAAAAAGAACAAAGAAATCGACAGTTCATTCCTATGAAGAGGAGTAAAAGGACATCACAGAATAGGAAAAGTCTTAAAAATGGGAAATTGATTCTGATCCCCTGAAACACAAGCTGCCAGCAAAATTCCAGCGAGCTACATGAAGAGAGCAGAGATGGAAACCTACTAATTAGATGTTTGCTCTGATTGAAGAGAGCTAAGACAAAACGTACCTCAGTCAATCCACCGTAGCAATCTCCGATTGAAGAAGATCGAATGGAATCGACGACACGGGAAACAAAGACCTCTTCTTCTCAGTCTCCCAAGTCGTCCCTTCTTCTATCTCTCACTTTCCTTTTCTTTTTTTTGTTTCTATAATTAATGTTTAATGTTTAATGTTTTTTTCTTTTTACATTTTATTACAGGAGGAAAGTCTTGCGTGTAATGAATCGCACCCTCTCTCTTCATTCAGGTAAACTTTTTTGTTGTGAAGAAATAATTTTTTACTTTTTATCGTTTCTGGAAAAAACTCAACTACAAAACACGCTTTCATTAATTTAATTTAATACTAGCATAAGCTAATGAAAGTGAAAGTGAATCTAGTGAAGGAGGTGAGGTATTAGTAATGAAGAATTATAAGAAGCTTTTGATAAGTTGTCCAAACAGTTGACTATTCTAAAGAATGAGAAAGTTTAGTGGTAAAAACGAAAATTCTTCTTTGTGTGTTCAATTGACTGAAATGTTGTGCTTAAACGTGAAAATTCTTCTTTGAGTGATAAATTTCATGCTAATGTTGTGATTGATAATTCGTGTTTGAATGACAAGATGAATGAGAAAGAACTTGAGTTGAGTAAATTGCACGAGAAAATTAGTTTTCTTGAGTTTAATTTGTTATTTATTTATTAAAGAGCAACTTCATTAAATAACATTCAACAATACAACGTAAACATCAACATGACATTTAAAGAATCATTTTCAAAAGGGCAACAAAACTAACATATTGAAAAGGCAAAACTAAAATGGACAAAAACCGCACAAATAATTACATAGCCCAAATCACTACGATTAAACATTATCTCAAGCAAAGCTCACAAAACCTAAAATAACCAAAACCCCAAAAGAGTCGAGTTAGGTTGAGATCACCGAACTTTGCGAAACTTTGCAAGATGGGAATAAAAAGCTCAAATTTGGTCTTGAAGAGTCTAAAGAAAAGATTAAAACTTTAACTATTGACTCCGAAAAAGTTGATAACATGAACATATTGGAGTAACAATTTATAAGTTTATCTTTTTTTTTTAGTGCTACTAAACGAACCCTAAAATTAATTGAGTACACCCTACTATCAAATTATTTATTGAATTACTAATTTACCCTAATATAAAATGACCAAAAAGGATATATTGAATTGTGTACCCCAATATGTACACCATCCTTAAGACTTGACGCATGTCCATTGTTATAACTATGGTCAACTCTTTAATTTTAATCTTTTAAAGTATTTAAAACCAAAAGATAAAATAAAATTTTAAAAAGAGAAAAAAAGCTCTCTCTCCTTCCCGACCCACCCCACTTTGAGACGAGTTGAGATATGCTGTCCCCAAATTCCCAATCTACCAAATCTCCCTAAATTAGATTGAAAACCCACACCTCTCTCGAAAGATTGAAGACAATATATTTAATTAAGAATTAAAATCTTTATTTTACTACTTGAGCTTTTGAACCCATGCCTTCAAACAAATTGACTTAATTTTTAACATACAACTCGGAATCCAGGAGAAGTGTATTGATCCCAGTTGATTTTTGTATGCATAAAACTTAAACAATCAATAACACAAACCAGGTGGTGGTGGTCGCACAAGAGAGAGATAAAAGAAGAAGAAGAAGAAGAAGCAGGAGAGAGAGAGAGAGAGAGAGAGAGTTTTGTTAAAATATTATTTTATTATTATTTTACTTTATTTGTTTATTTTAAATACTTTAAAAGATTAAAAATTAAAGAGGGTGTACCATGAGTATTTTTTGTAGTTAAATAGGGTGTACTCAGTTAATTTTACATTTTAATTTAAACATCAGGGTGTACTTAGATTGTATGGTGTACTCAGTTAATTTTAGGGTTCGTTTAGCAACACTTTTTTTTTTGTCACGTCGCATTTTTTATCAAAGTAGTTTGACTCATTTTCCACTTTGGTCATTGCCATTTTGAGGTTGGCAATTTTAATCATGTACTTTAATTTCCTTTGCAATCAAGTCCAAATCGTAAACTCCATCCCATCCCTCCAAAATTAAAATGACGAGAATCAAAGTAAAAAATAAGTCAAATTATGGGGACCAAAATGTAATTTGGCCTTGTTTATTATTTTTTTCAAATTTTAAAGAAACATGACCAAATTGTTACATGCCATAAAAGAGTGTAAAATGTTGGATGTGGGCATGGATAACAAACTTTCAAGAAATGATTTTTATTATTTTTTATTATTTTACAAAGCGATATTCAAACTACTTTAATATACGAGAAGGAGGATTGAGGTGCAAGGAGGACACACACAGCCTTGGTCAACTAGCTTAATGCACATATGGCTTTACAAAATGTAATTTGATGGTTAGTAGTCCAAATAAAATTTTAAATCTGAGCCACTCTTTTAATCCGACGGCTCACAAGAGTATCCGCATCTTATCCTCACATATAACAGGGCAAGAGAGATGTGCTTAATCGAAAGAGGCTGCCTCACTCCAACGCTAAAGGCCAACCATTCGGAAGAGTACTGTTACAAAGAAGAGAATCTGGTTCAACCTGCATTTGACTAGATTGTTCCCCCGAGACGAATTGCACTTTCGCTTGATTAATAGGATAGGGGGGGCGCAAAAGAAACCGCATTTTCTTGATAGATTATATAACTAAGGCAGAGGGTAAGTATAGAGCAACTCTTCTATTACTCATTCAAAGATAGAAATTCATTAAAATAGAGATCTGAAAACCAAATATTTTTTAATAACACTTCCTTTTCTATCTTGAGAAAGAAATAAAACCTGATAAATACACAAGGCTACAATACCTTCTCTCACTTCTTTTTCTTCTTTTCCATTTTTGTTTTTCTCTTTATGCTATAGATAACTGTTTAGTTTTCCAATTTTTATTCTGGGGTCAGTCCGCTGTCATTGGTTGCGTCATGCAACACCTGAAACGGGCCTTGCGGACATTCGTCATGATGTCAGTCTCTGCATGCTCAAGCATCCTCACAACTTCAGTGAAGGGTGGCCTGACATCAGGGTTGGCATCCCAGCATCTCGTCATGATCTCGCCAAGAAGAGGTAAGCAGTCACTGGGAATGATAGGTCGGACACCCTTATTGACAACTGCAAATGCCGCCTGCACTGCTGTCATGTTCTGGAAGGGAAGCATTCCAGTTATAAGCTCCCAAAGAACAATCCCAAAGCTATAAACGTCAACTTTCTGAGTGTAAGGCCTATGCTGGATCATCTCCCTGCAGATAGCCATACGATAAAGCAATGCACACAAAGTAACGCACACCAAAAAAGTATAAGAGTTCAAGAAATAACCAATGAACACCAGATGCTAGTAACATCTCTCTAAAGTTGTCATCATCAAAGATCATTACTGATTTACATTTCGAAAACAGTAAAAAGAGACAGGCAATCCATATACTGTACACCAGGAATTTAACTGAAAAAATTTCCACTAGCAGTTCTCAAGAAAAAACAAAGTTCACAAAACAATTGATTTACAATTTAAAATCTTAATCAGCAATTTCAGTTTTTCTGGTTCTCATTTACCCATTTCTACATGTAATTCTGTTCATGAATCTATTTGATCACACCACTAACAAGCCTCTGGTTAATTCAACTACACCAAGCAATGTATTTGGGGCAGGTGCCAAACACGTAGCAACTAATTTAGAAAACAACAAATAAGAAACCCAAGAGAGAGCATCATTCTTCACGCAATAAAAGTGAAAGTTCCCAATTTCATTCAAATTATTAGATGAGATAATGCAGGTTTCTCAATCTCCATGTTCATTTGCAGGCATATGTCTTCCCCAGGGAAGAGTAAATGGTTATTATGCTAAAGAGCTATGAATAATCCCTATAGTTCACCAATTTCCAACACTTGATCTGATACTAAAAAGAGACTTTACAAGTGGTTATTGTTTCCAAGTTGTTTTCCTCTAACGAATATTTTGCATGCGGAGAAGCAAATGCCCCTAGTTAAATTTTTTAACAATTTTTAACTTCCAGTCACATGTACTTTAACTATAACTTTTATTATACCCAGTATCTCATTTAAGATCTAATTTTTGTTAAATTTTACATACAGTACATGCTGATCCTCATACAGATAAAATTGGCCACAGTTAAAATGATACACTTTTTTCAGGGCATATAAAGGCAAAAACTGAATGAACTAGGAAGTGATTCTAAACTAGTTTATTTAATACCTAATGCATATAGAGTTTGTTTTTAATCGGAGCATGCAATGACACAACCAAACAACAGACAACAATAACTTAGATGCCTGAAATTCAGTTTTCAGTTTAATTCGCATGGTAACTGATATTTTCATAGTCGCATCGTATACAGAAGAAAACAATTGATATCTAGCGCACATATATCCATGTAACTATTGTCTCCAGATACAATATACTTTCTGAAGAGCTAGTTGAAAATGTATTTCATGTCTGCTATTCAATATTCTGTTCAGTTCACACTATTGCATACAGATGCAGACACCACTTATTCAGGGCAAAGAGCATCCAGGATTGATACACCGCTTATTCAGGGTAAAGAGGATCCAGGATTGATACTAATTAAACCAACAATGAATGGCGATCAGCACCTTATCTAAGCACCTAATAATGAAGATCTAGACTTTGATAATGCTCATTTAAAAATGTATGAATAAAAGGTTTAAATTAGAAAGGTTTAACTATTATGATATTTCAATTTCTTATTAGGGTTTTTTTTTAGTCATTACGGGATTGCCACATCAACAATCCGGACTGTAAACATGGTTTCAGAATTTAACATGATGACTTGAGAAGTATTGAATCGAGTTTACTCCATTTTGTCTTTCTTTCTTCTCTTTCTTTGACATCTATTTTATCTATGCCTTTCAGTTGTTTCCTAATCTCTCCCTGTTTAGCATCAAGTGGAACAGAACCCAACATCAAATGCACGTCACCTCGAGATCAGTCCATTCCAGATATCAATGTTGCTGCTGAAACAACCACACATGCATCACATGCGTCCCTGTCTCACAGTAAGTTTTTGCTTTTCCTTTAGCATTTGTTCTATGCTTTTTCTTTGATTTATTCAAACTAGCATATAAGATATAATGCTTACAGATTTTATTATTAAGGTTTAATTATTATTATGTTTCAATTTATTATGATAGAGTTTCTCAAATGTCATATTCATTTGAGAATTATCGAATTGAGTTTTCCTACTTGGCCTCTTCTCAAATGACTATCCTTCTCTCCATTCTCTCTCAGTTTCACTCCCTGTCATGCCATCAGGCCCAGCACTAAGAAAACATAAATTTGTCAAATTCAAGAAATCAGTAAGTAAATTTACGAAATCTAGTCAACACAATGAAAGACATTAAAGATCAACAACTGCAACTCACATTTGAAACACGAAAATAAATAGTCACAAAAGTTCCAAGGATGAACCGCTTATATATTAAAAAGAAAAAAGAAGAATTTACACCAGCGCCAGAAGGATAAAAAACTCTAAGAGATATCCCTTAAGAACACAGGAGCATCACTAACAGAGACAGAAACAGATAGTCAATGTCTCTCATTTCAATCATTTGGGCAAGTAATTTCCAATATAAGTAAATTTGGGAACTTGTCAGACATGGGCACACATGAATCTCAACCAAATGCAAGCCAAAATGAAATGTTTGTCCCCCAAGAAGAGGCAACTCAAGGTTGAAAACTTTTTTAAAACCATTACAAATCAAAATGATCCCTCCTACATGTGCGACTCTGCTTGTCTCTCGTATCAGGGAACGTAAAAGTTTAGTAATAAAAAGAAAGCGGATAATAAGACAAATAATGTGGGATTTTGTGAGGAAACTTAAATAGGGAGCTGAAGTAATTAAAGTACGGAAATGGGGTTTTTTTTTTAAAGTATGTCAAAAGAAGATTAACCTCACAATATAAGAGTTTGTAATGTATAAGAGGGATGGAGACGGTTTCGGTAAAGACAAGTTTCTAGACACCAAATGAGTCCCTCATTATTACAGTCCAGATGAACCAACACATGTAATGCAGATTAAACCAACATGATAATAGATGACAACATGAAGCAAAGCATCTACTTTTTTAAAAATGCTTTTCTTCCTTTTATATGGAAAATCTATTCATGCACCCAATGAGATTTGAGCCCAAGACATCATACTCATGATGTAAGGAAACATCATTTAACCCAAAGATCATTAAATCTAACTCTATCTTATAATAAAATATAAGTTAAAAAATAAGAAAAGGGGAAATGATAGCGTAAAAGGATAAGAAATCATAGATAAATAGTAAAAAAAAGTCTTACGGAGCCATCCAACGGTATGTCCCAGTCTCTGGTGTCATGCCTTCTGTCTGCACCTCAATGCGGGCAACCCCAAAATCAGCAATTTTTATTGATTTGTCTGAAAAAATCAACAGGTTGTCAGATTTTAAGTCGCGATGAATCAGCCCAAGAGCATGAACATATGCCATCCCCCTCGCAACATCCAAAGCTTGCTTGACTGCTAATTTCAACGGAACTGATCGGCTCTGCCGCTTCATCAAGAACTGCCTAACTGAACCGCCCTTAGCATACTCTGTTACAATACACCAAACCATTGGTTTACGGCAGCCACCAATAAAACGAACTATGTTTGGATGTTTCAATGCAGCCAGCATCTTGACTTCCTGTTGAAACTGCTGCTCCATGACCTGGGCCTTTTCTGGGTCATTTTCTGGCCGCTCCAGAATTTTAATAGCAACATCCTCACCATTGTAAGTACCTCTATATAGCTTCCCAAAAGCACCTTGTGCAAAAGCTTCACCCATGTTTAGCTTTGTTAAGTCAATTGTCCACTCTTCATAATTCTCAAGCCCCTGTGTCAAGGAATGGCTGTCCATTAGGGCTCGAGCAAGCTGATCATCGCTCAGAGCATGTGTGACTCTTCCTCGGCGGTTAACACTGGTTTGGACAGAGTAGTTGTCATTTGCACGTCGCCGTAACCCTTGGTGGTTCAAGATGCGAGTATGGGAATCGTTAGTATTTGAAGCAACGCTGCTGTTATCTATAGACATGGCAACAGAGCCTCCATCATTGCTCGTTTGCATACTGTCAATAGACATGTTGGTACCCTCACCCTCACCCTCATGGAGTTTGTGGTAAAAGCCTTGCGACAAATCATAATAGTTGTTGTCATGGTTGTTTAGACCTATAATTCCAGGGAATTTGGCACCACCCTCCAACATTTCCTTCTACCCAAGCAAAACTTTCAAAGTTGCCCTACTTCTTCAGCATCAGAATTTCAAATTTCAAAGTACTCGACTCCCCCCTTTTTTTTTCAAGCCCCTGAAATCAAAATGGAACCACAAGTTTTCTTCAGCATCTAGTTTTCTAAGATTGGATCATGCAACGAGCAAATACCAGCAGTGGTGGTTTTTTTTTCTTTTAGAAATAAAAATACAGATTTATGGTTACAAGAATATTAAGAACCGAATCTTTACCACATATGGAAACTGTAGAAGACAAGACTGTTTAGGAGTTGCATTAAGGCTGAATTCCGATGTTTAAGTGAGCCGAAAACGGCAAATTTAGGTAGGTTGATTCTTGCCAAATAATCTCAATCAAGAAGGGCAATTAAGCACATATTTATGGAAAATTTCAAATTATTAATTAATATATAGAAGCAATCATAACAATTTTCCGAAAAATAGTATAGCCTAAAACCAATTATAGGAAATGAAAGAAGGAAAGAAATTGGACAAAATCGAGAGCTAATTCTCGTAGTAGGAAATCAAGGAGAATACAAGTTGAAAAAATTGGAATTTGAATCTGATCCCCGGAAACACAAAGCTGAAGCTAAATTCCGAATAGCACAAACCACAGATGGAAAACCCACTAATTTGATAATTCCACCGATTATCTAAGACAAAGCGTACCTCAAGTCCGATTGAAGAGAGATCGAACAGCGCAGAGGAAGGAAGGAAGGAAGGAAGCAAAGACCTCTTGTTTCTTCTCAGTCTTGTTACAGTCTTGTTCTATCTCTCACTTTCCTTTTTCTATTTTCTAATAATATTTGATGATGTTATTGACATTTTATTGCACCAGGGACGGAGGGAAGTCTTGGGTGTTATCTATCGTATCCTACCCACTCTCTCACTGTTATTCTTATTCCATATGTACATGTATTTACACTATTTTATTTCATTTATAAAATAAATTAAAAAAACTGCAACGCGCTTTTTCATTCAATTAATTAAATCTCTTTCATATTAATTAGACCAGCCAAGCCAGCGCTTTGTCTGGAATGTGCTGCTTTATTTTTTGTTTTTTATTTTGTTTTTAAAAAGAAGTGTTTTTTTTTTGTTTTTTGTCAAACACTAGAGATATTGCATTTATAAATTACGCCATAAGCGCAGTACAAATACAAAAAAACAAATGCCACCGAAGGGCTACACCAAACACATAGGGATCTAATCATAGCAATAAACTTATATGATACACCTCCACTTAAAGCCACACAGACCAACTTAATGTCACACCTGGCAACAGATAATCAGACTTAATCGCCTCAAATATGTAATAACTAAGTACATCACTCATAATGCAACTTACAAACCCAAATTCTCCCAAAGAGAAACCACAACCACGCATCAAACTCAACAAAATTAATGTACTTATTGGACCAAAACATAAACTGAAAACCAACAACAGCCAACCCAGCTCATAACTATGGCTTGAAAGAAGGTAAACCTGAAAAGTTGAGTGGTGGTATTATCGTTCGAAAACCAAAACCTATTTTTCTCAATTTTCATTATTCTTAAGTTGTCTCGACTTCTTCAATTATTAGATTAAATTACTCTAATCTAATATTTACTAACGAAAGATGGCGGTTTTCTAGCGTTACATGCTGATTTACATGCAGTCATGCAATTACACCTAAAGCTTGTCATATCAGTTGTCTTTTGCATGGAAGATTGCACTTCTCATTCTTTTTTTTTTTATTCATTCACGTTTAAAATGCAAATCCATTGCAATAAAAGTATGTAATTGACCTTAGGTTTCTCGTAAAAATAAGTTGATAAAAATTATATGAAGAAAACGTAAAACCCTAGGAGGAAACTTGTGTGTAACATTCTTCTTCTTTTTTTGTCTGAAACCACGAGGTAGTCCTGGATGGGACCCAACTATGGGTGACACCTTTAAGCCTTAACCACAATCCAGACTAATCCCCGCTCACACCGGGTCGGCCCATAAGGGGTAAAGTCCTGGCCAAAGTTGTGACTCCATACGAGAGCAGGGATCGAACCCCTGACATCTCTTAAGGAATGAGAGTGCCGAACCACTCACACCAACCACCTTGGTTTGTAACATTCTTTTTCACTAGTCACATAATGAGAAAAAAGAAAAAGAAAAAAAAAGAGTAATATATTACTCGTCATTTAAAACTTGTGTATAACATTCTTTTTCTCTCTGTCAGACATGCATGAAGGTTTTTTTTTTCCAGACATTCCAATAAATGCCATGGCATCCACGGCAACCCTTTTAATGGTATTTTTTCTTAAATTATAATAAATAATAAAAATTAGGAGCTGATTTTCTCACGCATCTTTTGTCTACTTACACTACCTTGTATGTTATAGTAAAAGGTATTTAAAAAAACAAAAGGGAATATAAGTGGACAAAAGGAGAGTGGAAAAATAGCACCCTAAAAATTATAGACTTAAATGTTAAAATGGTCCCTATGTTTTATCTCATAGGCCAATTTAGTCCCTGTGTTATCAATTTGGCCAATTTGGTCATTGTGTTTGTATATGTTAGTCAATGTGGTCTATTTCCTTAAAAATATTAAATTGGCCGATAAGGTAAAACACAAAGACCATTTCGACATTGAACCTTGCTCACCGATTGAGTTGCTTCATTTTACTCCATGCAAATCTATTGTCTTGTTAATTATTTTTGGGTGTTTTTTTTTGTTTTATATATTTTTTTCCCCGAGTGAAGGAGGGAAACTCACACACATAGGTACCATAGGGGCTTCTTTTTTTTTTTTTTTTTTTGTTGGCTTGATAGACTTTTCATTAAAAAAAAATTACTAATAGATTAGACTAGGAACTTTTAGAATGTAGAACTTTCAGCACCCTCAATTTCATTCCATTAAAGAATTACTGGGTCACGAAAAACACACAATCCCATTAATAATCCCAGAAAAACACACTCCCATTAATAATCCCAGCTGAAGCGATAAGTTAAGACAAAACTTTCTTCATGGTAAAAATAATTCAAGGCAATTCAAGTTTCAAATATGCAAATTGCTGACAACTTGACTGTTTACCTTCCAAATTTCAAACACATGAACTGCAACTATGCCATGGTCAATTGCTCTTTACCTTCACTAGGTTATCCTACATGAAATGGAATGGTCTAGGTAACGTGGTTCCTCATGAATCCGAAGCCTTGGAATTCACACAACGGTTAGTGAAAAGAAAATGATAAGTGCAACCAGGCTTAGAGGCTTTTGGAGGCACCCGAATCTCCTTTCTGCACCGCCATAATATGGTTCGATCATTATCTCAAATCTGCAAGATCCAACTGATGGGTTTGTTTTGGTGATCATTGAAAGGTTTGGAAACTTGCAAGCTACATCAAGTTGATTGTTCCTCTGGTAGTAACTATTAACCGCATACGAAATGTTTCCTCGAGCATCCAAGCTGCCACAAGATGTTCCGTAACCAAGGCTGGTGCAATCGGCAAGTCCACAAGCATAACTCACACTCAGTGCTACTTGTGGGTCATCAAGGTTCGCTGATGGCTTCATCACACACCACTTGCGCTCCAAATAGTGCACACCTTTTGCTGGAACTAAGGACCCTGAATTTGTGCTGCCAAGGTTAAGCTGGTATTTTGCTATCCCATCAAAAGTAAATATTCCCCAGTGTCGTTCAAAATTTCCTGGATCAATGCTTTTAGCATCCTCGTCAATCAAACTGAATAGATAAGCATCAATTGGACCAGGTCTCATTGGGGTTCCTCTGCCACCCAATGTGTGGGACATGAAACCTTGGTTGAACCTCTGAGCATAAACTATGTTAGCATTCTGGTCTCCATCTGTTGGCCATCCAATCTCTCCAACTATGATTGGTAAGTTTCCAAAGCCATTCTTTTGCAGGGCCCACACAAGAGTATCATAATTTGCATCAAACATATTGTAGTAGGTTAAACTACCATCTGTAATAGGTGATGCATTGCCATCAAAGAAAGCATAATCAACAGGGAAGTTGGAGTCAATGTAAAGGCTTATAAAGGGGTAAATGTTCACGGTGAAGGGGGCACCATTGTCACTCAAGAACTTGACAATTTGAAGCATTAGCCCATGGATATCAGTTCGGAAGTCACCACCTGATGGAAGCCCATTTGAACTTGCATAGACATCAGCATTGAGGGGTACAGTCACCTTTACTTGGTTGCTAAGGCCAGCTTTTATCAGGGCAGACTGGACATTCTGCAGAGCAGGGAAGGTTGTTCTGAGGAAGCTGCCATTGTATGTTTCCAAGAAAGGTTCATTTCCAACTGCAACATACCTAGGATGAACACATGCAAAGATGTCAAGACTATGCAAAGCTTGCAATAAGTAGAAGAATAAAAGGTTCCTCTGCACATTATACAGCATAGTTAAGCATTGCACATGAAATTAATCAAGGAACATCATCAAAACAAATAAGTTCCTGGTTGTCCTTATGGAATTGCCAGAGAGGATATTTAATAATTTCATGACTCTATTCACTTAGCAAAAACCTCAATAAGTATGTGATGCATTGATATGTGAAAGAATCAGAATACACAAATAAAATCCAAATAAGTTCATGGTCATCCTTGCAGAATTGTTGGAGAAGGCTACTTATAATAGTAAAACATTAGGTTATCTTCATAAAACAAGCACATTATGGAGTATAATGCAATTCAAAGAAGATGCCAAGCCATGACTCATATCATACCATATATTAAGTGAGATAATTATCTTTAAGTTGCACCGAAGCTTTTTAAGATAAAACCCCACCATTGAATGCTTACAAGGTGGTCAAGTAGGAGAGTGCAGAAAATGTAAGTCCCCAAGAAGTCGTATTAGAGAATGGTTTGGCTGGAACGAATAGAAAACTTATAGTGTTGTCTTCCCTTTTACGATAAAACTCATACGCTAAAGCTTACAAGGTGGTTAAGTTGGGGATACTATCAGTACAAGATGGGGACCAAAAGATGTGGCCCCAGCCAATGTGCATAAGACTCTGACATCAAGTTGGGGATAATATGTTTGATTTTACTATATAATTAGTCATTATTGTACAGTCTCATTTAAACTTAAAACATTAAAGAATGAATAAAACATATGATGAGGAGAAGTAGTTAATTAAGAACAATGCATTGTCAATACAACCAATACCCAATACGAATCATCGTCAACAATGAAAATTATGCACAACTGAAATGCTCCACTCAGTTGTGAACAATTAATTTTCATAAGATATAAGCACCCGCAAAATAGCTAAAGGTAATCTTAGTTCTATATAGTACCAAACCAAAACCCAATACAAAATCTTCACCAAGAAGGAAAATTATACATAACTGAAATGCTTGCACCAATTTGGGAACAATTAATTTTCATGATATAAATATGCACAAGATAGCAAAAATTAACGTAGTGACAGTAGGGGCTAGGAGGGTATTTCTCAGTCTCCCTAGAAGGCTAAATCCCAAAGATAGCATGACTTTTTCTCTCATACCAGTTTGGTTCTTGTCAACGTGAAAGGATTAGAATTTGGGAACAGTGATGGTGGAATAATGTTCCTTTCTTGCTTTGGTTTTTGTACGAATTTTAGAATTTGATGCTCTGTATTCATCTCATTCGAGGTATACAAGGTTGTTACATGAAAGCATAAAAACCAAGTGAAATAAGAATTACAAAGTTGTAGCTCAGATCATATACATTTATCCTGTGAGCTCTAGCTTAAGTGGCATTGAGATGGATGGGAAAGTGGCAGGTCCTGGGTTCAGATCTTATTCTTTGTATATAAAACATATATATATATATATATATATATATATATACACACACATTAAGAGGGGCATGATGCATTTCCTGCTCGAGAAACAGGGCAATGATAAATTCTGAAAGTGTACAAGCAAGCATCAAGTAAACTTTGTAGAGTGTAGAAGAAATGAATGGGGGTGGGGAGGAAGGTTTACCTGATCTTGACATTACTGGAGGAGTGTGCTGAGACATTCTTGGAAACCCATTTCTCAGCAGCCTTAACGCTGGTGGCCAGAGATGCAAGCATATCATTAGGAATACCAACCATGACCTCAACCCCAGACTTGCCCAGGGTTCTCAATGTGTCATAATCCGCATCAAAAAGCTTAACCTTTCGAATCCCATTTTCTCTCAGCAGCCTAACTACAGTGTCTGGGGGAAGAGGGTGGGATGCCTGTGTGCCCCAGTTTGCACCAATGCCACTCACTGTGCACATCATTGAAACCAAACAAACTACCTTGATACCCACTGAAAACCACCTCATTTTCTCCTTCAAATAATTCAAAATTCAAACACACAAGTTGGCCAGGTTGAAGGTAAAGACAGCTAGTCTTGATGCAATGTGACGCAGGCAGAGTTAGCAGCAGCAAAGCAAATAAATGGCAAAAAAACGCAAAAGCAGAGAAGGTTGCTAAGTGAGTGGAGCACCCCAAGTCCCAAGTGAAGTGATGCAAGAAAATGAAATTAAGGTGATGAGGAGCGGATCTAGGAAGGAAGAGAAGCTAGAGTGTCTCCACATACATCAAAACAGAAAAAGGAATCGTACCCATGCCATGATTGAGCTGGAGTCTGGAGCTGATGATACACCTCAACAGATGACAGACGGCGTGATGAGTGAGAAAACAGCAACAGGAAGGAACAGCTCAAAGAAGAGCCTAACTAAAACTGCAGCACTACTAACTAATACACAGATTCTTGAAGGAAATATGAAATTATATATTCGGGTGTTTAACTAATTAGAGGAAAACCCAGATTTGAATGAAGTAGTAGCTACCGCTACTAGCTAGCTAGTGCAAGTTTACAATACAAATCCATAGAGAAAAGGCAAAATGGAAAAGGAGAAGATTTACTTTAGAGTAAGTAATTAAAAGGACTTGAACAAATTTAAGATTCTCCTCTCTTCTGCCGCTGTGGAGTAAGATTAATAGAAAGAAGGATAAGCTCGCTCAAGAATCTCTCTTCCAAAAAGGACCTCTACTTCCTAGAGAGAGAGAAGAGAGAGAGAGAGAGGAAAGTGAAAAGTTAGTAAAGGAAAGCTGCAAAAGATATCATATACAGATAGATACAGACGCAACGCAAGCACAGCAAACAATGTGCACGCACTTGCGTTGTGTTCTGTCTTGTTATTATAGAGAGAGGCAAACGCTTGTAGCATCTTTTGCGGTACACTGTACGCACTTGTGAAGTGGCAATTGTTATTTGCGGGCCATCAGGCAGTTCCTTTAACGGCGATATCACGTCGTTATGTGTATGCTGCTTCAGCTAACGTTTCTTAAACAGCCGTTGGTCGGTCAGCATTTGAATTCTGATCAGTCCTGCCTGACACTCGCGACTACAACTTACCATTCACGCATTCAATCTTTTCCGTCCTTTTCGTTCTTATTGGGCAACTCTATGTGTGCACCCAAGGAGTAACCAGTCGTCCACAACATTTATCTCATTTTCAAAAGGTTCAAGTCCCTTGAAATATTGGTCAATTCCTACTAAACTCCCTTAAAGTTGCAGTGATTCACTTTGCCTCCTTGACCGATATTTTGTGTCCTACTTTGCCCCTCACCGTCAAGTCTGTTAAAAATTATTACGTGGCACTAATGGGACCCACTATTTTGCTAAACTAAGTGCCATGTGTGAGGAAAAAAAATTAAAAATTAAAAATTGTCTTTTGACAAACTTAATTTAACTATTAAAAATAAAAATATTACTTTAAAACCAAAAAATACCCAATTCCCCTTCTCCAACCCCATTATCCCTTCCCAGCATCACTCGCTCTATATGTATCTCCCATCTCTCTTTCTTCTCCTCTGTCTTTCTCCATATATGGGAAGGGAAGCTATAAAACCCCAAACCCTAGAAATCACCCATCACCTACAACGTCACTACCACCTTAGATTCCTAACTGAAAATTTTCCTTTGTTGTTTCCCCTTTGCTTCTGCGTCCTAACGTTTCATGCCCTCACTTTCTCCCTCGATTTCTCTATTTAATCTCCATAACTATCGCCCTCTCTCATATTCGTATCTCATCGGTATAACCATGTCCTTCGCAGGCTTCATATGAAAACCAAACCCAGAAACCCAAAATTTTTTCTTTTTCAATTTACCTTGTTTTTACTTCTTCACTTTTAGTTTTTTTTTCTTCATCTTCATTTTACTTCAAACGTTCACTTTTTTGCTTGATGGCACAAAATATAATACGTGTGTAAAAATACAACTTATAGGAAGAAACTATGAAGAAGATTATGACTGATGAGCCAGTAAGTTGATGCATAGTCGAATTGTAATTCACATAAAAAGTTGGATTCAAAATTTTATTCAAAATGAGTCTCGAGTTTGTTAAGCGAGTCGGCCAAGACAATGTCTCCTTGTTCAAAATTTTATTCAATTTCTTGGAGGTCGTCTTGGATTGGGTCCTTTCTTAATTGGATTTCGGATTTAAGGGTTTTCAGGCGTTTGTTTGGGGAAGAAAAAGACGACATGTCTGTGTCACCCGCCATTGGCACATTCCAGAAGCAGATTCAAGAAAATGATATGCTCTGTATATTGATTTTTCAGAATGAATTACAATTGAGTGTCAACAGTGTCATATATCTCTATAACCGAGACTTAACAACCTAACTAATTACAGCTAATACTAACTAACAACACGTGAGCACACACGTGACTGCTTAACTGAATACAAACTAACTAACTAATATTTTTATCATTCGCCCTCAAACCCAACTCTGGATCCTGCTCTGGATTTCCAAGTCGCATACTAATACAGTGACTTAAGAAAATAGGACTATGCAGTCCTTTAGTAAACACATCTGCAATTTGCTCTTGAGTAGGAACATATTGAAGCACCAGATCATTCCTTTGAACCCTTTCACGAACAAAGTGAAAATCTGTATCCAAGTGTTTGATTCGTGAATGATAAACAGGATTACTACTAAGTGCCAAAGCAGATAGATTGTCACAAAAGATGGTAGGAGGTTGAGGTAAGCACACTTTCAAGTCTAGCAAAACCTGTCGAATCCAAGCCAAATCTGCAGCTGTATTAGCCAATGCCCTATACTCGGCCTCTGTTGAACTTCTGGATACAGACCCTTGCTTCTTAGACTGCCACGAGATAGGATTATGTCCAAGCAAAACCACAAAACCTGTAGTTGATCTCCTAGTATTTATGTCCCCTGCCCAGTCAGCATCACTATAAGCTTGTAATTGCCAAGGACCATGAGTAAATTGAATCCCATAATTCATAGTACCTTGAATGTATCTCAAAATTCTTTTGACCAGGTTGAAATGTATCTCAGTGGGAGCAGTCATATACTGACACACAGTATTGACAGCATAGGATAAGTCAGGTCTTGTGAAAGTTAAGTATTGCAAGGCACCAACAATACTTCTATAAAATGTAGGATCCTGCAGTTGTTCTCCTTCAGACATTAAAACTTGATTATGTGGTTTGCAAGGAGTAGAACAAGCCCTACAATTACTCAGACCAGCCTTTTTCAACAGATCTTTAGCATACTTGTGCTGATTTACAAAAATGTCACTTGTAGACTTGTAAGACATCTGAAGGCCAAGGAAATAGGTAAGTCGACCCATGTCCTTCATCTCAAACACAGCTCCTAAATCATCAATCACTGTCTGCACTAACTGTGCATTGGAACCTGTCAAGATGATATCATCAACATATAATAATAAAATGACAATAACAGTGCCTTCATGCTTGACAAATAAGCTGGGATCAGAATGAGATGATTTGAACCCTATAGCTGGCAAATATCCTGTAAATTTGGCATTCCATGCCCGTGGAGCTTGCTTAAGTCCATACAGAGACTTATTCAACTTACACACAAACTCAGGATGCTTGGCGTCTTCAAAACCTTGAGGTTGCCTCATAAAAACTTCTTCTTCAAGCTCCCCATGTAAGAACGCGTTCTTAACATCCAATTGTCTCAAAGACCACTTGTGCATAGCCGCGAGACTGAGAATTAATCTCATTGTTGTATGCCTTACAACAGGACTGAATGTTTCACTGAAGTCTAAGCCTGGTTCTTGACTAAACCCTTGAGCTACCAGTCGAGCCTTATACCTTGCAACAGAACCATTTTCATGTCTCTTGATTTTGTAAATCCATTTGCTACCAACTATGTTTTTCTGTTGAGGACAAGGGACCAAAGACCAAGTACCTTGCATCTGCAATGCATCAATCTCTTCTTGCATTGCTTGAAGCCAAGCAGGAGACTGAGATGCTACTTTATAAGAAAAGGGTTCAGTCTCTTCATGAATAACAGGTAAGCTTGTATAATAACAATGATAATCAATAAAAGCCTTTTGTTGACTAAGACCACTCTTAGCCTTAGTCTGCATAGGATGAACATTAGTAGATTGAGAAGTAGATGACAAACTAGATGCAGAAGAATTATCATCACTAGAAGAGGCAATAGGCAGAATAGCTTGTAATTGCTGATCAGTTAGAATATTAGAAACTACATATGTACCAATATCATGCTGCATGGAATCAATTGGACCAATATCCTGAGGCATTGAAGTCTCTTGAGACACGGAACTATGAGAATCACTAGAGACTAAAGAGGGCACAAAAATCACTAGTGGAGCTGTAGTAGATGAAGACATAGACGACGGCATGGAACTAGATTCTGTAAAACCTTGAGAAGGATGGCAGGTCTCATCATGGACTACATGTCTAGATATCACAAATTTTCCAGTATGAAGATTGTAACATATAACTCATTTATATCCTTGAGCATATCCAAGAAAAACACAAGGAGCAGTCCTAGGTTCAAGTTTATGTACATTGTAAGGTCTCAAATAAGGATATACTGCAGTCCCAAACATCTTAATATGTGTAATATCAGGAACACTACCATAAAGTCGATAATAAGGAGACTGAGAAGACAAGCTCTTACTAGGCATTCGATTTATTAAATAGGCAGCATGAGCAGTGGCATGAAACCAAAATGAACTAGAAAGATGTGCATCAGTTAAAAGGGTGATAGCAGTTTCAATCAAGTGCCTATTCTTTCTCTCAGCCAATCCATTTTGCTGAGGAGTATATGGACAAGAAAACTAATGTTCAATGCCCTTAGAAGCCAAAAAAATCAGTAAAAACCTTACTAACAAACTCTCCACCTCCATCACTTTGAAAACACTTGATATTGGCATTAAATCGATTACCAAGCAAGGCATAAAATTTGAGAAACATAGGGAATAGTTCTGATTTATGATAGAGTGGATATAACCACATATAACCAGTACACTCATCAACAAAGATTACATAGAATCTATAGCCATCCATAGACTTCACCCTAGACGGCCCCCACACATCGCTATGTATTTTATGAAAAGGGATAGAGACTCTTACATGAGTAGTAGGAAAAGGAAGTTTGTGCATTTTCCCATGAAGACAAGCAGGACAAACAAAAGACTGACAATCATCACTGTATGAGATGTTGTAATCCTTGAGCATAAGTTGCACCACTTCATTAGTTGGATGCCCCAACCGTTAATGCCATAGAGAAGACTTAACCCGCTGACCAAGAAAAGCTACGGATGAACTTGAACCAGATTTTGAATGCTTTGACTTCTGCAAAGACGACCTCACAGAATTAGGGATGAGATATAGACCGTGACTACTCTTGCCTTGGAAGAGGATTTGCTTGGTGAACTTGTCCTGTATATAAAATCCAGACACATCAAATACAACATTACAGTTGTTATCTTGGCATAATTGGTACACAGATAATAAATTGGCCTTGAGTTGAGGCACATGAAAGACAGAGGGAAGACGTAAAGAAGAATCAGCACAATGAAGTTTAGCATTGCCTATATGACTTATATGCAAACCTTCCCCATTGCCCACCGTAACATTCTCAGCAGAATCACAAGCAGTCACATTAGTCAGCTGATCCAAATTAGACACCATATGATGTGTAGCACCACTGTCTGTGATCCACACTTGATCTGGATTATAGGTTGTCTAAGTAGTCATAGCAGTCAAGGAGGGAGGAGGACGCTGACCTTGAAAGGCATAGTTAGACCGATGGAAACAGTCTAACGCTCCATGACCCTTTTTACCACAAATCTGACACTCAAGCACAGAAGCAGAGGCAGCATTGGATGGAGAAGAATTGCGAAAATAGCAATTAGCAGCTGTATGGCCACGCTTACTGCAGATTTGACACTCTGGAATAGCATATTTATTTGATGAAAAACCACCACGAAAACCATTTGAGGAGGAACCAGTTCTGCCATAGGCACCCTTACCACGACCATAATTGCCATTGAAATTAGAACGAGAACCAGAGAAGTTCGAAGGAGCACTCCCAATATAGCCAATTGGTCCTTGAACTGGTGTAGCAAGCAAACCTTGACTGGAATGAACAGAAGAGGAAGAAGCACCGCCATAGCTCACAGAAGCATATGCATTAGAAGCATTGGAAGCTTTTATTTTGATACGGAAGTCCTAACAGAAACAGGATTATCGAAGGTTTTTTTTCCTTGTTAAACTTTATGCGCCAAAATTTCTTTCCTTTTTAGAGGGCCTTTATTTTGGTGGAGAAATCAAAACAATTGGACTATGAAGGGATGATTCCAAATCTCCCTCTCTCACTTGACTAAGAAGGGATAATGGGGTTGAATGAGGGGAATTGGGGATTTTTTGGTTTTAAAGTATTATTTTTATTTTTAATAGTTACATTTTTAAAAGACATTTTTAATTTAAATTTTTAAAAGACATTTTTAATTTTTAATTTTTTTTTCTTCGCATATGACACTTAGTTTAGCAAAATAATGGGTCCCATTGGTGTCATGTCAGCATTTTTAAAGGGAATTTTTAATAGACTTGATGGTGAGGGGCAAAGTGAGACACAAAACATTGGTCAATGGGGTAAAGTGGGTCACTTTAACTTTAAGGGGGTTTAGTGAAAATTGACCAATATTTCAGGGGGCACTGTAGCACTTAAGCCTTTTCAAAAGGGGTTGATTTGCCCACTCTCCTTTTCTCACATTTTAAAAATATTTTAAAATATTTTATAATCAAATTTTTTTTCTCTTTCCTATTCTATCTTTAGTCTGCATTAATTTCCTTTTACTTCACTTTTATATTATTTTTTTTTCTTTATATTTAATTTTCCTTCTTAAATTCCATTTTCAATATATTTTTTCAACTGCTCCACCACTCTTCTTTCTCAACACCGCCCACCACTCTCTCTCTTCCCCGCCACCCACAAAGCCACCGCACCTACTTTCTTCTCTCTCGACAGCCCACCCTTCCATAGCCATCACTCTCACCACCTAAACCTTTATTCAAAAAAATACTCAAACCCCCCATGCCTCCACCCCTTCTCTTCTTCTGCCCTGCCACACCACCGCCTAGTGCCCCTTCATATCTGGCATCCCTCATCCCTGTGCCCCCAACTTCATCATCACTACCAACCCAACCTCAAACAAACCACAAGAATCGCAGTGACCACCCAAGCCTTAACCTACACAACCAAATCGTATCACAACATTGACACTCACAAAATCGAATTCACCCCCTCTTTCCCAGCACCTCATTAAGTCAAACTCACTCCTATTTCAAAAACTAATGAGTTTTTCTATTTAAACCCCACATTTCTCTTTGTTCACCCCATATTCTAAGCTCACCCTAACTTCTAATTCAAATTTTCACAATTTCTAAGAAAATCCCACTATCTTCCCTAGCTACCCCTAAATACTACGAGTGTTCTTATAATTTCAATTATCCTATTATTAGTGGCTATCTTAAGGATAATTTCAATATGTAGGCAATGCATCTATACATTTTCGCCAGTTAATGTATGTAGCCAATGCATCTATACATTTTCGCCAGTTAATGTATGTAGCCAATGCATCTCACTTACTGTACAAAGTCAGGAACTCAAAGAGACGCTGCAAAGCTTCTTTCTGGGTGTAGAATGTACTGGTCTCTTCTTGTTTACCCAAAATATTGTGGAATGAAATTTTTTATTCAGGCAGTCCAATTCTCACTCTCTTTTACTAATTATATTGGCACATCACATGGTTAGTTGTGATGTGCCAATATGAAGAGTGGTGGGGTGTGTGGGTGTGTATAAATGTACTAGGGTTAAGTATTAAGTGGGATGATTTTTTTGTCTTTTTTACACGATAATAAAATTTAATAGCTTATTGATTTAAGTATTGGGGTGAACAAAAAAAAGTATGGGGGTTTAAATAGAAAAACTCAAACTAATTATCTACTTTGTTTGCAAATTTAAAAGCAAAAAATTGAAAATAGAGAATGAATTTAATCCAGTACAAGAACTTTCTCTTTGTGCCTTAACTTGTATTTGGTTAAAGAGAGAGAAATAGGGATGATGGGATCTGGCTGGGGGTGGCGGTGGGCATCAGAGAGGAACATGAGCTTTGGAGTGGTTGTGGTGAGCTTGTGCTGTTGGGGTTGGGCATGTGAGTGGGGGAAGAAGGAAAGACATAAGAGAGAGAGGGAGACGAGGTGGGTGGTGGTGAGTGGTGGGTTATGTGTGATTAAGCCCAAGTGAGAGAGATCAAAGATCAATTGCTTAATATTACAAAAGCTCAAATTAAAATCACAAATTTTCTTTTTTATTTTTTATTTTATGTTAAATTCTCTTAATTTCAATTATTAAAAAAACCTTAATTCAGAATAAGGAGAGAATAGGAAAGAGAAAGAAAAAAAAAATTAAAAAGTATTGCAAAATATACAAATTTAGTTATATACCCAATCTTAGACATAATCTTATAAAGAAACCCTATATCATTTAAAAACTATAAACACACCGTCAATTTTTTCAATTTAATAGCTATTTTTTAGTTTATTTGTTTGTGTAAAATACCTATATTGCCCTTGTGCTATGGATTTGAGAGAGAAAAATCAGATCTGCCAACTGTTCATTTTGATATTAATATTAAATTACCAAAAAACCAAATAGGATTCATTTTCTTCTTCCTTGCTGGTGCTTTCTTGGTGTTGGAGCAAAAGGAGCTTCCATTGAAGCTCAGTCTCATGTCAAACTATGTTGGCACTAAAAACTGAATAGATGGAGATGAGTGCAACTTACAAGAGATGGACGATCGAGAGATTGATTGAATGTTGAATGCCGATTCTTTGTCCTTGGATGCTGATCCTGAATAGAAAGAAGTCGAGACTCGTAAGGTCTATGGAACCGGTGTGGAACCAGCCTAAGACCCTCCGATGCCGAAGTAAGTTTGTTGTTTTAAGAGCTCTTGCTGTTGACCATATAGAAGTATAAAAGTCAAGCTGAAAAGTCTTACCCCTGTATTGTAGTGGAGGGGCCTATTTATAGAGGGCATTTAGTATGCTCTTAGTGCTCATTTTCGATGTGGGACTCGTGGGAGGGCCTTCTGAGGTCAACACGAGTCCTTAGATATTTTGGGCGGGTACTTCGAGGTTGATTCTCTACAATCGGTAAGGGATGCCGATTGTAGACGAGTTGGGCTCGTAATGGCTGTTCGCAGCTTTGAGACAATGCCATCGGTGGCCGATGCCGATTGTCCGAGGCCTTGGGTACTTGGGCGAGTTTATAAGATCCACGTGTCGTTGTATGAGTGGAGGGTCAGATATGGTACAAACAAACTATATTATTCACCTTTGATATACAATTTTCAATATTTCACCTTTGATTTCTGTTCTAAAATCGTGCTTTTATTCATTTTTTTTTTCCAAATTGTTTGGAACCTCGAATGAACCTCGATCAGATGCTCCTAGCTCTAATCATCTTCGAGCTCTGATTTTCAAAATTTTTGCTTCAAATTCTCATTATGAAATCTTTCTTTTACTTAGATCGTTTGGATTTTTAGTTTGTTGCGAGTAAGTGAGATTTTTGCTTTTTGACAGCAACTTGTTGTCTTCAGTTGTGGAGGATTTAGGGTTCTATGACATAGTATTAACAATTTACTTCTATGAAAAGCCATTTGTTTGGTTTTTGCGAATGTTTTTTTTAATAAATTGTTTAGTTTTTTTTATTAAAAAAAAATATGGGCTTGGCTTGTTTTGTTTTGTTTTGTTTTTTGAGTTTTTTGTGTTGGCTTTTATTAAGTTAATCCGTGGCAATCATGTTATTTATAGGAACTTTAACACTCATTTCTTATGTAGTAAATGAGTTTTGGGTGTGTTTTTAAATTGCATTCCATGTGGGGTTTTTTTTAATTTTTATTTCAACTCCTATTTTGAGTATAATAGTGAAGCTCCCTAAAAAATAAGAGGGAGTGTAAATGGAAAAAAGGAGAGTGGGAAAATCAACGCCCTTTCAAAATCTTAATTATTGTTTTGGCTCAGCTTTTTTTTTTCTTTTTTCTCTTGAATTGAATGTCACTAAACTTTTAAAGTTTGTAGTACTGTGTCGCTTAACTCCTATTTTTATGCTAAAGTGGTGCGGTCTAAGGTTTGAACTCCAATTACACCTCACATCCCCTTCCAAATTTTGACCAAATAAATAAATAAATAACTCTTCCTATTTTTATGCAGTGTCTCTACTTGTTTAATTTTGTTAATTTTGATTTGATGTGATATGAGAAATTGAGAAATGGCAATTCAAATGTTTAATATTCAATTTCAAAAATATAAAATCAGAGTAGAAACCTTTAAGAGAATACTTTTATCTCTTTATCATTTTATGTCTAACTACTGATAATAAAATCCAATGATTCAAGTTGGCACGTTCTACTCAATTTTTAACTTGTTTTTCGTTTTCCCACTATTTAGTAATATATATATATATATATATATATATATATATATATATATATATATATATAGATTCTCCAATAAGTATTTTATGTTAAGAATTGGTTACATATTTCTAATCTCGACCGTTGGATTGCATATAGATTGCATATTATATTTAACCAACACATCTAATTAATGCAATCCAACGGCCGAAATTAGAAATATATAACCAATCTTGAACTTAAATACTTATTGAAGAATCTCCCTATATATATAGATGATGTGTACAGTTAATGAGACATGTTGACAGAGGCGGACATGCAAAGGAGCAAATAGGGTAGGCGTTTTGGGAGCTCACTGGCTTCGGAGTCATGGGAACTCCGAATTTAAGCGAGTTGGGGCTAGAGCTGTCCCAGGATGGGTGACCCACTAGGAAGTTGCTCTTGAACTCCCATAAACAAAACCGTGAGGGCAGAGAGGAGGGCCCGAAGCGGACAATATCGTGCTTAGGCGGAGTCGATCTCGGGATGTGACAATAGACGCCATAAAATTGATTGGACAATGCCGATGTTGACCCCTTGTCCACGTGGCATTCTGCCATTTGCGTGTATATATTTGCTCCCACAACTATCATTTAAGTTTTCAGTGTTGCTTTCATCTAAAAAAAAATTTTGGTGCAACTTTTACACCATGACCTCTTAAAGTAAGAATCCAAAATCAGCCACTGTGTGTCGGTTTAAATAACGTATCAACTACACTTAACACATCCATACTCAATCTCTTTCCAGCCTTCACATTCATACTTGCCTCCATATTTAAGTCTTTTCTCAATTTATGGTTCTTACTTTTCAAGAATTGAGTTGAGGATTGTTGAACCAGAAGTTCAAGCTAAAGAGGACTCTTCGGGTGGGTTTGGCCATATAGCTTGAATTTGGTTCCATTGGATAGAGGCGGACATTTGAATTGGTGAACTAATGGCTCGAGCTGCACCGAGTCCAAAAAAATATTCATGTTGACAAAAAAGAGTCAACCTAGGCTCAAAAACAAACTGGACCACTTTGGATCTGTTCATATCCTGATTCTTGTCTTGGAAAAACCGATATAAATCAAACAAGACCGCTTATGTTAAATTTACCTATTTATTTATATAAAAATGAGTAGTAAGCCTAATTATATTCAAATAACATTAATAACTCCAAGTAATACTTAGATATTTAAGCCCAATTAATACCCAAATGTCTAAGTTCCAATTTATACCCAACTAAATAACTACTCTACCCCAATTTCTTTTTCCATATCTGTTCTTGTTGCACTTTCGTCTCTCTTTCTTTTCTACTAATTTTTTTCTATTTCTCTTCCTATTTATCTATTCACATCTCTCTCTTCTACCACTTTCTTGCTTATTTTATATCTTCTACCTATTTCTCTCTTCTTTTATTCATTGTACATATTTTTATATTCTTCCTGTTGTTCTATACATCCTATTTCTATTTTTATATTTCCAAACCAGAAACTGGGCTGAACTGAATCGGAATCGCATAGGTCTAGTTTGGTTCAATTCTTCTAGATTTTTTATAAAAACTGAACCAAATCGAACTGTGCGTGAGTTCCGATTTGGATTCCAATTCAAGGGAAAAATCAAACCGAATCAAACCATTCCCACTCCTACCATTGAATATGCTTTTTCATTTCCATGGAGCATAGAGCCCTTCGTTAGGGATGGCATGAGAGCAGTGGGCAGCCACAACACCACAAGTCGTTATCTTCCAGCAGCTGGTATTATTTTGTCCTTTACATTAGATTGTTATGGTATAGATATATACTTGTGTTACACCATCTGCTTTGAAGTCTTAATGATACCGCATTGTATTTGTCGATGGGGCTGTTAAGGCGTAGATGGGGTTATGGATCCCTCGGGGTGGTGTGGTGGCAGGGGACATAGGTCAGGGAAGAGTGGTACGTGATGACTTGGGATTAGGTTGAAGGGGATTCAGGTGGTTAGTGTCTTCATATTATATGGGAATGGGTTAATGGCTTGGGGTTGGGATTTTTCAGTTATTTTCGATGAACCCGAGGCTTCATAGCTTTTTAGCAATGGGGCAGGGTGGTCGTCAGGGAAAGGACATGGAAGAAGAAAAATGCGAAAGTAAAAAAGTTTCCTAATTTTTTAATTGAATTTCAATTTTTTTTTATTAAATCATTTATTCCATTTAAGAAAAAAAGTGGGCTCCACGCCATGTCATCATTTAACAAATTTCTTGATCAGCAGTCTAATAGCAGAACCACATTGCAACAATATACCGGTACGAGTGAAAGCCAAAGACCCAAACCACAACGGTGCAAAACGTAATTGACCCTTTCCACTTCTTATGTCAGCTATAGAAATGCAAGTAAATCTATTGCTCATGAAGACATTATCCGTAAAACTACAACTCGGCTGTTTCTATGTATGATAATATTGTTTTTACAGAGTACAAATTAAAGACAGGTGACTTTAATCCCGAATATTCTTGTTTTTGGTCAGTTACTCACAAATTCTGTATCCACTTGTTTTCTGACCTAAAAAAACATCTTATAACAAGAAGAATTTCAGTTTCGCTGTATTTCACAACTTCGAGAGATACAAGTTTAGAGCTCAGAGACCAAATGGTGCATGGACTACAATGAGGAAAAGAAGAAAACTCACCGTTGGCTATAGTTACAAGGGGGAAGGGGTTTGACAACTTCACAAGTTATATCCGATTTCATACCTGGTGGCCTTTTCCGAAAATTCTGCTCTTTACCCATCACTTATGAATGTATTTGCTGCCGCAAACTAACCAGAAGAATGTCTTAGAAAATCACTTCCCTCAGAAGCATCTCCAGAAGCCATTGCTATCAATCACATTTCTAGGATTTTCAGTTGATTTTTGGCTTTGGTCGTCTTGGCCTTAACACAAGATAGAGTACACCCAGAACAACTAAGAAAGCAGGAATTGTAGTCACATTAAACACCACATGTACTTTTCTCTCTCTTGTGCAGTGAATTGGGTGGAGAATGGCTATAGTTGTATTTACTTGATCAACAAAACTGCAACAGAAACGACATTCACAAATTAGCCAAAATTAGCATAAAAATAGACTTCCAACGGCTTGCCAAATATCCTGCTCAACGAGAGAAACATGAACAGAAAGAACAGGGAATACCAAAAAGCTTAAAACGGTTTACTAATATAAGAACCAAGAAGAATAGCAACAAAGCACACTTTTCTTTTTGTTCAGTCTCTCAAACTACCGTAAAACCCAAGAGCTGAAGCTAATAGTAAAAGAAACAAACAATGTATATCAAGCAACAGTGACAATCACACTAGACGATCTCAAAACAGCTTAACCAAATTAGGGCTTACGGGTAGGAAACATAAATTAACAAAGATGAGGATTACCAATAATCTCTTTTATTTATTTATTTTTAAGATCTGAGGATTATCAATACTTGAATCAAGAACTTACACAACCTGGCTTTGATACCCTATTAAATTACCACCGGTCCCAAAAGTTTAAGCTGACAGAAACTGAGAGCAATAATATATATAAAGCTAAATACCACATAGACCAAAAGCTTAGTCCCTAGAACCCAGGATGCCATTAGCCATCTTTTTCTCATATATTAAGAAGCAACTTGGCAGTGTTCAGCCCATCAAATTTGAACTAATTGACTCAGTTCAAAATAACCAACTTTCAATAAAGGGCTAGAACATTTTAGAACAATCTGTTCAGAAATAAGAAAAGAAACAATGCAGATAGGCTCATAAGCCTTTGCTCAAGTGGCATGGGATGGGTGGAGTGAGGGTAGAGGTCCTAGGTTCAAGTCTCCTTGTAATAAAAAGAGTTATAATGTGGATAGAGACGCTAGTAGTTTAATAGTTGATCCATATTTGTAACTGAACCATTAAAAAGCAAAAGGCCTTGGATAGCTAACCCTTTTGACGCATCTTCTAGGGTATATAGCAGTCTCATGGCGTCCACATACCGCAATTCTCCAGTAACAGTTGAAATCTGAAGACACCAACATATCCAATTGTAAATGACTCCAGAAAATGCTAAAGAGAATATGAGACTAGATTGTAAAGAACAGCACAAGGTGATAGATCAGTTTACTTACTCTTCTCCATAGACTAACAACATAATTGTACTTGTTAATTAGTTCACGCTCCTGAGACTGAACAAGTTTGAAGGTTTTTTCAGCTAGTTTCAGTCAAGTCTCCATTTGTATGTACTCAAGTTCCAATAACAATAACAATACAAATAACTCTGGAGCAACAGTTGATTGAACAACAATAAAATATTATGTACTTATCTATATGTGTGTGGATTAAAAAGGAAAATAATTGTCAACTTAATGGCAAGCTAAAAAGTTCTCATTTGGGTCCCTTGGACCAACAAGTATACTAACGATCTCTTTGGAACACAAAAAAGTTTGATTGCTATCACAGCCTCCCCCCTATAATCCCTTGTGTCCACATGATGGAAATTCGATTTACTGACCTAAGCTATGGTAGGTTCATAACGACCTGGCCTACATGAATCAACTCTATTATTATTACTATTCTTAACGACCTGGCTCCTCACCCAAAAGACAACTGTTATTAGAGCATCCAACCAAACGCCAATTGGCAATGGGTGGAGAGGCCATTTCTCGATGTGGGACAATACTCTAAACATATGGACACATCATATTGGGTGACGTGGAAGAGCACGTGTGGCCGATGGGCCAAACACGTGGATAGCCTGCTCTACTACCATGCTAGAATTGGAGCATCCAACCCAAAACCAATTGACTTGGTGGAGCTCTTTTAAAAATTAATGTAAGGCTTCCATTTCCCAGTGTGGGGACAATACTCTCAACACTAACCAAAATTTGTCAACTGGATTCCTTACACCTATACACCCAAAAATCTCCCCCATGCACAGCCAACGTAGGACTCATGATACTGCATTGACAAATTTCAATACATCATTGTGGATGACCACATTTCTGAGATTCCCAGAAAGTTGCCACTCCTAATTACCATTAACTGATTACATAAAACTAAAGACACAACATTAAATGAAATACTAAGTTTCAATAACTACAATACTAATAGGCAAGGATACTTGTACGCTCCATGACTAGAAGATGAATGGCTGAATTGACCATTTGTACTGACTCTTCCAGAGTTGTGATAATATAGCTCCGAGCAATTGTATCAGATTGAAATTGGGAAATGTTCCATCCTTGAGAAGTAATGGAATACGGGTTGCATCCGACTGACCACATCCAGTCCTGTCATGAAGCAGATAGTAGCTCAACTAAAAATAGACAGAAGATAAAAACAGTTGTGTGAAATCTCCAGGAATGCCAAAGTTTACACATTGGTGGGGGAGAGAGGGAGAAGGGGTTGGGGGGTGGGTGGGGAAGAGAGAGAGAGAGAGAGACATTGTGACAGAATTAAACAAACTATGCTATTTAACATGGATAAAAACGCATTAGACAGAACTTCAGGCAGATATAAGCAAATGCATACAAAATCTTTTTTTTCCCAACATCCAATATCAGCAAATGCATACAAAATCTTTTTTTTTCCCAACATCCAATATCATTTAATAGAATTTTCACTCGAGTCCTTAAGCCATCATTATCTAAAAAATTATAAGTAGATAATTCTTTCTAGTACAAAGCATTAGAAACTCTACACAATATTGTTAAAGTCATGGGGGTAATACAAATCCCCAGACTGCACTATTTTTATTTTATTTTTTGAATAGAAACTTTATAAATTCAAAGAGATAAACAAAGAAACAAACAAGTGGATAAGGAATCCACAAGAGCAAACGAGCACAACTAATCCCAGACTGCACTATAATTCTCAATGTTTTGCATCCATTATAAACGAGCACAACTAAATTCAGTGAATGTCAAGAGTAAACAGGGTTTTGAAATATGGTGTCCAGTTTCTCCCGCATGATCAACCCTAACTTGGAAAAAGAAAAAAAGTGTTTTTCCACATTCTAAATATGGCTTACCTCAATTGCAGTTTCATGGGCTTGACTGTAAGCAAGGTGGAGGGGAAGCAAACCAGCAAGATGTTCAGAAACCGCAGCCAACCCAGCTTTGATGGGCCTCCTGCATAAGGTAAGGGTTAACCATAGGATCTATAAGATTATACGCCAATCCTTTCTTGGGTAAAGTAGTGACTTCAAATCGGTTCAGAGTTCAAGCGTCATCTAAAGTAATCAGGCATACTACAACAGAAAAAGTACCAAATATTCTCTCGACTTACCGCATATTTTAAGAATGGGAACTTAGATGCAATTTTGTTGAAAAAGTAGTTGGTGAAAAGCACCAACAGGTTTGCAATTTGATGTTCCATTTTTCAGTTGTTTCAGTATATGCCAAAAATTTGTACAAACCCATTGAATTCAAGTAATAAAATACACTCCTAGCAAACTAAGGGCTCCCAAGCTAACTATTAGGCAAGCTATAAGCATTCAAAGTGCTTAAAGAAGCACAAGAAGTCCATCAAAAGAAAGCCAACTAAAACAACACAAGCAAAGCTACACTTAGAATAGAACAACCCAAACAAAACATAACAAGCAAGCCACACTTGGTACAAAGCTCCAGCCCAGTCTAATCACACTAAAGGGAACATCTCTAAAGTTTTTAGACGAAGACACCCACCAAACAAGACATCTAGTTTTGTCCTATAGAATCCAACAAGAAGGAATACTTAGTCAAACATTCCATTTAAAATCCAAGAAAATGGAATGTTTAATAAAATAACATTCCATTTTCTAGAGATTTTCCATACAAATCTGAGAAACGTTATCAGCAGGGCTGAATATTTAACCATCAGTAGACAAAAACATTATATGCCAGAAATACTAACCTCAAATCCCACAAAAGTGGCTGCCCGTTACATTGCAGATGGCTCTCCCAGGATGAAGGCTCTGACTGAACAACAATAACCATATCAGAAAGTGCCTTTGCCTGATAATGCTTGTCAACCAACAATGGTTCACCATGGATGAACCAAAATATTGGAACTTCTAGTGTAGACCGGCTATGGGCATGCTTCCCTACATAGTTTGTTGAAAAAGAATGCTTGTCAATTCCAGAACATCAAATGCATACATACAGAGGCACGCATTTAGTTATAGCTAATCCCAAGCGTTCGGCTCAATGCCCATGTATTGTAGTAAAAGGCAATGGTCCTAAGTTCAAGGTACACCAACCTCTTGGGGCCACCCTTAAGAGATTTTCCCAGCAATTAACGAGTGCATGTCAGAAGTTGGGAAAAGCATGTGCCCCAAGGATTAGTCAGTGCTCTAAGAGGACTGGATGCATCATGATACAAAAATTAAACATAGACTCAGATATAACAACTGGTTTGCTCAACCAATACAGTTTGTTCCCACCATTGTTCTACTAATCTACCCTCCTATGCAAGCGCCAATAAGCTTTTAGAAGAACAAAATTTCCTCAACAACATATCGCACATCATAATTCACCACTCGGAAAAAAAAAAATTGTTAATTTAAAATGTAACATATTTCTTTTAGAAGTTGCCATTTCAGCGTATGTCCAACCTATCCAGATCTCCTTTGGGATCTAAAGTTAGGATTCATCTTAGTTGCATTGAAACTGTATAGTCATCCACTGTATTTAAGAGGTTTCTAGCCTGTTTCATCATTTATACAGACTAACATGGGCTTCTCGCCCCACCTCCTTTCGGAAGAGCTAGCCGGTCAAGATACATGAACCCCAGACAGACAGAATCTTGGGTAAACATAAGAAAACCACTACAAGGTGTACCAGTTATACAAGAAAAAGGCAGGTGTGAAATGACTGACAAAAATTAAAACTGTAGGACTTAGGTTCTCTTAATGCATCTTTAGTGAAAACAGTCCCAG
This sequence comes from Prunus avium, assembly GCF_965620075.1. Taxonomy (NCBI): domain Eukaryota; kingdom Viridiplantae; phylum Streptophyta; class Magnoliopsida; order Rosales; family Rosaceae; genus Prunus; species Prunus avium. The sequence goes on along the minus strand of NC_142284.1, from coordinate 158,292 downwards.
ATAGTGTCAGAAAGGAGTTCATTTTAATGCAGCTTTTAACCTTTTAAAGAGCCATGATCATTCATTCTCTGCAACTGATACTGAACAATGGAGGAATCAAGATAGGATCGAACAGATTTCCTGTAAGTTCCATTAACAAGCAATAGAGGAACAGCTGCTGCTCTTCGTGCCACTGAAAAGGCCATTGCCAAAGCAGGATCCTCTGAAAGTGGTAACCTACAAATTTCTTTCACATTAATACAACTACGAAACACAACGAATTTACATGAAAGAAAGCAGAATACTTGATCATCGGAAAAAAAAAGAAGACAAAGTCCCAACATGAAATTCTGATTTTGAGTTTTAGCATACAAAAGAGAATACATAACATCAATAAAAAGGCGGATTACCCATCCAAGATTAGAAAAGTATCTGACTTTACCTAGAAATGTGATGTGAGACAAATTTTAAATTATTAATTTTGAGAAATAAAGAACCATGCTAGATACATACAAGTGCTGACTGAAAGCAGGTTTCTGAGAAGGTAGCAACAAAGAGGAGAGTCCATCCATTAGAGCCTTGAGATCCACAGGCAATTGTTTAATATGTCTAACTTTCTGCATTCATTAGTAGTTAGGTAAGGTGGTAAGGTGGTAAGATAACCATATGCATTAATTGTTGAAGCTTCTTTGAACTATACCCATACCTCCTGCGTGATGAAAAATAACTGAAATGATATCTTATCATAATAATGAAATGCACCATCTGCTATGGAAGGTGATATGATGTGTCTCATAGACCCCCACAAATTTGCACCTAAATGAGAAAGAAAAGTATCGCGTGCAACTGTGTAATTTTGAAACTCCTGCACAAGAACAAAAAATAAATGATGAAAGAAAATTGCTTTACATTTAGCGAAAAAAATAAATTGAAAATAAAGTGTTTCAATGATTCCAAGGCAAACTTAGTGTCGAAAGTAGAAATAACTGATTAGCAATAAACGTCAGCAGGAGGAAAAACCCCCCATAGCACACCCTCACTGATAAACCAAATGGCATACCTCCTGAGTATCACTGAACAAATTCCAATTCTCCATTCGCTTTAATGCCTCTAGAGCCTTTCTCTTATGACTTTCATCATATTCTTCACCTTCAAATGATTGGAGCTCATTTTTCAAATCCCTCATTCTCTCATCAAGTTCTGAAATCACCCAGATTAAAAGGAACATGAACTCTTTACTTTCGAGTGAAATAACAATCGTGCAACAAAACAACTCTCATAATACATGCAATGCAAACACCATTAGGTATGGTATATATGGGAGTACAGCCAAGCATGATTGTCAAGAAAAAGAAACATAAGAAAAATATTCATAATAATGTTACTCAAAAGAGTAAATGATAAATGTCTTATGACTTATGAGAAATATGAAAACGAATTTGACCTTCACAAATAATATAAAGAAAAAAACTTCAGGTTGTAAGAGAACTACATAAGTTCCAACTATCTCTCAATAAATAAATGAATGAAGAAACACAGTTACAGTCCAAAGAAGCGATCCTTTAGAAAAATGGGGCTACCTTCGCAAAGAGCCAGCTTTACTTTCCTTCCTTTGCAATGTTTGAAAGCAAAAAGCTCATATATATCAATCTCCGCAAGAAGAATATCAATGGCCTGATGATCTTTCTGCAAAGCTCACAAGCACCACAAATTAAATGGGAAAGAGTAAAACCCTAATACTTAAGTTCCCCTCCCCTTCCGCCTAAAAAGAAAAAAAGAAAAGAAAAAAAATCAAATGGTTGGTGCTCATAAATTCAAAAAACAAACAACAAATTCTTTAAGAATGCTGCATAGTTAGTTCTATATTTCCTTTGCTTTCTCCCACTTTCTCGCACATGTGAATTTGTTATTGTTTTAATACAAGAAACAAAATTCTTAATGAAAAGAAGAAAACTACAAGGTAGATGGACAAGGTCTACAAAGCAATCAGTCTTACTTTCAAGTTCCAATAAACAGAGCTCACATTACATCAACTCATATTCCCCCCAATCAAGATGAATTACACTATGTTGGATAGAGATGCCGATAGAAAGGCTAGAATTTAAATGTATCCAGAGTAAACCCACACCCTCTTTATCACAAATAAAACCCATTATTTACTTCCAAATAATCTGCAAAGAAGCCAACATTGGTAATAGCCTTTTTGTTGGCATCCACATAACTTTCCACCGGAAAGAAATAACAACTTCTAGGACAAAACACACCAAGTAATTGTCTTTGATAGGAAACAAAGACTTTCTTAAACGAGTTAGAAAGTACAAAGAACTAAAGAATTTTCTCTAAAGATCCTACAATCCCAACTTATCCTTCCTACAAAAGAAACTCCACAGCAAGCATAAAACAAACACTAATCTTCCTTTGTGTAATCTTTTAGAAGAAATTTATTTATTTAATTGGAATCAAACAATCAAATAGCTCTCCTAACTTCTTCTTTTCAAAAGGTGTATCAACCTAAGGCCTCATCCAAAACTCTACTCTGAAGCTGACTTCTGAATTTCTAGGCTTTCTTAATACCCAACGCATAATGTAGGATTCCGGAGTAACACCATCTCGCCTCCTTTATACCTTGGGCGTCCTCACTGAGAGAGTAACCATACATTTCAAACTTATATCAATGGACAAGGCTTTCTGATGGGATGCAGCCATTTACCTACCTAGGTACCCAGTAGTGGAGGTGAGGCGCCACCTTTTCCCCCATTGACACAGAGAACTGCCATTACAACCATGGCCCTTAACTCCTGCATATACAATGGTTGGGTAGGACTCCAATACCATTTGTAAGGACCCAAGGCCTCATCCAAAAGTGCTGAAGTTAGACTTCTAAAGTCCTATGCTTTTAATAAATAGCCTGGATCTTCAGTGCACATTGCTAATGAGGGATTCATAGGTATCACAAAAGGCCTCTCAAGCCACCTAGCCCTCTCTTCCTTATTGGGTAACACTCTCATCCCTCTAAACCCCAACCCACCTTGTTTGTGTACTGGAACAGCTACCACTTCCTTAGAACAGCACTAACTTTTTACTTTCGTTTGGGCCACGGCGGCCAGTGCTCCTAAGATCATAGAAGCAATGCTGCAGAAAAAGAAGATTTGTTGCAATGTAGCTCCATAGGAACCATAAATAGAAACACGTGAAATATTTGCAGAAATAGAAATTTTAGGCGCAATAGAAAGGAATGCTGTAACCGGGGTGGGTGAACCCTCATAGATATCAGGTGCCCACATATATAGAGTCAAAAGAGATGTGGAGTCCGAAGGGGAGGGGGTTTTCTTCGGGGCTCGAGAGTGGGAATAAATAGATAGGAGGGCCCCGCAATTTTTTAATTCGTTGCAGGGGAATTTAGTTTCTCTGATCCGTCTGTCGTTCCTCTGTAGCATGCGGTCGAACCTACTTTAAAGATCCTGCAGCCCCAAACGCTGCTATGGCCTTCTTGCCGTGAAAGTGAGGAGAGCTTAGAAGCAGCATAGCCTTGAACCAGGATTGAGAGTTTTTCTTCATCATCAGTAGCTTCTATACCCACCTAAGATGGAAAAGACAATGTTCGAACCCAAAATGGGGATCTTTGATCCTCCGCCCAATCTTGACTATAACTTTGGTAGTGACAGACTAGGGCACTAATGAAATGATGACTTTATCTTAATTAATACCTTCCCCTTTCTTTGGTAATGGCAGCTAAGAGCTAAGCGAGGAAGTCTCCCTAACTCTGCAATTTCTGATTCGATCGGGGATCCTTTTACTGGTATTGATCGGAATGCTGTGGAATAACTAAGTCACTTGCTTTAGCTGCCATAAGATATTGTAGGTGCTTAAATGACCGGGTGCCATAAGAGAGCATTACTTTCATATTCATATCGGGGAAAGTTGCGCAGGCAAGAACAGTGGCAAGAGGCTCTTTCTCTCCTTTTTCCCTTCTTTTCTATGGGGACGGCTAAAGCAGCAGAGAACCAATTGGCTGCGCCACTCTAAACCCCATCTCCTCATGTCTAGTATAAAAATTGTCGAAAAGACTAACTACCCCGCTTATTTTCCGTGCTTCTAATTTTAGAACTGTATGTAATATTACATAGGGTTATCCTAGCATTTGCATTCAGACCTGCACAGAATACTTGCTTGTTGATAACATAACGAACCTTGTGAAAATACCATCAATCCTCTATGCAAAAAGCACCATGATAAAGACAAATATAAGTCTAATTATGAGCCCAACCAAACGACATTACTGTGCAAGCTCGGGTAACCTATACAGCGCCTCCCTTCAATACCCATTTTTGCAGCATCACAAGAAGCAAACTAGGCACAGTACTGACAACATGACTTCAATATTTGTATTGAGAAAGGAAAAATAGTACAAAGAAAGATGAAAAGAATGTCAGCACTAGAAAAGAGAACTAAAAACTGGCTGCACAAGACAATCAAAACATTTTTCCCCCCGGCATGCAACACCCATTTTAAAGCATCACAACAAACAAACTAGGCACAAAAGCTTTATTTTAAACAAACAATATTTTTATTCCGAAGGGAAAACGGTACAAAGTAAGATATGAAGCTTAGAAAAGAAAACTAAAAACTAACTGCACAAGCAGAACATTCAAGACATTTCCCACCCCCAAATAAATAAATAAATCAAGAGATGACTAAAGGGAATGTTTCGAAAAATGCTTTTCCTTGAGCTTTTAATGAATTATCTTCAGGAAGATGATAATCTTAAAAGACTTATGAGTAGGACGGTTTTATCAAATGCTTTGACACAACAAGCACCCAAGGAGAAGCTGAAGACCTAACCCAGCCCAAAGTAATCCAGCATTATAGATAATGTAATAGATATTGTGTTCACATGGTATTTATGCTAGGTAATTAAGAAATCAATGTATGCATGATCTAGTAGATTATCTCATTGGCGGAGGTTTAATGAAACTGAACATATTGGATTCAGATCACCAACAGCAGCAACTAGTGTTTTGTAACAGAAAAGGATGAGTAATATATTGTAGGGTGCACAAAGAGCCACAAGAAGGTGATGATCCTCAAACTACTGCTAGCAAGTCTTGTTACTTGCCATTTACCAATAGCAGTACAATTCAATACGTCACCCACCATCTCTAACCTCTCTCTCCCTCCCTCCCTCCCTTCCTCTTCTTCTTCTTCTTCAACATCATCTGAGAGAATTGAACTGTGTGTTGGGGGGTTGAGGTTAGGAATTGAATTACTGTAGGTAGATGCATAATTACTAATGGAACTAAGTTGTCGGAGGATTGGATGGATATATAATGAGACGAGGATGTGAGATAGATTGCCAAAACAGTCAATGTTACACACCGCAAACAAGAATATCGCAACCAACAAGAAATTACAATTCCAAGGACACACCCACACCAGTCCAAGCAGCTGCAACAGCTGCGACCGTATTTCTTTGTGAACACGCTATGCAAACAAATATATAGGGAAAGAGCATAAGACCTATGATTACAATGTATAGATCCCACTATTGGCGAGTAGTGAAAGATAAAAAATCACCAAAATTTTCTCCTTTTAGTTCAAAAAACATGAACATACAATATAACAATCATCACCTTATACACATAATGAGATTTGAACATTGAACTGAAATTTGTTTTTACCAGAAAGCACATACATCACCAAATACGGCAAATTTTTCCTGAATAGCATCTTGTAAGCGATCTTCTGCTTCATCTTCTGAAATTTCTGCACATCATAGAGAAAATTTAAACCAGCTAAGGCAAGAACTTTTGTAAAGAGTTGGAAAATATCTGGTCGAGAATTAAAATAAAGTTAATGCTTATAGGACAAAAATGTTTCCCTAATCCTCAACTAATGAAATAAAGTTTATATGTATGCATGTAGAAAAATGCTCAAGAGTAGGTGGAGTGGTTATGGGATAGGGTGCAATTTTGGGCATCTTAGTCGGCATCTGTACGTTTTTATTTTGTCAGATTGGAATGCATTTTCTTTTTCTGTTATTTTGTCAGATTTTTTTTTCTTTCTAAAAGAAACAAATTGTATTAAGAAGGGGTATCTGTTTTGTACATCTTTGGAATCCTGTTTTTGTTTTGTTGTTTTCCCCAAGGATTGAGGTGCTGACGCAGTTTGCACGTTTAGTTTTCTTTTAGAAGTGGACTCCTCATTCACTTTTGGTGTACTGTTTCGTTTTTTATAAACATTCACATTTCTTATCCCAACAAAACAAGAAGATCAAATGGACTTTTTCTAGGGGACCCTTACTAAATGTAATTCATCCAAACAAAATAATGTATAAACACTGTGTTCATCTATTTATTAATAACAATGTGATGACTAAATGGTTTCTTTTTTCTTTTTTGACAAGATGACTAAATGGTTTCTGATTTGGCTCCATTTTTTGTGGAAATAATGATGCCTGAATAGGAACCTAAAGGGCAATTCAGATCATTGAACCAGGATGATCACACAATATTGTTCTTTCTTTTCTTGAAAAGTGAGCATCCACTCGCAAGGATTTTGTTAGAAACATAAAATTTTGAATGTACATATAAAAACAATATGATCGCTAAAGGACAATATCATTTTTCCCACAACATTTTAGCATCAAGCTTGCGCTAGCACCAGTAAATAACAGCACATCCAAGTCAAACATTGCCACATGATCAGTGAAGTTTATAATTGAATAATCACTGGTGAAAGATGTTGCAGTACCTGAAACTGCACCAATTGTTTTTTGCACATTGGGAGAACTTAGTTCTGTCCGAACACCTTCCCCACCAACAGCTGGTCCCCATGAGAAAGGGCCTGCACTTAAATCAATAAACGCCCACCTAATCCAGAATATTTTACTAACAAGGATCAGTATAACAAAGGGTGTGTGTATACCAGAGTTCATATATGTATGTGTATGTGAGCATCTGGGAATGCATGAGAGAGAGAGAGAGAGAGAGAGAGAGATTCACCTCTCCTTTCCAATCCATGTATCTGTAAGGCATTCAGCACGAAGATTGTTGAATTCCCCAGATTTTAGTTCCTTACTGAAAAGAAGCTTCATATCTTCATTCTTCCCTTTCAGTAACTAAAATATAGTAATAATTCTCGTTATATGAAAAAAAGAAACAATTAAAACATTTAGTTAAAATATTTATCTCTCAGAGTTTTGGTTTTATATTACTCAATTTGTCTATATACTCATAAGATCAGACAAGGTTTGTATACCTGTAAAACTTTGTTCTGCACGATATCCACAGTTTCCTTCCCTTGGTACAACTTCTCCACATTATTCAAAGCATCTTGGCATGCATTGTACCATTCCACCTGAAAATTAGATGTGCCATCATAGCCTTTAAATTACATGAGCAAGCTGAAGCTAAAAAAAAATAAAAAAAAATAAAAAGACAAGCTAGTAAAAATTCAGCATCATATTTTATTGAAGCAATACAAACCATTGGGCTATTTGTAGAACTAAAGTGCCCACCAGCCCTTGTAGCGAGCAATGATGAAAATATCAGTAATTTAGATTTAAAGACACGTGACATGCACGGTAAATAGTGCACGGCTGATAAGTATCAAATTAAAACTTGAACTATTTAATTCATAGGAGCATCTTTATTCAGCGAATACTTAGTAGACGATATTTCATCTCGATCCAAATAATAGCAAACTTCTTTTACTATCATTTGATCAACATCAAATTTAAAGTTACTAACAAGAAAAAGGTATTTCTGACAAGGTGTTAGTTGGAATGGTAAAACCCATGGTTTGCTCCCATGTGGCCTGAGGTTCGAAACCCCCAAAGGTACCTACCTAGCTCTTTCGTAGTGGTTTCTGCCTCCTAAAGATTGTAGGGTTCAGTGGGGGGTCCCAGTTTCAAAGCTGTGTCCGCTTTGCAGATTGGTGGATTTCTGGGTATCCAAAACAAAAGGTATTGTTCCTATAAATCTCCCAAATGTTTAGGGAGATATTATTTTAGTACTTGTGAATAACAATATCACTATCTTTTTACTGTCGAAACCAATACTCAGAAAATTTGGGGTTACATCTTCAAAAATTGTAGCATGTTCTTCCCTTTACCTCAAAGTGTGCAATCTTCCCTTTTCACTACTGTTATTAGATCAATATATCCTCAAGTTCTGATTGTTTCAGTAGTAAAAAGTTAAAGAAAGAAAAATATTATTTTCTTTTCCAGTCAGGAAAACTACAACAAATATCACTATTTTCATGAATATGACCGGGAGGTGTGTTTGTGTGTATGTGTGTTAGAGAGAGAGAGAGAGAGAGAGAGAGAGAGAGAGAGAGAGAGAGAGAGAGAGAGAGAGAGAGAGAGAGAGAGAGAAATAACCGTATCAGTGTCTTCAGTTACAGACCAGGCAAACTTTGCCATTGGATGCTTCTCGTACAAAGGTCTCTTAATTTTATCAAGAGCTACAAAATTCAATTTTTCAACAACCTTGTTTTAGGAAGAAATAAAAAACAATATACAGATTTTTTTTTATAAAAATGTTCTTCAAAGCTCCTGAGTGGAAAAAAAAGAACATGCAAAAACTAAAACTGAAATATCTCCTCAAATAAAGTGGGGAAAAGAAAAGAGAAGAATTTAGAACAAAGGTTTATCATACCAAGAACAGTTTCTGGAATGCTTCCCGACTGAAGAATTTTGGTTTGCAAATTCTTGTTCTACAAAATAAAAAATATATCAATGCATCCCCTTTAAATATTAAGAGATGAACAGACAAGACAAAATAAAATGGTCACAAACTATGAGCATGAATAAACTACTAGACATGTTAGAAGAATGACAGTAGGAACATAAAGCCCAGAAATTGAATAAAAACAAACCTCTTTGAGAAATTTTATTTCTGATTCTGATAAACCTCTCCTGCAAAAGACAAAAATAAAATTGAGAACACCAAGCTAACAGCGTTCTAAAGTTAATAGAAGATATGAACAAAGAGATAATGAGACAATATTGAAAACATATACAAACCAAACATAACATGATATCAGGTTTTTCCAAACTGCAACATAATGTCAGTACTGTAAAAGATTTAGCACTGAGATGTAGCTCCATTAAATAAGGATTTGTCCCAGGTAAGAATCAACATGTAGCTCAATCTATTTTGTGGATTAAGTGTTGGTCCAAGCAATTGAAAAGCTTTTTTCTATTCGGTTATTCAGTATGGACTCAATGTCGTAATATATATATATATATATATCAAATTAATTGATATTAGGAAGAATCTAAGAAGATGAAAAAGGGTTAAAGGAGGCATGCTGATCACCACAAAGCTTAGGATCCTGAGATTGAAAATTTCTTTCAAAAGGAAATTACGTATCTAGTATCGAGAATAAGGGAGACGTGTGGCACACGCATACCATGGGAGATGCTTAGCCACATCTGAACCCATGGTTGAAGAATGAGGCAATCAAGGAAGTCTTCCTCCTGAACTAGATTAAAAGTCCAAAGACCTTCGCTTTCTTTCCTTTTCGATACAAACAAAGGGAAGATGATAGTAACTGCTTAAGAGATTAAATCTTGGACAACAAACAAGCTACTGCAAGGCACCATACCTCCGTAAATGCAAATTTCATTAGAAAAGGGTATATCATTCTCACTTACTTTGGGAATGATATCTTTCTCTTCAGTTTGCATTAATATTGGAAATAAAATGGTAACTGTAATCATTACGTCAGTTCTTATAAAGCAAATTAATCCACTAATTACAATATGAAGCAGATGCTGTGTTTCAGTCTATAATCATTTTAATGTTTGATTGAGCCTATACAAATTCCTCTGTTGCACAAATAAATTGCCCATCAATATGTCCTGGTATCTAAACTATCTCTATCTCATATTGAAGCGCTTCATGGAAACTTTATGTTAGTCATCAAGAAGACCTCATGTATAAGATGTGGAATTCAATCTACCATAATTCCTAATATACACACCGGTAACCATATTTAGCTCTTTTTGAGTCGTGCTTGGGATTCAAGATGAAAACGTTATACGCATTTTCAAGTTCAAGATATCCAACAAGGCTAGTGAAAAGAACATCCATCATGTCCACATCTACTTGCCACAGAGCATCCCCGTCATCCCTGTACACAATAAAATGAATCGATGACTGAAAGCAGCAACAAGGAGAAAACTCAAACATGCAACACCAAGCATGCTAGTTAAACACAAACAATTGAACTCAGAAACAATAAAAGAATATACCCAAATATGCAAGTTAACAACAACAAAAAATGCTTCTACTACCACCCCTAATACGCTCCTATGAAATTGTCCCAAAGGAGCTTGAGATATAACCTGGGAAAAAAAATAACAGGGCCGGTCAGTGCCCTGCATGGGGTTTAGGGTTCAGGTTTAATGGTATTCTGGAAAATTAGTGGGTACGTTGAAAACATCTATTTTAATTTTCAATTTTTTGGACGAAGTTTACACATAGAGATTGAAGAGTTTTCTGCCCTCATGACAGTTTGGAGAATATTCAGGTTTCAGCACATAATCCCAGACAGGAGGAAATGGAAACTGGATTCATGCCAGGGTTCTCTTGTAGGACCTATTTTAATTTTCTGTGTAATAAGCAATCTTCTACTGTTTTCCAGCCTGCTAAAATGTCAGGAAGACTAATGTTTCTCCTAAGATACATGTTTTAGTTTGGATAACACTTGCAATTTGGTACCAAGAAGAAGAACCAATCTTACTGTCTCCTCACTGGTTCATTTTGTGCAAAAAAAAAAAAGAGAGAGAAAAAAATGGGCAGAATCTGGAGCTCACTTGCTGATTGTCCTTATTCTCTGGGGCTGTGTTGGTGGTTGGTTGAGGCTATAGGGGTTAGCTAGGCTATTCCTCAGCCACCCTCAAAGATTTTTTGTAAAAAATATACATCTTCTGGAATTGTTTAGTGCTAGCTGTTTTTTGGGTAATTTGGTTGGGGAGAGATAGAACAATTTTAAGAATTATAGTGGAGATGGAAGAGAAAAATTGGGAAAAAGTCAGATTTTGGGAATCCTTATGGGTTTCGCATGAAAAACATCAAAACTAAATTACTCTCAATCTGAAATTGAGGTACAAGGATAGCTTTATTAGTGCCCCGAGGAACAAGGTTCAGACTTGGAGTTGTTTAAACCTTAACAAAAACAGATTATGATCCCGAAGCATCATATGCAGTTCACTGAAAACAACTTGAGGAGCAACCATGTGGCATATCTATAGATTACACATGAAGGTGTGACTATATTCAAGCAATTGGAGGCCTTAAGGAAGAACGAAAACATCAGTGCCAGTGGGAATTTCAGTTGTCCAACTTTAGGGGAATACTGGTGGAAATAACAGTAAAAAAATACGAAAATACACAAATTTGCTTTAAATATGGAATTTTAAGCTTTATAAAGTAGTAGACCTAAATGACATAAGAATGAAAAGAGTGATATTAGATTTATATGACATGTTTTTCAATGCGCATGAAATAGTTTTACATAAATTTAATTTGACTTGATTATATAATATGTATAGCTTTGATTTAAGAAATATTTACACACACACACACACACACACACATATATATAGAATTATCAAAACAATTGTAAACTGTGGTATTGGGGACATGATGATGCTAATTATCTGGGTTGTGTACGTGGAAAGGAATAGAAGGGTCGTTGATGATATCAAGGCTGAGGAGGTGGAGCATCCAGGGAAAAAGGTTCATTTTGGAGCTTATTTAAGGGCATCTGTATCATCGAAATTCAGGGATCTTCCTGTTTCCTGAGATTTCTTTCTTCTCTTTGTTTTTTCTTTTTTTTGTTGATTGGTTGTTGCATATGTAATGAATAAATCACAGGATTTATATTGGTGGAAATCTTGTGTATTTCCACCAGAATTCGGAGGAAATGCCGAATAGTGAAGTCTCAGCGACAGGGTGGAAGGGAACTCCTTCCAGCCTAGTTCCAATGTCAGCATGGTTGAAATACTAAGCCAACAATTTAAACCTTGGCTATAAGAACAAAATGTGATAGGAAGATTGATGGAAGAAGCCCGATCCTTTTCTATCACTCAATTCAAGCAGCCAAATGTATGAGTGAAAAGAATCTGATATAGGATGAAATTACCTGTTACCATATGAGTCATCCTTGCGAGAGAAAACATTTATGGCTTTCTCAAATATCGAAGTAACCTTTTCTCCCATTTGTATTGCATGAACAGAAAAACTACAAGAACATTCATCATCATATAACAACAACAATTATGATTCATAATCTTCCTAATAAACAGATAAAAGTACAAAGAACTATTACTTGTAGTTTATGTGACTGACAATGGGAAGATGGTGTCGTTGCTCTTTATCTACACTAATCCTGTAAAACGGGGTTAGGACTTCTCCAATTTGAGGAACGCGTGTATGTTCAAAGGTATGATCAATTTTTGTGAACCAGCGCTCAAGTTCTTCAGGGTGAAGCTTGAATTCTGAAAGTAGATTTACAAGAAGAACCATTAAGAAACAACCACCCCTTTAATAAACGAAAAAACTGAAAACATGAAAGAACAAAATGAACACCAGATTTGTATACCTTGGTTTCCTTTCCCATCAAATCCAATAAAAATGAAGTTCACAGGCACTGGGAGGTACATAGAATCAACTTCCAGAAGCTTGAGATAATTTGCAATATTGCCTGGAAGAAGATAAAAAGAGATTGGAATCAGCACTGCTCATATACAATTAATGGATGAAAATATATTTTCTTTGTTGTTGAGTCATTGACCAAACCAGGATTGAAATAGTAAGGAAACAATAACTTTATGTGCTTAGGCCGAAGGAATTGGGATACGAAGAACCCGATGACTTGAGGACACATGCAACAAACAGCAATGTGGATGTTACCCCCAAATTAATGACAACTTTTACTTGATGTAATGGTGCTTAATTCAGCAGTATAGTCACCTTTCAGAAAAAAGGTCAGATAATCATCACTCCCACATTAAACAGTTGGTTTTATAAAACCATAAACCCAACTGCCCATCATCAAATGTCATTCCCCTTAGAGACATCTGAATCCAATTGCTCAAGCATAGAATAGAATCCAATTGCTCAAGCATAGAATTGTGTACTAAAAGCAACACCAATCAATTATTGCATCACTTGGCACCTAACTATAAACAAGAGTAAATGAAACTAAACTCTTTATTAACCAATACAAAGCACTGACTCTGCCACCGACAGATAAGTTTCATTATTTATAAAAGTAAAAAACACAGAAGATGCCTTCTCTTCGAATCCAGGGCCCATAAACCATAAAAAAATCATTTCTTCCGTTTCCTCTGCCCTCAAAGCTACCATTAAATAACTGTAGAACCAGTATACAAATGAAAAATCTGCAAACTTGGGACATAAAGAGAGTCTGGACTTTAAAACCAAATCCAATGAAAATCTCATTCGATGTTAATTTCACCAGAATGCTAAGGTGCTGGCTGTTCTCCATGATTCCAATCACGATACCTTTTCTTTCTTTTTTTTTCTCTTTTTTGAAAAGTAGAAATTTTATTTGATAAAAAAAGCATACAGAAAGTGGACAAGTTATCCACCAAAAACAGAAAGAAACAAGAAACTAGTACAGAGATCTACAACTATGAGGGAAAAAAATAACCAATCCTAATCAAGACACTGCAGCCTTCCAATCAAGAAAAATGGTTGAAAGGGATGTATTCCTAAAAATAGGAGAAACAGAAGCCCAGAGCGCTGCCCAGTACTTTTCCTTTTCTCACATCTCCTCCACTTCCGCCCCCTTGGCATCTAATATAATAACTAGTTTTCTTACAAATATAAAATAATAATAATAATAAACAATGAACCATCTTCTAGAGGTGTTATCAGAATTCGTTTTGTAATGTTTAACAAAATTTCCCAATGAATAATGACACTGTATCCAGAAACTTTGTTAAAAAAACCAGTAAAGAAGTTTTCTAATGACTACCTGCATTTGTGTAGTTGAGAACACCCATTTTTCCGGGGCTGGAAGATTCCAAATCATCAAAATCTGAACATTAACCAAAATTATGACATTAAAGGAAATAAAGCAATCCGTTCCTCCGCATATATGAACGGAAGGTACATTAAATGAAGGGAAACATGCAGCCATACCACCACGTATAACAGCCTCACTCCAAAACCTACTCTTCTCTTTAAGGTTAAATAAAGAGAAGACTGATGACCTGCTGCTTTTTCCAGAGGGAGATCCAGCTGATGTAGTTGCCAAGAACTGATAAAAATTACGCCAGCAATCAGGATAACATGCTGTAGAAGTTTTCATCGCAAAATCAAATCTATCACAGATATAATCTCATCCTTGAGGAGTCAAAAGAAAGAGAGCATAAATTCAAATCAATGAAAACAATATTTAATCTAAGAATCTTTCAACAAGAAAAAGACAGCATAAATGTTTAGCAATACTCTTAGCTGTAAGTTTGTATGAGCATGTCCTAAGCATTGACCATCCGACCAATGCATTAGCAATTTGACATCTAAAAACTGTAAGTCCATCACAACCAACTATAGATTTTGCTTTCTCCGCACTACTCTATAAATTGAAGTTCGTGCATCTTCCGGATGACACTAATTAGGCTGCTGGGCATTTCTCTTCCTATTATTTTCTTCTTTGTTATATTTGGTCAGAGGAATGTTGAGTATTTCAAATAGAAAATTTCTTTCTTTCTCCTTCTTTCATTTTAGGGTTTAGGGTTTAAGTTCAGTAAATCAGTAATACATATCAAGCCTTTAAGCATCTACATGTTCCATCAAATTATTTCCTGATACTTGATTTAATAAATCACAACAAGACAAACAAAAGAAAATACATATAGAGTGAGGAGCAGTTGGGATGTAGAGCGAGAGAGAGGACTGACCAGTAAAAAAATGGAAATAATGAAGAAAGGCAGAGGAAACAATCCCCGACGAAGACGAAGACGAAAACGAAGACGGTTATCATGATCCATCCCTTCGTTTCCAAAGAGCGGAATAGAATTACGGCTACCGTCACCAAACAGATTTGCTAGTTCCCGAGAAAATGCCCACAGAGACAAACCAAAGAAATAACAAATAGAGGAAAAAATGTCTCTCAGACCACGTCAAACGCGTTGATGTGGAGCTGACATGTCTCTTCAGTTTTGACTCACCCAGTGCTCCTGCATTATTTGAATTTCGGTTTTGCCCTTTCTATACTATAATTGTCAATTTATTCTCTAAATTTTATTTTATTTAGATAAATTAAGGATTTTTTAAAAACAAAAAGACGCAAATGACCCACTAATGTAGTAGTTTGGAGCAATTGCTCTTCCACTCAAGGTCGGTTCGAATCCTAGCGTCCATGTTGTGTGTGTGAATTTAGTGTATTATGGTCTCCCTCAATAGAAAAGGTCCTTAAAAAAAACTTAAAATTACAAATTACATAGAATTCTAAAATGATGGAATTTAGATTTCTTTCGACAGAAATTGAAAATTTCAATATTTGGATAGTTCATGTAAATTGTAAATGACATTAAATATTTCGAAAGAACAAAAAAACTGTAAGTGCCTTAACCATCTGAAATTGTTTGTCATTTTCTATCAGCCAAGCACATGCTTTGAGTTGGTTCATTTTCACTAAGACCTGGTACTGCTTGTACTTCAGCATATACCTCTGTTGGATCAAGGTTCTTAATATCAGCACAGATAAACTCTTCAAATGATAAAGCCATTCTAGCAATCGAATCAGCAATAACATCTTTGACAACACCTCTTTTCTTTGTAGGAAGAATATGAGAAGAATTTGATGCATGATTTCTTCTCTTTTGACCATTTGTTGATGTTGGTGAAATATCATCAATAACATGAATATCTTCTAATATGTATCACCATCCAAATCAACATGATCAATTTCATTAGTAGGAGTCATAACCTCAGTTGCATTTGCACCTGTTTCAGCACCCTCTCCAATAGCTCTATCTTTGCCACACAAATCTACCATATCATCCCAATTTTTTATAACTTTAAATTGAAAACCTATAGCATCGTCATGAGACTACCAAACAAATAATCAAAGTCAAATAAGAATCTTATAAGTATTTTTTTAAAACAGAAAGAAAAAAAAAAGCACATAATTAAAAAAAATAGCTTTGAATATATTTACCTTCACGTATTCTTCCCAAACATGATCTTCATCTATACTTATCATCTTTTTTTGTTGAATCCCAACTAAATCTACTTTGACTTAATATGTCACTCAGTACTCCACAGAACTTTTTCCATGACTTAACACGATATGATATTATCAACACTTATCTGGAGATTAAATTGTGCAGCTAATATACTTGCAATATATTGTAAGCAACTGCCTCCCATCCGCCATCTCCTTTGTGACCGTGCACCTTGAGAAGTATAGCAACTACCTTTGTTTCGATTGAACGGTAATAGTCAAAATCAATGACTACATATTTCAAGTTGTGAGCATTATTTTCAAAAATATTACTACAGATTCTTCAATTGAAATATTTCTTGTTCGAACCAACCCACCATTTTCTTCTAAAATTCTAGATAACTTTTTGTATGCACATTTGCTATTTTGGAATTGATCAATACAATCAACTTCTTTTCCATTGTACATACGGCTCAAATAAGACCGTCTTTCTTCATCCCAATCATGTTAAGGCTCTTTAACATGAAAATTATCATAATACCATTGTACTAGCGTAACCATAAAAGAGATCATTGTACAAACAACAATTTTCCTTCTCTTCACTATAGCACGCTTCTGTCTTAACCTCGTTAACATGTTATCAACATTAACAGTAGCCATACCTGTTTATATGTGTGAATTAATATTACTTTCCAATTTAGTTGTAACTCACAACATGACATGAAAAACCAAAATAACAGACTAATAGTTGTAACAATAAGAGAAAACTAGAAAATTAAGCATATAGAAAGTAGAGAAGACAAAAGCATCACACAAAGAAGGTATGTATGGTTATGGTATAACATAGTTACCCTGTGTAATAACCCAAACCTTAATTAATTTTTAATTATTAAATTATTAGAGAAAAATACAATTTTGGCCATAGAATATTTTATTAGGTAAAAAGTTGACTTTTTGACAGGGAAGGAATTTGGAAATTTCACTTGCACCGTTGCGTAGAGCGCGACGAAACTAGTCTGTAGACACATAGTTGGCTCAAATCCGAGCTGGATTGAAGAAAGTACGATCAAATTACGTCGAGGGGCAAAATGGTAATTTTCCACGTCAGATTTTTAAAAAACCTCTCTCTCTCTCTCTCTCTCTCTCTCTCTCTCTCTCTCTCTCTCTCTCTCTCTCTCTCTCTCTATCTCCCCCTGCGATACCCTTCCCCCATGGTTTTCCCGACCGCCTCCCTCCTTCCAGTCATTGCCACACTCCACCTCTGACCGCCAGACCGGACCTGAAACCACCGGCCAGCTCCCGCTGTCACAGCCCGGCCTCCCTGCCGCCAGCAGCCATCGAATCCCATCGGAAATCGCTGTGAAAACAGCCGGATTTTGGCAAATTTTGCGTTGCAGGTTTCTCCCTTCTCCGGCCACCAATCCAGTCGTGTGAGGTATGTTTTTCCACCTATTTTTTTGTGCTTTAGCTGATGGTTGGGTAGGATTTGAGAAATTTGTAGCTTAGGTGGGTTAATTTTCACCCAAAGTTTGGCCGATTTTGGAAGCTCGATTTCGGCCACTTCCACTTGTTTTTCGGGGTAGGTCCAAGAACAAAAGTGGTTCCAAATAGGGTTTTACACCTAGGGTAGGAATTTGGGCTAGCGGTTTGGAGTATTTCTAGCCGCCAGAAATTTATCTGCACACCCACGCGCGGCCTGCGCGTGGCGGAGCGTGGGCCAAATGTCAGGGACCACATTTGGTCCTAAAATGATTCTCGTGTTCTCATGAGCGCGTAGGTACTTTCAGATTCCAATTCGGACATCGTTTGAACCCTAAACGGATCTCTCCTATTGTGCAATTTCTAGGTTTGTTATGTTTGAACCGTTGGATCATAGCCAATTTTATATATGTTGATCTAGGTAATTCCAGAATCGTATAAGATTCAACGGATCGTAAATCGGAGCCCTAGATGCTCCGGAAATGCCAACTCTAGGCTAAGGTTACCGTAACCGTCCAATCGTGAGCAATCCAACCGTCCAATCGAGACCAAACTCTCGGGACATGTGTCCTAGGTATGTTGGAACCTCTAGGAACTTCTAGATTGGAAATTTGAGGTCGTGGAGCTCACGGGTTTCGGGTTGACTTTTTGAGAATATATTGCTTATCTAGTCTTGGGCCCCTCCGGACCGCTTTAGATGTCTAAAATGTCTAAGTAGGCACGGGAAGGGTCTTAAACTCAGTTCACGCACTTTTAGAAACCGGTAGTCAGGGTTTTGGATTAAATAATTACGTCAGGTTTATTTAAGTTATTTGAGATTTTTAGGAAATTTATGTATGTGCGTGTGTTCATTGGGTTTAAGTGGCATTAATTTCATGGAGATATACGATTATGGGATGAATGTGTGTATATATATATATATATATATATATATATATATATATATATATATATATGTAGATCGCTAAATTACACATATCATCTAGTATTTTGTAATTGGAAGCGTATTAAAGTATGCAATGGTATATCTAAAGGTTATTTCGACATTTTGGAATAATTGGAACTGATGGAATCTTCAGGAGTATGATAATTTACCTATTTATTCATCTATTCACTTATGTGTTTATTCATATAGTTATTTGTGCTATTAAGATTATAAATATAGTATTGGAGTGGTTATTAATCAGAGCTCAATTTGATTAACAAGCTAATTGAATGTTAAATGTATATCTATATTTAATCTATACACTCAGTACCAGAAAATGGATTTGTGGAATAAAGGGCAAAGTGGGTGACAAATTTTAGAATATGAGTTTCAAACCCACCACATGAGTAAACCCCCCCCCCCCCCCCCCCTCTCCTGTCACGACCCGATTCGAAAATAAGGAATATTCTCGAATCATGGTGTGAGTCGTACTATAGTTATAAGAATAAAATCCTACAACCATGATATGATGAGAAATAGAGCCACAAAATAGTATAAATTTACTTAACATCACAAAATCAGAGTCGCAGTAGCTTGTAGTTAACTACACACTAAGATCTTTAACAAACGGTTGACTACTTACAAATATTAATTACACAAATCAACAATAAAAGCCCAGCAGCTTAGTTGAACCCGATTCCTCAAACTTCTTCTTTACTCCTGCATAATCTATTAGGGTATGAGCATTCTAATGCCCAGTAGAGTACCGTCAAACCCCTCAAAGTCAGCTATCACAGTTAATCAAAGTGTCATGCATCAAACATCACAAGATATACAAATTATGCAATCATACCAGATAAATAAAATTTGCATATGCGGTGATGCCATGAACTCACTCCCTTCTAATTCCACTAATTCATATCCTAGGGCAACAAGCATGCATGTCCCATACCATGCGTTTTACCACTGTGGCTCTGAATACCCTAAAATATGAACTAGCGCACATCCGTCCCTTAACCCATTTTTCTTTTGTTTATGAATTTCTCATCTTTCACTTATCATTAGAGACCATGCTCCCATCACCTCAATATATTCAAGCTCTGCTCCCGTCACCTGAATATATTCCACATTTTATTCAAATATATCTAAAGCCTTCTCCCACCCCTTAGATATATCTCAAACGACACACACACACACACTCCAAACACCACTGTATTTCTGATGCATATGTAGTGCAGCACAAATATCATTTATTTCTGCTGAATAATGCCACAGATAATAACAATAATATATCGGGCTTAATAATATTCACAAAACATCAAATAATATTCACGGAAAAACATCAATAATAACATTCACATAACATCAAATAATATTCATCGAGCAAAGCAACAATAATATTCATATTTATAATACTATATAGAAGCACCAAGATTAAAAATGATATAGCCCAATCATCGGGAAATCAGGAAACCCTACCTCAAGTCCAACTAGCTTAATCTTGTACGGTTTCGTCCTTGAAAGTACGCAGAGTAGAACACCTAATTAAGATAATTTACTGATTAAAATCCACTAAAAATAAGGAAACAAGTTTAAGTGTCCTAGTAGCTCACACAGACCTAAAACCCCACAAAACACTTGACAAGTTGTTTGACCCGATTGTTACTCCCTTAACCTCACATCCAAGCAAGCATAGAACCAAGCGTTAAGGAAAAACTAATCTATTCCCCTCCTATAATAGTTCTACTCTTTGGGATGTTTAAAATCAGGTGGTTCGGCTTTAGACTCATAAAGAAAATTTAAAACATCAATTTAAAACTAAAATTTCAGTTTTACTAAACATTTGGGTTGGAACACGTTAACTTTGAAAATTCACTAAATATTGAGTTTAAATCAAAATAATGTAAAACTTTCCAGATCACAACTAGACATAGAAACGTTAAAGATGTCAAAATTTGATAAAAATTAGGGTTAAGGAAGCATGTTAAAATAGAAACCAAAACAGACTAGGCTGCATAACGTTCTTTTTTTCAGGTTTGTACACTTTATTTTGAAAAATCACCAAAATTACAATTTACAACCAAACTGGATAAAACTTTCCAGATCTGAAGAAGATACGAGAAAGTAAAACATACTAAAATTTCATGAAAATCCAAGTTTAGTAACTTTTCAAACACTTACTTCAAAACAGGGTATTCAGCAGAATCAAAACAATTCCAGCAGGATAGTCTCTACTTTGAAATTTCACAAAAAATCAATTTAAATTCAAATGGCACAAAACCAACTTTGAAATAACCATTGAGATATTCATTTTGATGTAACAAAACCCCAAAATGAAATTGGAACAAAAATCACATCGAAATAATCTAGAACTTCACAAAAACACACTTTGAAATATATATATATATATACTTGAGGCATTCTAACCAACACTTGGTTTAAAACTAGTACTCAAAGAGACAATAAAAAGATGAGCTTCAAGCCTTCAAATAATTATTCACTTGAGATGATAGTGGCTAATTTGAGCAATTGAATGATAAGAAACAAGCCATTTGAGAGAAAGTATACACATATCTATAACAAGAGATTCAACATAATCAATTGAACAAGTTTTGTTCATACCAATTTTTAGAGAGTTATAATGGTTGCGTTTGGATGATCTTTGGATATGTTATAAAGAGGAGAATTTGGAGTAACTATCATGAAGAAACCATAGTGTTTTGAGCTTTTGATATGAGTGTTTTGGACTGAAAACGAGGGAAGGAACCAAGGTTGAAGACTATAAACAAGTTCCACTCTAAACGTTGCTATAGAAGTCCGATCAATCTGAAATTTTGATATGTTATAATAGACAGCATTTCAAACAACTTTGATGAAGGAACCAAAGTCATTTGAGTAAATGAAATCACAGAAACAAACTGAAACCGAGCATACTGCTGTGAAATCAGGAAATGGTAAACTTATTGTGATCATACCAACGTTTCAGAGCCTATACTAATCGGATTGAGCTAAAATTTGAGTATGTTATAGGAATCATGGAAATGAACAACTTTTATGAAGGAAGTTTTCTCATTTGAGCTTCCAAAATATGAGTTCTCAGCAGCTTCAAGAAAGTGACGAATTTTGGATTTTGGAGGGGAACAAAAGAAAAAATGTGGATGAAGATAAGTGAATAAGGAAGAAAGGATGATACAATGAATGATGAGGATAAGAGTGAATTTATGATTGAAAAGCCTTAGGCTAGGTGAGTCACCAAGTTAGAAGAGAGTGTTGATACAATGAATGGGAAGGAAGAGGTTAATTAGGCTAGGTGAGTCACCATTTTAGACTAGGTGACTCATCCCTTCATAAATGGTGGATAGGAAAGCTTGAGGCAAGGGGGAAAGAATGAAGGAGGGAATAAATGCTTGGCTTACACGTTTCCTCCTTCTCCTTTTTTTTTTTTTTTTCCCTACAAGGGTATTTTGGTAATTATCCACACCTAGGGGTATTTTGGTCATGTTTGTCCAACTTGAAATTAAACATACTTAATTTAATAATCTCAATCCAAAATCACTTGATAAAATATCCATAATCGTTCTCCACAATTATATTATTTTTCACTAAAATATGAGAATCCACCTTAAATTTTTCGGGGTATTACACCCCCCCCCCCAGTTGTCTTGAAACAGTTTGTCATTCAAGACAGGCCTCACGAGTTTCGGGGACACTCGAACCGTGCAGTGTGAGGATTGCGGCTCGGGTTGACTTGGTGTCACCCGAGACCAGCGAGGATAGCGGCTTGGGTTGACTTGGTGTCATCGAGACCTGCGAGGAATGCGGCTCGAGTTGACAGGGTGTCACCGAGGCTTGCGAGGATATGTCACGTCATGTGACACGAGGAATTGACGGAATGTGGATAAGGGTACGTCCGGGTGGCGAGCTTTCTAAATTAAAGGATTTTTCCCAAATTACAATAAATTTCTTAAGTTATGACTTTGTTTTATAAGTTAAAGAGAAAAACCTATATCTCAGTGAAGCTGTTGTCCCTGGCATTAAGACTTCCCTTGGTCAATGTTACCTTAATAAGTTTCTCATTTTCCTATTTTTCTATAATAAGTTAATTATAAATCTTTATAGGTATATATGTAATTATAATTGAGTTTTATGTAAGTTTCGAAGGAAAGGTTAAAAATGTTTTTAACAGTATTTGTTTATTTTTCTTATCTTTATTTTTATTTTATATATATATAGCCAATAATACTAGAGGTAGTTCAGTGAGTAGACTTTTTATTTATTAAATGATTTTATGCAATTTAAGTTTTATTACTTGATTTTAAATGAGTTGTTATAAGTTTGCTTTCCAAGCATGTTAGTTTGATTTCGAGTATTTATATTCTATTCGGAATATATCCATGTTTCCTGATTATTACGATTGCCTTTGGATGTGTCAGTATGCTGATTGTTGCCCCACGAGTCTGAGGGATATTTGGACCGTGCGGAGCAAGGAGTGCGGATCAGGTGGACTAAATGTCTCTTGATCCAACGACGATTTGCGGCTTAGGTCGACCTTGGGTCACCGAGACCTGCGAGGACGTATCACATATGGTGATACGAGGAATTGACGGAATAATGTGGGATTTGACGAAAATCTAGAAATTGACGGGAATAATAATGGGTACTCCTAGGTGGAAAGGAAGTATTACTTTTTGATATTTGTCGAATTGCTTGAAGGATATGACATTTATATAAATGTAAATATGCGTGTTTGATTTCTGTGCGAGCATAGCAGGTGAATGTTATTGAGCATATCATTAACATAAGAACTTGAGTTGGTTTGCAAATTATAATGGAAGAACTACGTGTGGCTTGATCCCTTGTTAAGGGTACGTAGGCAACCTAGAGTTCTGGGTGCAGCCGCGAGGTTAAGTGATTAAAAGGTAGTCCAGCTAAGTTATTTTGAAATCTAATATTGTTCTGAGGATATTCTAAGAATTTGAATTGAATTTGGTTGGCAGAATATTTTATTTGAATTGTTGAGGCATGAGGCCAAAGTGATATGATGCTTGATTTTCTTGGATATAATTTAATGCATGCTGGCAGTTATATATACTTATGTGCTTGTTTTACAGGTGGAAATTTTTGGGAAATGTTCAATTTACAGGGGAGACTACCGAAGATTCGGCAGAAGTCGCACTTGAATTCCATTGGATTTTGGTTAGACGGGCATTTTGGTCAATTGTGTCCGACAACCGCCAGGTGTCGGACACGCATAGGGTTCGACTCTGATTCCAAAGTGGAATTTGGGTCGGGTCCTGTCACCTTGCATATCTTAAATTTGATCCATGTCTTACAATTGTATGGTGTGGTTTTGGCTTTTGATAAGATACCCCATCTTATTTTCAACAAAAAAGAAGAGCAACACAAAACAAACTGTCATCATCACCGTTGTGGTTTTGGTTGTTTTTGTCACTATTTTCAGCAGCATATGCTTTTTCTTCATAGTGAGGAAACGAAGGGTAAAATTTGAACAAGGCGATAGCACAAAGTGACAAAGCTAGAAAACAAATATAAAGCTGTACCATAAACACATATCACAATATCCATGGGCATAGAGTATTTTGTTGAAACTTTTCCCAGAATCCAGCCATAGTGCCACAAAGATCACAAAACCCGTTCATAACATATTCATAAATTTAGTCAGAAACACCCAATTTTGATACCCATTCGGAAAGCATGGTAACCCTAAAATAGAAAAATATAAATTGAAGGAGAGAAAGGCTTGAAGACTAACCTTCAGATTTGATCCAGAGAGACGTGTAACCCAAGAAGAACTGATTCTCCTTGCTTCTCTGGCTCGCAGCTTTTCTATTATGCCTTTAAGCGACAAGGCTCACAATATTTGTTTTCCAGGGTTTTATCATAGGTTTTTGGCGTTGTTTTCTTTTTCATGAAAAGTTTGGCGCTGTTTTTTTTTATGTAAGTGTAGGGGTCTTTTTCCTCCGGCGGCAGGTGGGCTTAGCTGATGAAATTGTCCCCTTTGTCTGAGTTCGAAAATTAAGCCCCAAAATGCTTTGAAAGGGCAGCAGGGCCTTAGGAAGTATTTTGGTTACCTTCACCAATCAAAACAACAGCAACTTACAGATAATTTCTTCATGCTTAAAGATAAAATCTTGGGCTTGGCATGAGAGGTATGTGGCATGGAAGCAAAATCAACATGAGTTTAGCACTGAGGGAAAATTAAGTGTTTGTAGGGGAAAGATGAGGTATTAAGGTAGGAGAGGAAATGGTTTTGCAGAGAGGTTTGGTCGAGATTGAGGGAAAGAGAGAAATGGGTGACTTGAGTATCACTTCCGGTAGCTCATCGGTGACTCTGAGCAGCCTGCCAGAAGAGGAAAAAAATGAGGGGAATAAGGGTGATAGACCAGCAAAGCACGAAAATTACTGAGCTTGCAGGTAGGAGAGGAAGCTTGCTCTCCCCAGTGTGTTGTGTTGGGTAGAGAGGGGTCCTATTTATAGCAGCTGGGATTTGCTCTTCTCCAAGAAACCCTAATGGTTTCCTCCCAATCTAGCTAAGCTTTCCTCCTTCTTTCTTCTCCTCCCTCTTGACTTACCTTATGGTGGCAACAATTAGCTCTGCCCAATCCCACAAAATCAGAGACTTTTGGGGGCTCAAGGCTCCCTCCCTTGGCTACTTCAGAGGAGAGCCTCTATTTTCACCCATCTTCTTTCTCTTCTTTCTTCCTTTTTCCATGGCCAAGTTTGATGAAGGAAAGAAACTGGGTTTGTATGCTGGTTCAAGGGATGGCATCCCTCCTTGCGTGCTAATATTCCTTGGTTCCTTGAAAGATTTTTGCTTGGAACTTGCTCCCCCATGTGCTGGAACCTCCAACAGCTTTATTCAATAAACCTTCAGACCTCCCCCTTCGTGGCTTTTGTTCTCCCAGCTAGCTGGGGTAATTGTATGGGCCAAGATGGCTCATTAAGTAAGTGGGCTTTTTGGTTGAGTCAATAGGCTACTTTTTGATTGGGCTATTTTCATTAAACATTTGGGCTTTTGGTAAGGTTCATAGGCTATTTTGACTGGGCTATTTCTTCCTCTTGTGCTCACCCACATGTTTGGGCCTAAGAAATGGGCTTGAGTCCCGAGGCTCCCAAGCGACTCGGGGCTTCCATTTCTCGGCCCATCAATGGGCCTCATGTTGATTTATTACCATCCATACCACAACCCACTCAAGCAAGCCCCAGGCATTTGAGTGGCTTGGGCCCACTTAAGCTTGTAGCGCGACGTGTTGCTTATTTGCTTGGCGTGGCATGTGTGCAAGCGCGTATGACGAACTTTCGCGTGCCCTAATCGGGCTTCTCCTCGATAAGGTATTGCATTGGGCCGAGAATTTATTTGGGCCGAACCGTGGATTTTTTTGGGCCTCAACAGTAAGTTTTGGCACACTAGAAAATATGAATTCCGCACTATGGAAATTGTGTAATGACGCCTATTTTGGTGGAAATTAAACTTAGGAATTTGATGCCTAAATTTCCGTGACTTTTTTCGCGCATCATTTAATAAATTCCGCGCTTAAGTTGCCAAACAAGGGAATTGTCAATTTCTCCTCTTTACTTCCCGACTTTTAGCTCAATTCCGAGTTATTTTCCCTTATCCAAACAGAGATCTAGGAATCTTAAAACCATACAAATCAAATTGTACTCTAGAAACCACATCTTTAGAAAAGTTACTAAACCATATGCTTATGCCCTATGTTAGCTAATTGATATGTTGTCATAATTGCCTCCCGGTAAATATGAGGAATGGTGACATTGGAAAATTTTATAGTAACTCCCAAATATCATTTGCAATAGATTTTAAGCTCCAAGGAAGTTGTGTTATTTTCATATAATGATTTGTATAAGAGTCCATCAATATGACTAAAAAAATAAAATAAAAGAGATTCTCTACCCTCCATTTGGATGAATGAATTGAAAATTACATAGAATTCTTAAATTACAGTATTTAGATCTTCGTTGTTTAAATTTCTGGCCATTAATAATTTTAGTGTTTGGATTCATGTATGTCGAATTTTGTAAATGACTAAAATTACAATGAAAAACAAATTCTTGCTCAATAGAAATTGCAAAATGACGTCTCTTTTGGCGGAAATTAAACTTGAGAATCTTGATCCCCAATTTCCACGATTTTTCCCCCCGTCATTTAATAAGTTCCTTGCTTAAGTTGTCAAACAACTGAAATCTCAATTTCTCCTCTTCAATTCCTGACTTTTAGCTAAATTCCAAGTCATTTTCCTTCATCCAAACGGAGGGCTAGGGGTCATAGTTATGTTAGATATATGCCCTACAAGCCAATATAAATGGAAATTCTAAGGATATAATATTGCATAACTATAATTAATAGGGTGTGAATGTTACTTTAAAAAATGTATATGCAAACATTAAAGTAACAAGTCCATGAATAATGATATAAATGGAAAGCAACCTAAGGATGTTAGATTCACAAGACCTTTCCATCATAGTATATGGAGTAAAATGCCGTACACCCCCTAAGCTAGGACTCCAATTGAACTTAACCCCCGAACTAAAAAGTCAACCAATTTAACACTCGAATGAATTAAAATGGCCAATTTAGCCATTGGCATTAAGTTTTGTAAATTTCATCCAAATTTTCTTTTAACTAAGGGCAACCTTGTAATTTCAAGTAAAAGAAATAATAAAGAAATCAAATAAAAAGAAAATAGATAATAAATAATAAGAAAAATAGAATAACCAAAACTTCTCTCTATCAAAGATTGTGGCTAAGTATGGATCTTCCTATTATAAGCTGTTTTTGGAGAAGAAACAGTGGCTAACAACTATGGAAGAACATGCAAGAGTTTAGGGCTTGGCCTTGTCGCGAGATCGGATAGGAACTAGATCTACCAACGTCGTCAGGTGCCACGACATGTTCGACCACAACAGCGAGATCTAGGTGATGCTCAAGTTCATGGACGACGACTCGTTGAAGGGCGAGAGGAGAGAACAAGACGAGCGAAATGGGAAGAGATGGGGAGAGAGAAACAGATGGGGAGATAGAGTAAGTCACTTTTTTTTTTTTCATTTTTCTATTTTCTAACTATTTTAGTTTTTATAATAATAATTTAAAAATCAAATAGTAAGTCACGTGACTTTTTGGACCGGAAAATGGATGAAATTCAAAAAAATTAATGGTAGGGGCTAAATTGGCGATTTTAATTCATCTGAGTACTAAATTGGCTTATTTTTTATTTCAGGTTTCAACATGGGTCATAGTTCGGGGTAAAACAGTTGAAAATCCTAGTATATATCATATCCTAAAATGTTCCTGGTCCTAAGATCACCTATTCGACAATGGTGACCCACAAAGACCGATGCACACTACGTCTGCTCAATTGGGGGGATGACTAGTCTCAAGTCATTCGTGTAGAGACACTGAGACAAGTGTGTAAGTGCTCAACAGAGATAGAGTTCACTAAACGGCAATCAAACTAAGAATTCTTGTATGGTAGTTTTATTCAGAAGTGTCAAATAAGTAATTTTAAGTAGTGATAATGTAAAATTATTCCTTAGACCTGAGGCATCACAATTGTCTTATGCACAAGTTGTTATCTTTGAGAACACTATATAGTCACATTAAAAGATATGACTTAAAAGTGTTCATCAAGATATCCGGCAAGTTCACAGCGGTATGTGAATGTACAACAAGGAATCTCCACTCTTAATAAGAATAGAGAATACTCTAAAGATATGATTCATTAAATCTTTGGTCAAAGTATAGGATGAGAATTGAAACAATAATGCTTGTAATCACATCCAAGTGAATCATATAACCTAGAAATGTTGTATTAGGGATTTGACACGAGTTAACCGTATCCCAACAATGTGACATAGAGTATTGTATTAGAGAAAGACCGAATTGCATTGCAATCACAAACTGACTAGGTTCTCCAATGAATTTTATTTAGCTTGGATAGCCATGACATATTGCTAGGTGTCAACCATGGCGTGTGGAAACCCTGTAAGGCCTAAGTACAATTAGCCTTTACCAATAGGGAGAATTGTATGGAGGGATACAATTCATACTCAATTTAGAATAAGTTGGACTTATCCACTGCCTCGCTAATTAACACTTATAAGATCGCCCACCGAAAAGGGTTGGATTGAGAATTAGAAGAGAGAAAGAGATTTTGTGGCTTGGTCAAAGTCAAAGGTCATTCATTGGGTCTTACATGACTTAAGGAATAAAAAATTGGACCACAGAACTTTAGACACATGTGACACATTAAAGAATAAATGTGAAGGACCAAGATGACCCAAAATTAGGCCACCAAGAGAGATGTGTGGCACACATGTGGAAGTGAGTCCACATGTCACATATGTGGGTCTATATAGTAGAAGTCATAGCACCATTTCAAGTTAGGGATTTAAGTTGGAAATTTGGAAGAGAGGAAATATCACACCTCTCTCTCAACACCCTCTTTTTGGAGAGCAAGTTCTAGCACTCTTGTGCTCTCCCAAGTTATCATTCTCTCATCTCAACCATCCTTGGTGAAGAGCTTTGGGGACTATTTGAAGAGCCATAGTGGAGAATTAAGAAGAGAGAGACCAAGCTCGTTACTTGAACACCTTATTAGGTTTCAAGATTCGCTCCGAAGGTAACTGATTCTTTATGCCTTTCTTTGAAAATACTTTTAAAGAGTCAAAGGTGCAATTTTTGATAAACCTAAAAAGATTTTGGACTAATAGAATTTGTATAAGTTTCTAGTTTTTGATTTTGCTTCCGCTATTTTGAATATGAGATATGTATATGCTAGATAATTCATTATCCTATTTAAATGTATTTGAGAAATACCTAACACAAAATTTTTCCTTCAAGTTACATATAAGTCCAGACAAATTCTATAATTAACTTCAAGTTACATACAAGTCCATAGGGAAGTTACTCGATCCAGACTCAGAATTTAGCTTCAACGCATTTATACACATTTTTAAAAAGAAAACTTAACCATTTGATTAATCTAATAGATTTTGATAAGTCCACATCATTATAATTGTATTAGACTAAAACTTAACCATTGCACCTTATTCTTTGGTCAAACACTAGATCTGCATCTTTCCCCCTCCCTTGTTAACTACTGATGGACGTATTTGACTTGAAGTTATAGACCTTTCACCAATACAAAACTCAAATTTGAATTGGCAGACCAAAAAATGAGAAAATAAGAAAATTTAAATTTGATTGATGAGCAATTCCTTAATTCTTTCTTCACTGTTGAATTAAATTAGAAGATGTATTGAACTTTGGTACAATTGAAGAAATTGGGTTGCTGGGCTAATTCCTTAATCCTTTCTTCATGGCAGGTTAAATTAGAAAATGCATGAGTTGAATTTTTGTTGCACAATTTCTTCATCCATCACGGCTTTGGGTTGATTCTTGGTCCTTCGGGTTCATTATTTTTCTTTTATTAAATCTTATGTTTATATACAAAACTCTGATTTTCACAAATTTAAGGGAGGGCGAAAGACCATGAGAGAAAGGATGGGAGACTCATGAATAAGTGATAACTAGGGGTGGTTGTGGTTCGGTTACTGCAACTTTTTAATGAAACCGTGAACCGACTGACATATAGCGGTATGATAAAAAAAACGAACAATGAATCAACCGACATATTGCGGTATACCGCAATTATCAGTATATTGCGATTGATATACAACAATTGTCGGTATAGGGAACAACATAACATTACAGAACTTTTTCTCAACAAAAAAAGAGTCTGTGCATGCTTAAAAATATTGCTGAAATAAGCAGAACTTTCTATCATTGGCAATAACTTTAACTCATATACGGAGAGAATGAACTTTATTATTACAAATAAACCAATACAATCCACAATCCTGCTAATGCACAATTAATCAACTAAATAGTTGATTGCAAGTTAGAGATTATCTCGGCTAACCCACTAATAACAACCTAACAAAATAATCAATACAACCGATGAGTTTGCAATACTAATTGAAACCCAAGTTCCTACTAGAAAATAGTTTAATTATTTACTAATTAAGTTATATTAATTTACTAAATATTCAAATGATATTTCTTCAAGGTTGAGATTTAAAAAAAAAGAGTGGGAACTTCAAGAGATTGGAGGACAATACACTTCATTAGTAATACATTCAAAGCCTAGGTGAGTCCCACAGAGAGGAAGAAGATGAGAGAGAGAGAGAAAGAGGAAGAATCAAAATAAAAAGAAGAAGAAAAGAAGAAGAGATAAGAGATAAGAGAGAAAGATTCATCTAAATGATGAAATCCTAGCTTCTGTTAATTAATATAACATTATTATAAGTATTTATTTTAATAATTAATTAAATTATATTGCGGTTTGCGGTATACCACATTATTTGGATATATGGAACCACAACCGCATATTGCGGTCGGTTCTATAAACCGCATGTTGTGATCGATTTTCGTGATAGATCGGTTTAAATGCGGTAAAATCTTGGTTGGTATTTGCGATTTTGCGATTTTTCGGTCCAAAATGCAAGCACTAGTGATAACGGTAAGGTGCAATGGTTGAGTTTTAGTATAATCCAATTATAATGACATGAACTTATCAAAACCCATTAGATTAATCAAATGGTTAATATTGTTTTAAATGTGTGTAAATGCATTGATGCTAAATGCAGAGACCCAAGATTCGAAAGTTACTAAACCAAATACAAGAATGATTGTAATCACGCCCTTTCTTTGCCGAAAGGTCAACTGCCATTTAACCTCCCTAAAAATATGGTAAAAGAAATTTGTGTGAACTTTGGTAATAGTTGCCAAAAATAATTCGCAATGGACTGCATACTTCAGGACAGTTCGCTTGTCTTGTAATAATTTGAATTAGAACTTTAGAGTCTCTTTGAACTTCAATCAACTTTTCCATATTATAGCATGCTTGATCGCCAAAGCCTCTGCCTTAAGAATAGAATTATGTCCCAATGGAGAAGATCATGTTATTATTGGTTTTGGCATCTACATTTGAAATTATAAAACTTGCAACAGAGTCACCATTAGAAATTACAGACCCATCAAAATTAATTTAATAAAAATTATTTGTAGGTGGACTCCAACTGTAAGCTTTTGCAATTTTTTTTTTAATTTTTAAATAGCAATATGATTAGCTTGCCAATAATTATGTAAGAAAGTTCTAATGTGTGAGAAATGGCTTCTTGGATTTGTGGCAATTTATGTGACCATCCAAGCCTAATTTAGTCATAAGCGTCTGAACTTGTTCTAAAACCGTTCGCAATCCTCAAACCCTGACCCTAAACCTAATGTAGAGTGCTTAGGACTCTAAATTTGTCAAGACTCGACACATGTATATCTCGACAAGAATTCGTTTCGAGGCAAAATTTTGCTGCAATAGGTCTGTCTCGACAAATTTTTTCGCCGCGAACGCTAATTACGTAATGTTTGTAATTAAGTAATATCTTAGCATTATTTAATTTCTTTAATTAGTGCTTAGGTTTTAGTTATGATTTATTTAGTGACTAATTAATATTTAAATAATTGAGTTATTTTTAGAAATTACTTAGTAAATAGTATTTAATTATTTTATGGATTTTAAACTTGATTTTAATTTCCAAAAGTATTTTAAAAATAGATTGGGCTTGGCTACTCACGTAACTCACCTAGGGTTTTGATCCTAATATAGGGTTAGTACAATGTAACCGGACCTAGTCCAAGTTAGTTGAGTACACCTTGAGGTAGATTTTAACAAGTAGTTTGTTGTTGGAATCTGGATAAAATTTCGGTGCGAAAGATATATCGTGATACATAGTCGTTGGGATAAGTCTATCTTATCAAAGTTCGTCAGGATAGAAAAAGTTCATTAGGGTAGCTCTATCACGACAAATTCACCGAGATATTTCTATCCCGACGAAAATTCACCGAGACAGGTATAGGTTAGGTCCGGTTACGTCGTACTAACCCAAGAGTGAGATCGAAACCTTAATCGTAAAGCCTTAGGTCGAGTTACGTGAGTATCCAAGCCTAATCGAGTCCTAAGTGACATACTTTAGGTTTAGGGTTAGGGTTCAATGCTTGTGAACAATTTTGGAACATGTTTGGATAAATTTGGAAACTAAGGTTATTGGTTCGAGACTTGAATTTAGGATTTGGAGGGTAAAATCCATTTTTGGAATACTAAAATAATTTTTTAAGATTTTTAAATAATTTCAAAAAGGTACCTAATTAGTTAAATTTTAAAACAAAATTAGTTTCTTTAGATTAATATTTGTAATTAAGTAATATCTTAGTCTTATTTAATTACTTTAATTATTAACTATGTTTTAATTATTATTTATTTAGTGAATAATTAGTATCTAAATATTTTAATTAATTACACAAATTAATTAATAAATAGTAATGAATTATTTTAAATTATTTGTGAACTTTTGTTTATACAAAATTCTTTTGTTTAGTTTAATATTTGTAATTAAGTAATATCTTAGCTTTATTTAATCACTTTAATTAGTAATTATATTTTAATTATTTCTTCTTTGGTGAATAATTTGTACTTAAATATTTTAATTAATTTCATAAGTTACTTAATAAATAGCAATTAATTATTTTAAATTGTTTTTAGGACTTTTTGTTGGTTTTTTTTATAGGGTTAAAGGTCAAAATGGTCCATGTGTTTTACTCATTTGGGCACTTTAGTCCATGTGTTTTTAATTTGGCTAATTTAGTTAATGACGGAACGGATCCTAAATTCTTGGGCCAATGGGTTAAAGTGTAAAAGTGTCGAAATTTTTTTAAAAGAAAATAACACTAAAAAAAAACATAAAAATAGTACTTCCATCCAAACTTCAATTGTGCACGACGAGGTTTTTTTTTTTTTTTTGAAAACGTTGCATTATAGCTTCATAAATAATTTATTTTTCAATAATTTTAGGCACTTTTGTTAATGTCTCGTCTAAAAAAAGAATATCATTTTTTTTATAAAGAATAAAATTATAATGTATAAAGACTAGAATTATCTTTTAAAAAAATTTAAAATGAAACAACCCCAACCCACATCTCCCACTTTGAAAAAGAAAAGAAAAGAAAAACCAGTACCTCCCCATCTTCTCTTTCACAACAACATTCACCCTAATCTTTTCTCCTCCTCTCCTTTTCTCTCTCACTCCTGATATCCCTCTCTCGTTCTCTCACATCTCTCTCTCTCTCTCTCCAAAATTAAAACTCACCCACTGCCATCGCACTCACCCATTATACGATTCCAGTAACCCCATCAACCCACCTTTCTTTCTTTGGGGACTTTTGTCGAGCATGTTCAGTGCACCCAAGGGGTCAACAAGTTGATGTCCAAGGGGTCTGCAACTACTCGCCTGAAACCTTCACAGCCAAATGCCGACATCCCAAGGGGTCAATTAACCTCTCTTGTCCCTTGGTGCGCCTGCCACTGAATTTAGTCCTTGTGTTTTACTCTGTTAGCCAATCTTACCCATTACGTCAAATTACTGTTAAAATTTTCATAAATATTAATTTTAAAAATAAAAAAATCTAATTATAAAAAAAACAAAAATAAAATCTTAATTTAAAAATAAAATGCCATTTTTAACAACTGAGGTAGGGAGTGCTTGTCATATGAAGATCAGTATGAGAGAGAGAGATGGAGAAGTTGTGGGGGTGGGTGGGATGTATGAGAGAAAGAGAGAGAGAGAGAGAGAGAGAGAGAGAGAGAGATGGCTCATCGTGATTGGGGTGGTGGCACCTAGCAACTGCTCACCTGAAACCTTCACAGCTGAATGCCGACATCCCAAGGGGTCAATTAACCCCTCTTGTCCCTTGGTGCACCTGCCACTGAATTTAGTCCTTGTGTTTTACTCTGTTAGCCAATCTTGCCCATTACGTCAAATTACTATTAAAATTTTCATAAATATTATTTTTTAAAATAAAAAAAAATCTAATTATTAAAAAAAACAAAAATAAAATGCCATTTGTAACAACCAAAGTAGGGAGTGCTTATCAGATGAAGATCAATATGAGAGAGAGAGATGGAGAAGTTGTGGGGGTGGGTGGGATGTATGAGAGAGAGAGAGAGAGAGAGAGAGAGAGAGAGAGAGAAATGGCTCATCGTGATTGGGGTGGTGGCACCTAGCAACTGCTCACCTGAAACCTTCACAGCCGAATGCCGACATCCCAAGGGGTCAATTAACCCCTCTTGTCCCTTGGTGCACCTGCCACTGAATTTAGTCCTTGTGTTTTACTCTGTTAGTCAATCTTGCCCATTACGTCAAATTACTGTTAAAAATTTCATAAATATTAGTTTTTTTTTTATAAAAAAAATCTAATTATTAAAAAAAAACAAAAATAAAATGCCATTTGTAACAACTGAAGTAGGGAGTGCTTATCAGATGAAGATCAATATGAGAGAGAGAGATGGAGAAGTTGTTGGGGTGGGTGGGATGTATGAGAGAGAGAGAGAGAGAGAGAGAGAGAGAGAGAGAAATGGCTCATCGTGATTGGGGTGGTGGCAGCGGCTTGAGGGAAATGAGAAGGCGTACTAGGTGCTGGGTTTAGGGATGGGAACTGGCCGGTTAAGGGTTGGGTATGGCAATATTATTCGCGTCTTCACTCCCCATCTCCGTCCCTATCCCTGTCCCATCCCCATTCCCATCAGGGGATTATATCCCAAATCCGGCCCGAATCCCCTATTATATATTTTTTAAAAAATATAAAAATAATAATATTACACTTCAATTTCTCCTTAAACTATCATTCAACTCAATTAAATTCAATTAAACTATTAAAATTCACTCAACTACTCAAATTCATCTCAATTCAATTTGACAAAAATAATAAAATCATATTTACTTTGAGAAAATAGGATAAAAATTAATGGAACCAACACAACATATTGTTTTCATCGACAATTCATATCAAGATGAATGTCCTCACTCCATGGAAAAGGATATGTGGCTGTACATACAACTGTTGTATTACAGCGGCCATTACTTTAATAGACTAATCTAACTCAACTTAATATTATTTAATTAATTATTTGTACATTAAAATTTTTTAATTGTTATATTATATTAAGTTATATATATATTTATTAATTAAAAATAAATACATCATTTATCAGACTGGGTTTGGTGATGAGGATAACAATACCATTCTGGTCCATCTCCGGGTATTTTAAAATTGGGGATCCCAATACCCACCCATGTTCTCCCCTCAAAATCTCTCCTATTAAGGCCAGGGACCCGATGGGAATTTTTGCTATCCCTAGCTGTTTCTAAATATTAATATTATTTTTTTGGATCAACCAAATATTATTCTCTTGTTATTGTTATTCATATTTTTTTTATTTGTAAACTGAACTTAATTTGTGTTATTCGTATTTTTTTTTCTTTGTTATTGTTATTCTTTTGGGCAATTACAGTTTTAAACCCGTTCTGGAATCAAACGGGCCTTGTGGTTTTGACACCACACTAGAAAACTTCGCTTATGTTTGGGAAGATGCGGGAAGAGTCTCCGCTGTCCGAATTTCATTTTATTATTAACAGAAAATAAGAAGAGAAGTGAGAACAGGGAGGCTGGTGTTGGCATGTTCTTTTTATATATAAAACGTGTAGTGTTTCACCCCAAGCTTCCTGTTGTCCTCGGCCGCCGCCCCTACCTGACCTCAGAATTAATTTTGTAACAATAATCTTAATAAATAAGAATAACGATAATAATAATAAGGATGGAGGGCGGAGCAATATCATTGTCATCGGAGAATAGGAAAGAAGAAGAGCAGCAGGGAACGTCCTATACCTATTGGGTGAGGCAAGTGGCGGAGGATGCGGCGCCGCCCCCAGTTCCTCGAAAACTCTCACCTCAAGACATTCTCTCCGCTCAATCCCAGCCTTCCACCCTCGGTTCTCTCTGGAATCGGGTATGTTCTTCTTCTTTTATTTATCTTTTTACAATGTAATTCAATGCTAGATTAGATTCAGTCTTCTTATAATTATCGTCTCGTATGTTTATAATATATGATTGGGACTTGGGTGTTGTACATTAATTTATTGATTCTTGAGCTTCTATTTCTTTATGCTATTTATTTTGCGATTTCTCCAGGCTGGAACTTGGGAGGAAAAGAATGTTAATAAATGGGCAACAGATAGAATAAAGGTTTGTCATGGTACAAAATCTTAAGCATTTTCTTTGTTTACTGCAGTAAGTATCTACAACAAATTCCCATATCACTTTGCCTAACCCAATGGAGCCATATCCATTTCTTCAAGTTGCATCTTTGTTTGTCTCTAGCCTTGATTAATTTCTCTGTCTATGCAATTTACGGTTTCTTTTTTGCATCCATCTTTATTGCAGGAGCTTCTTTTATCAGTGGGTACCTTGGAGTTCTCAGGTGGCAAAGCAGAGATATCAGATGTCTTCAAATGTGTAGGAGATGTGAGTCATAATATTATCGTGGGCCAAAATTTTTTCTTCCATACTTGAACTGCTTTCGACAGTCTACTGAAGGAAATTTTTTAAATTTTATGAATATAAGATGCGGAATGAACAAATTTTTTTCCCAACTGATCCTTTATCTCATATAATATTCAAAAGATAAGAGCTAGGATTAAGGAGTTTTACCCTTGTCATGTGACTTAGTCTAATCCCAGTTCTCCACCAAATTTCGTCTCTTCTCCATGAATGTCCTACATATCTTCTTTCCCATGAACGTCCTCTAGAGTGATGGCTCACTTAGCTCCTCCGTGTGTGAAGTCTCAACTTTATGCACACAAAAGAGTTGTGATTAAGATTAGATTGAGGAACAAGAGTGTGCTAGCACAAGATTCATCACTATGGTCAGTCTTTATGGTGGCGGAAGTTTGCAGAAGTTTTTCCTAGAAAAATCTTCCAAAATCTTACTATCATGTTTAATAGAGGAAAGTGTTAAGACCCTGACTCTCAAGAGCATGTTAGTTTTGCGTTGACTCATTCATGCAAGAATATTTAATGCGAAGACAGTGAACACACAAATGAATAACTTACTCATTTACAATATGTCTGAAAATGTTTTGTCTTTCTAGTCTAGAGGGCTCTTTGTCCTTCCTTTTCTTTTCTCTTTCAAATCTTCTTTATTCAAGAGCTTTGGAAGGTCTTCAAGATTCAGAAAAAGCAAAGAAAAGACTAGCATAAGTTTGTGCTGATTGTCAGTAGGAACTGAGCTGGACTGACCTTTGTAATCCGGAGAAGTCATAGTCATGCATGCTTGTTTCACGAAACTATTAAACTTGGTCCTGGCTTTTCAAATAACATGCTCCTAAAAGCAGGGAATGCCAGTATCACGAGTTGTAAGTAAAGTACAAATATTAATTATATTCCATCATCCTTTAATATGTTCTCTTTTCTTTTCAGTTGCGATTAGAGATTATAATCTTTTTGATTATGGTGATATGATAATAGACTCATTCCTCATGAGTTCATCTTTACTGAGTGACCAGGCATTCTTGGTGACAGTGCGAAACAAGAAACGTGTTAGCTACACCTATGAACTAACCTTGAAAGTAAAAGGTAGTGTGCTGTATTCAAGAATTGTTGCTTTTCCTCTTTCAATACTTCTAATCTCTATTTTCGTGAAATCAGGTGAGTGGATATTTGGAGAGGAGAAAAACACAGTCAAGGGCCAGATAGACATCCCAGAGTTTTCATTTGGTGAGCTAGATGACTTGCAGGTATATGATAATCCTTTTAACTCTACAAAGAAGTAAATGAGGAATATATGATGGATAACAAGGATAGTTTTGCTTTAATAGTCTTCATATATCCCTTGTGCTCATCATGTAATTATGTGTGGATGGTTTTAACAGATGGTTAATTATATATTTTTTATTAAACAGAAACTCAAGTGTCACAAATGGTGGACAAGGAGTCCACTCTTAAAGTACAAACTAAAATAGACATAACATACAACAATTCTCAATACTACAGACACCAGACTAACAAGTGTCTTCCTATCCAGCAAATGGATGAAAGACTTACACCCCTAAAAGCAACTGAAAAAAAATGTTCGGAAAGGACCATAAACCACGTATCTCACAATTCCTCCACCCCTGCCCCCTGTAATCCTCAAAGATTCATATGTTCCTTTCCATCCAAATCTCCACAAAATCTTGCCCCTTTTCCTTCCAGCTAAACCCACACAGCAGCCCTAAACCCTTTGAAGCAACTGAACAATGAACTTGAACATGATTAACACTCTCTGCTCCACTGAAATGCCTTTGAGAGGCTAAGTATATAATGCCCTTGTGGATTTAATGACTGGTGAAGGACTCTGCATAAGATATGGGCTTTTTTCTTTAGAAGTCAGGTGCTGCAGACTTGGAAAGAAATGGATGTCATGGATGAAGGTGTAAAAAAATCTCAAACCAAACATGCTGTCTAATTAATTCCTAGTAGCATGCTGTTACATTTTAGCGTCATTAATTATTTTCCCCCTCTTTGTTTCAAACTACATCCGTAACAAAATGAAAGTCCAAGTTTTAGCCGCTGGAAATGTTTCTTGGTACCTAAGATTGCTGGTTATGCTTATTTGAAGATTTCTAGGCAGAGAGCAGGACTTTGAATGAATTTATTTAATTTTGTAATTGGTAGACAGTTGTTTGAGATCTTGAAAACTTAGACGAGTCATCAAAACTAACTAGTGGGTCTCTTATGCAGAGTGATGACTTATATTAGCTGTTTGATTGAAATAACAGCTGGGGTTTAGTTTCAAAACCCAGCCCATTATTGGCTCTTGATGATGCAGGTGTTAAATAACCCGCACATTGGACCTTGTTCTTTAATGTAACCAACGGCAATAGACTAAACTAGCAAATATTAGAAAACTTAGAAACATACAAGAATTATACTGGTTCGGCAGAACTTTTGCCTACGTCCAGTTGTGATTTCTCTACCTAGAGAAATCACCGCTCCTTTGATTAATAATAGAGATTACAAAACTTTTGCAAACCCTAGAACTAATCTCAAAACTCTCGGCTGTCTCTGGCTGTTCTTCCCACTTAAAATAAGCCTTGCCGCACCCTATTTATAGATATAGAGTTGGCTTACATGTCCCAAGGCTGATTGAATTCCTATTTCTAAGTGGATTAGGAAATTACACTTATCCAAATCCAAATAGACTTCTAGAAATCCAAACCTAAATTGAATAAGGAAAACTGAAATTCTTTCCTAATCCCTCTAGGACAAGAATTGGTATACCTCTAACTTTCCTAAAACAATCCTAAACCAACTAGGACATATTTGACGAGCCAAAAAACCTAACAGCAGGAACATCTATTAGCCTTTCAAGGGTTTTAATGTTTTGTTATCTTTTATTTGTCTTACTTTATTCTTATGTTATCCTTGTGGTCTTTTTAAGTAGTCATGGGACAG
The DNA here is from genome assembly GCF_965620075.1 of Prunus avium. Lineage (NCBI taxonomy): Eukaryota > Viridiplantae > Streptophyta > Magnoliopsida > Rosales > Rosaceae > Prunus > Prunus avium. The sequence goes on along the minus strand of NC_142284.1, from coordinate 118,279 downwards.
TTATGTGAGTTTTTAAGTATTTCGGTGGGCTAGGATTTATTAGTCAGTGAAGTTAACAAGGGCTAGGATGCTAGGGCTGTTACAACCCTAGTATATAGTCTTTTAAGAGATTTTGTGTGCAGTTTTTTATCAGTTTATGGATCACGGCAAGGCTTGACCTTGTGCGCACCAATCTTCATATTATGGACCAATTCCAAAATGTTTCTCACCATCATCAGAAACAAAGAATGCTGGAAATGGTGTGGTTTCGTTTGTTGTATACTATCATCAAAGGTCTGTTATGGTAGTTGTTCTGTTGGCCTTGAAATAAAAGACCTTGTGGGTGTCCCGTAATAGCTGCAATAGTTGTTAGGGGGCTTAATCTTCTTGAATAGCTGAGCCCAAGATCAGCGCCTGTGTTGGGGCTCGGAATGCACATATGGTTTAGAACATGGAAGATCCTATGGTAGTGGAGCTGTGAAGACCTCGTTTGCTCTGCATTGCCTGAAATTCAATAAAGAGAACCAACAGTCCAGATTTAAAATAACTATAGTAACGCACTTAGGCTATTCTGACCTGATAACCCATTTACTTCTAAAACTTTATGGACTTGGATAAATCAGAAAACATCCAAGGAAATCACACTCATCTGAGCCTGTGAATGCACAAGCTTTCTTTCTCAACAAGAGGTCTGGCGACCTGGAGGCTGCTCAAAAGTGATTCTTGTTGTGGAGGTTTAGTGGTGGTAGAAGAGGTGGAGAGGGAGAGCTCTGGTGGATTGTACAGAGATGGGCTGGCACGAAAGAGGATTTTGTGATCGAGGAGTGGGGGGAGAGGAAGACTGATTGGTGGTATTAGGTGGGTTTGGCTGAATGTCTTTGCTTGCATTGGAGCCAACGACCCAGGAGGTGTAGGTTTTGGTCTATGGATGTTAATAGATGAGGATTATTGGATGGTGATTTGTGGTTTGGAAGACAGTTGTGTGTTAATTTATTCACTGTAAATATTGGGGAAAGAATGACTGAGAGTGGTCCTTTTGGTTACATTATGAAGATTCTTTGAGTCGTAGAAGGCTTGAAAATCCTAGGGAATTGCCACGGTTTTGAAGGGATTTTTCTTGAGAGAGAAATCTTGCATTTTGGTTCTGCTCTCTTTCTGATTCCATGGGGTTTATTTGTCTGAGTTCCCAAGGTCTAGAAAGTTTTAGAAGCTGGGTTAAAAGTTAAAACATGGTTGAGAGAGTTAATATAAATGTTGATGGTTCTTTTAATGTAACAGCTTATAGTTGTTTCTCGCTTTTGTCCCACATTTTGTGTCTTCCACTAGAGAAAATCTGCAGTGAGTAATTACTGGATTACGAAGTCCCTACAGAACTGATTACCTTATCTATTTTCTGGCCTTTTTCCTTTCAGAAAATCATGGATAAAAGACAGATGCCCCTCTCCTGATAGTATAATGTCTTGGCATATTTCCCTCCCCAGTTAGTAAGAGTATTTCTGATAGTGTAGTCTCTTAGCAATATTGGCCTCTACCAGTTTGAATGGTTGGTCTACATATTTTATATATTCGATGTTCTTCCTACAAAATATCAGAAGAATAATGAGGATATTGTTATTCATAATAATTTTTTTTTCCATAAGCAGCCGCACTTGGTTTGTACTGGTTGCAAAATCTTCTGCTCTTCTTTTTACCCATGTCTAAATGCTATGCTAGATGATGAATTGGGCTTCTTTTTTTGTTTTTTTTTTGGTCAAAGGTTATTTTGCTTCTTGACCTGGGTCTAAATGTTATATTGTTCCTTAGTCATGAACATGCAAGTCAGCTAGACTACAATGTAAAGAATTTGAGTAACCAGAATCTGTCCCTACTCATTAACTTGTCATTACCATGCAATGCAATTATGAGGTTTAACGTGTATTTATCCAGCAATTAACTTCCACAAGACATCGTTAGCTAACAATTTGTGTTCCTTTGTTTTCTGTTTCTGTTAATTGTGAAATGTAGATGGAAGTGAGACTAAGTGAAGAGAAGGATATTCTACGTCAAGATAAGTTACGAGTTAGCAAGGATTTGAAGCTATTTTTGCAGCCCGTTCGCGAGAAATTGCTTCAATTTGAACAGGAACTCAAAGACTTATAGAAGTCGTTAAGGACAATAACCAAGGTTTTACTTCCTATTACATTTAGTGGACTGTACTTTTATTTTAAATTTAATTGGGAAAGAAACTACCCTTTCCAATGCATTTAGGAGAATTGGGCTAAAGGCAAGTCCTTTCCATTAAGGTTTAGAGCTTTTAATACTGTCAAGTTTTTGTTTTTTGGGTAAAAAACTGTCAAGTTTGGAAACAAGTGAACCTATGCGTTGTGTGATTTGATACGTGGATTTTAGTTTTGGGTGAAATTCTTAAGTGGATATTTTTGTTTTATAATAAACGATAGGATATTTTTGTAATTTTGACAACTGTCCAATGCACCCACAACAGACAACACGTAACTACTATTGGGCTAGTCATACCAAATTATCGAACTCATCACAAATATATATTGTTATCGCTATCCATGTAAGTCTAACCTAAGACTTTTCCAAACCAAGTTGAGACAAATATTAATAGATCAAAGGCTAGTTGGTTCATAAATGAAAATTTTTATGTTAATAAACTTACGGCATGTTTACTAATCCGATTTCTAAACCGTAAGAAGGAATTGAATTGAAGATGAGTTGGATTAAGGAGAGTTAGATTCCGGATTCCTATTGAAGTTACTAAATTCACATGAATTGAAATTGAAACCAAATTGATTACTAAAATGCCCTCGTTGTGTTAAAGTAGATAACAAATTTGGAAATTTTAAAATTGTGTGAGGATATAATGGGTAAAAAAGATGGATTCCTAATGGGTTAGTTATCCAGGAATTAGAATACACTTCCCACTCAAGACTCCAATTCCTCCAAAATTAGGAGTTGAATTCCTGATTTTGTATGGGTCCCACTTGCATTTTGATTCCTCCATGTGAAGTAAACACATGAGTATTCGTAATACCAATCAGTGACGGAGCCAGGATTTCACATTAGAGGGGGCCTTTCATAAAACTTGTCTTATCTTCATAATTATCATGAATTTCATATTTTAAATTGGTTAAATACTAATTTCATCATCTACACTATTAAAGACCTAAAAAAATAATCATTTATATTCCAATAGAGAAAATAAATGGGAAAAAAAAAAAGAGTTTTTAAAGCGCAATATTAAGGTACCTAACTCATACATGAAAATAATGAGAAAAATAAAAATTTCACAAAGCTTTGAACAAAAGGGGAAGAGAAAAATACCAAACTCTTGAAGCTTAAAAACCTTTAGGAGTTTTTAGTGCAAATATCATAAACAAACCTAGAAGATTTAAGGGAGATGAGTAGAAGGGAGATCAAGAAATTTTATGATTTATTTGTATACAAAAAGTACCTAATATATTATTTTATTTTAAGGTAAATATCCTAAAACTAATATAATATATTATAATATTATATATCATATATAATTGTTAAGGCCCAAAAAATCCAAGGCTGGGCCCAAATATATTCCCAGCCCAGTACGATACCTTACTGAGAAGAAACCCAATTTGGGTATGCGAGAATTCATCGTACGCGCGCGCGCAAGTTATGATCCACGTGCTACGCCAAGCAAATATGTAACCTTTCATGCAAAAAGTTGTAACGAGCCTGTAAAATGTACTGGCTCTATGAACCCATGCTTATTATCTCGTCAAACATCATTTTGACTCGACTCCAGCCCTTTACAATATGATAAAACTTGAGCATGAGCACGCCAAACAACATGCAATGCCAAGCGGAAAACCCTTATTTTGCACCTAGCCACGCTACAAGCTTAAGTGGGCCTAAGCCACGCAAATTTCTGGGACTTGCTGGGCGGGTTGTGGTATGTATGGTTACGAGCATTTATGAGGCCCATTGATGAGCTAAGAAGTGGAAGTTTTGGGCTACTTGGGAGCTCTAAAACTCGAGTCCATTTCTTGAGCCCAAATATGTGGGTAAGCATGAAAGAGAGAAAAGTGGCCCATCACCTTAGGAAGTGGCCCAACAACTTATAAAATATCTCAGGAAGCCTCCAGCACATGGCCAAAGCTAAATCCAAGACAGACCATCTGTAAAATCGAAGGATATTTGTGTGTGCAAGCTGCTGGGAGTAAAACATCCTTCAGACCAACATCTTTACCCACTTCTTTCTCCTACCAACTCTTGCCATAAAATAAGAGAGGAAAGAATGAGAGAGTGTTGCCAGAGACAGGAGATTGCTATAGGGACAGCTGCAGGAAGACTGTAGAGCTCCAAAAAAAACTTGTCTATGTGTATTTGGATTCGGGGGATTTCACAAAATGGGGATGAATCAAAGGAAGAGAAGAGGAATGGAGGAGGAGACTTGACAGATTTGGGAAGAACCAGCTAGGGTTTCTTGGGAAGGAGGAGCTTCCAGGGCCTATAAAAGGAGGCATCTCCTACCCAGCAAATGACCACAACCAGAGAGAGCATGCATCTCCTCTCACTACTGGAACTCTTCAATTTCGTGCTTTGTTCTCCCATCTGCTTCCTTTTTCTCATCTGGCAAACCCTCCAAGAGCGCGATGAAGCTTTCGTCAAGCGGCTAGAAATTTGCTCAAGTCACCCACTCTTCCACCCTCATCTTTTCCTCTCTTCCCTCAACAAATCTTCCCAAAATTCCCTCTCCCCTTGCTTTGAACCTATGTTTCTCATAGGAAATCTAAGCCTTCTCTCTCTAATGCTAAACTCATGAATGCTCAACTCCCATGCTACAAGCTTCTCAAGCCAAGCCAAAATATTCATTTGTAAGCAACTGTTGGTTTTGCTGGTGAAGGAAACCAAAGTGCTTCCTAAGGCTCCATGAACCTTTTGAAACACTCTTGGGGCCTGATTTTAGAACTTAGACACAAGGGCAACTTCATTCATTTGCTCTTTACAGCAGCCCATGCCCATATATAGCTGCTGAAACAAAAAAGCCTCTACAATAATATACAAATAAAATAGGTAAAAATGAAGTGAGGGCCTGGGACCACACTGGTCCCATGTTGACTTCGCCTCTTATACCAATACAACTCCTTATTTTGATTTCGATTATGGATTAGTAAACATGCCATTATGGTATTTTTCCTTTACCACCCGAATTTGAGTTTTGCGTTAATTTCTTATTCAAATTTTGTTTAAACTATATTTTGATTTAACTATAGTTTCATACTCTCACTGTCGCCCTTGCCATTAATTAACATGCGACGTCTTTCTATATATCCTTTAAGGAGTCACTTATGGCAATATGCATTAGGAATAAGTCCATATTTTCATGGGTTAATGACAATTGAGTACCTTATGATTGCACTTATAAGATATGGTAGTTCTTGTCCTCTCGATTATTGCAATTAGATACCCCTGTCTTTTCAATTTGTTACAATGTGGTTCTGCTGTTAGGGTTTCTGTCAAATCTTTCGTTAGTTGCCTACGTGGCACTTATGGGTCCCACATTTTTGCTTTTTTGTTTGTTTGCTTAGGTGTAATAAAATATTCATACCATATTTAAAAATCAATTAAAAAATAAGAAATTAAAATAATAAAAAAACCCCATCAACCCCGATTTCTTCTCCCTCATTTCCCATGACAACCAAACCCCACCCGCAACCCACCCCGTCCTAATCTCCACCTCAACACTTACCCTTTGCCGCCCCTGTAACCCATCTGCCACAACAACCACCCAAGCCTGCCCACCTAACCAGATCCACCACCTCCATTTTTCGCGACTGTAAAACCCAATTCTCAGACCACGCAACACTCATCCTTTTTCTCAACCCAACCCATACCCTTGAGACAAAATAAGTGTAAAAGAAACACAAACATGAAAAAGAAATCAAACCCAGATACCAAAAATTCAATTAAAATCAACCCCAACATCTCCGCTTATCAGTAACACCATTGAAGATTCTTGAATCAAAGGCGAAATCTGATTTGGGGGAAATATAACAAATCAAAGAAATTTGGGACTTTTGTGCTGGGAGTTCTCAAAATTCACGCATAGATATATACTATATATATTATATATGTATAGGGAAATTCTTCAATAAGTATTTAAGTTAAGAATTGGTTACATATTTCTAATTTTGGCCGTTGGATTGCATTTATTAGATGTGTTGGTAGATTTAATATGCAACATACATGCAATCGAGGAGAAGGGGTGGGTCTGATAGCCCCTCCCTTTGCAATTTTACTGCTAGCTTTGACGGACCACCTGTGAGAGAGAGAGAGAGAGAGAGAGAGTGTGAGTGATGTTGTCGGGGTCTATAGGGGTTGGGGTTTGGAGTGAGGCTACTGGGTTGTGCTCGTCGGGCTCGGGTGGGACTGGGAGGAGAGAGTGGCAGCACTACCATAGATATCGTTTTAAGTGGGGATGGGTTGGGTTTTTTTTTAATCGAGTTGGGGGGCTGATGGGTATTTTTATAAATATTTATTTTAAATTGATTTAAAAATATTTATGAATATTTTATTACATCTAAACCACAAAATAAAAAAGTGGGACTCATAAGTGTCATGTAGGCAACTAACGGAAGATTTGATGAAAAGCTTAACAGCGGAACTATATTGTAACAAATTGAAAAAAACAGGATATCTAATTGCAAAAATCGTGAAGACATATACTGACATACCTTACGAGTGCAACTGCAGGATACTAAATTGTCATTAACCATATTTTCATCTAAATTGTCATTAACCCTATTTTCATTTAGTGAATACGTCTCTATAGTTATATGCAATGAGCACCTTTCATAAGAAGAAAACATGATTTCATGTATACAATCCCGATCTCTTAGACCACAGGAGTCCAATAGATTGTGGTTACTTACCATTGGATATCAATCCAATGGTTCAAAAAAATTTCTTAAAAGGAGTGCAAGAGTGAATGAACCGTTGAATTTATATCAAACGGTGAGTAACCACAAATCTCTTGGACGCTTGTAGTCCAAGAGATCGGGACTATTCATGTATAATAGGAACCATGATTCAATGTCTGGGGGGGCGTAAGTTGAAATTTTATCATTTTTCCTTATTATCTCCCTCCATATACTATACATATACTGAAAGGATGAAAAAAATGGGGAGACCAGGGCCACTTCTAATGAGCCTATTTCCAGCCCTAATTAGAGGGCATACAAAAATTATTATCAAATGAAGTCCAATCATAAATCGTAATGGAATTAAGTGGGACATGGAGTTTGAAAAATGAAAAAAGTTTTGCTATGTATATTCAACTATCAAATATAACTTTGTCCAAGGTTACAAGTTACTTGCAACTTTCATAGTTTCGAAGACACTCGAGAAGTTATGAAACCGCCAATTTGGATTGTATTGCACTGGAGTTTCCCAATATCCATTTCTGAGAGGATCAGTTACGGGTAGCAATTCTGGACAGGAGGGAATGGCGGGCTGTCAAGGTGGTGGAATAGTGCACCAATACAATGAAAAGTTTCTGGAAACGTGTCTGGGCAATGCAAGTCCTTGGCAAAATTGCATAATTCCCTATAGAAACCAATCTGCTCCAGATGAAAGACTTCACAACATCAAACATGACAGATGCAAAATACGCTTGAAACTCTGATACATGCCACATGCTCTGCGGGACTGCTCAGCAAAAGAAAGTACGGAGATATTCATCTTATGCTCTGTGGTTGGATGTTGTTGTAGGGTGAAGTTTCATAGACTCATGAAGCAAGTGAAAGTTCTTTTCGACCTTGCGTAATAGGTATGCAAGCTGATTTGGAATAGTAGAAATGCTTAAATTCATGACCAAAGTGTACGAAGACATGCTCTGAATTTGAAGTTGCTGCCTCACCACACCAGGAACTCTTGCAAAGTTGGGCCAAACAGAGTACATAAGCAAGGACTCAGCCAAATGGGAAAAAGCCCTGCCTACACTACAAATTAAATGTGGTGGACTTCACAAATAACATCTAAGAACGGGACTTGATGCCATGATTTGCAATGATGAAAGAAAAATCATGACACTATGAGCAATGGAAAATTCGGTAGGAACTACTCCCCAAAAGAAACGCAATTCATGGGCACTGTTGCAAGGCTGATATTACTTCAGGAATATCATCTAATTCTCAATATTCTTTCTTTTCAGCGACCCACTAAGAGCAGCCTTGATTTTCGTCCATTCTTTCAAAGAAGAAGAACTCCTCATAAATGAGCAAGTTTCACCTATCTCAACATTTCCTGCAGATACTTGCTTTGGTGTTAAATCACAATTTTTCTCAACATCTGGAGCACATGCACCGTCATTGTCTACAACAGTATCTTCTGGACTACTTATTAAAACATCACGCCCCTTTCCAATTCCTAAAGATGATCCACTAGTAAAATTATCATGATCTTTATCCTGTTTTACTATCTCCTTAAGCTTTCTGTCAGTGGAGCTTACAGCATCTGCACTTTTTGGCTTTGGGACGAACTGCTGCTCAAAAGAGATACCTGGCACAATTTGTTTTATGCTGAATGAACTGGAACTATTATCACTAACCAATTGTGTCCATGAGGATTGCTGGCGCCATGAAGCACCTCTTCCTGACTTATTTGAAACTGCAATTGACATGGTAGGTTGAGGTTCAACCCACCCATCCACCAGTTCCGTCTCACAGAGCTGGCCTTCCAAGTTCTGGTTTTTGCTATCAAAATGGGCCACTTCTGAACTGCCAGACCCGTCCACCAGTTCCACCTCACAGAGCTGGTCTTCCAAGTTTCCATTGCTTTCCAAGTCCTGGTTTTTGCTAACAAGATGGGGCACTTCTGAACTAACAGATTTTGGTTGCACTTGGTCAGTAGAAGAAGCAATGCCTGTCAGTACATGTGAGACACTGAACGTACTGCTGCCTCTATGACCAACAAGTTGTTTCCAAGAAGATTTCTGAGACCACGAAACATGTTGAGCACCTAATTCTTGTTGATCCGGTTGAGCTCCCATGAACTTTCCTGACTCTTTTGAATGGGTTGGCAAATTCTTCTTGCTGCCAGGAATAGCATCCTCAAATTCATTTTGATTGTTGTAATCACCGAGAAGGGATTTCCTCTTTTTCTTAGGAGGTCCATTAATACTAGCTTTCTGCGCTTTAAACACATTTTCAGATGGTTCCTCTGCTTTTGAAGTTTGTGCTCCACTGGATCTCAATTCCTAGTTATCAAATACAGAAAAAAGAAAAAAAGAAAGACGTGAGGCTAGAAAGCTGTAGACATTGACCAAAAAGAAAGCATACACAAAGGAGTAAACTTGAGGCTAAATAAGCCATATACCTGAAGCTCTGATAATTTATCCTCATCCTGGTTGCTTGACACAATATTAATTATGAGATTATCTTCCTCTGCTGCAGTAGCAACAGGCAGTTCATGGTGGGGTTGATTAGGCAGTGCACAAGTCCTGCTTTGATGAGTATCAGAAACAGAAACGTTTTTTTCACGTTGGAAGAGCTTGTCCATTACTTTATTCATGATATTAAGCTCTTGCTCATTGATCCCAGGACATAATTGGTTTTGATGAGCAGGAGGAGCAGGGTGAGAAGGGACAGAATGCTCTTCACAATCGCAGAAATGGACGGGGAGAGAAGGAACTTGAACACGCTGGAAGCTGTATTTGTGTTTGCCAGTTCCAGTAAAGGGCAAAGCTTTTACCTGTGCAGAGGAGGACATATATGTTTAAAGGATAGATAAAATACAAAGGAGGGGCGGGCGGAAGGAAGCCTTACCGTTCTTAGTGCAGGAAAGAAAATCCGAAGCTGCTTGGTCCGTGATTCTTGCGAAGGAGGAAGAGGTTTGCTGGGCTTAATATCTGCCGGCGGAAGTTGAGCATCTTCTTCAGCCCATTCTCGTTTCAAACGAACAAGATAATGTTCTTTAGCCTTGTGGAGTCTCAGCTTCCCTCCCTTCCACGAGCACCCATTGTACTGTATATATTTAGGGATGTTACAACGAATATAATTACAAATGAATGACAAACGAAATAGAAATATTAGTAGAGAAAGAAAGATACCGTGGTAAATAGCTTGGAGAGGGACTTGTCGGAGGAAGGCAGGAAGTCGACGTAGGCAAAGCTTCGACCTTTAGTTCTGACAATGTCTACTCCCTCCACGTTTCCTCCTGCACCAAACATCCGATGCAGATCCTCCTCCGTCACGCTCCCTCCCAATCCCCCAACATGTATCCGAATCTTCTTTCCTCCATCTACTTGCGTTTCTTCTTCTTCCATCTCTTCCTTCTCTTGAAAATTCTCAACTACCAGCGATTGGGATTGGGCGGATTCACTTATTTTTTCCATAAACTCTCGCTCTCCTCCTTTGTTAAAACACCCCCCCCCCCCTCTTATGGCATTTCCGCTGTTATGTGTACTGTACGTGAACAAAACGAAACCCTAGCTATCAATCAATTTGTGTTTGGGTTTAGCGGCTCATTAACTTCAATCGGCCTACAAAGGCCCAATTGAATGCCAAAGGCCCAACACTAAAAAATTGTTGTTTTGCGGGGTTCTGTTTATTTTTCATTATTATTTTATTCTTCTATATAGAGAATAGAGATAGACAAAGGCGTTTAAATAGTAGTAATTTTGTTGTTGTTGGAACATTGAAGGCAGGCAGGCATACCAACCAACTTGATTAGGGGTTTATGAATTGCGGTTCTGGTTCTGGGCGAAACGTCCTTGAGTCAATTGGAGTTGGTTCCTGAGGAGACTGGCACTTGGGGACTGTTGCAGTTGCAGGGATGCCTGTAAAGAGAGAACCCTGCAAATACTTTCAGCGTGGCAGGTCATCTCTCTCGCTCTCTATCTGACTTATTCCTTGCTTTCACCGTGTTCATGGTCTACTCTTTAATCTCTTATTTTTAGCAATCAGTTTCTACATGCTTTGCAATCGTAGGCCTACTTTTATGACTTGGTACATGTATAAATCTAACATTATGAATGATAAGATGGCTGTATGTCCCAAATGTCCCACATTGAATATCTTAAGATGGATAGTTTATAAACTCTTTGGTATCCCTCCCTTACAAGCTGGCTTTTGGGACCAATCTTATCTAACCATGAGTGGTGATATGTGGTATAAGATTAGCTTTCACCACGCAACTGGGCTAGAGTCCATACACAATGGGCAACCTCTAGGATGGATACTGAACATTGTATCATAGTTTCAAATCTTTAAATAATGGAAATTTTAGGTGGTAGGCAAGCAAAAACTGCCTCGAAGCCTATGGAGTTAGAGTGGGCCTACCAAGACGTTGGGCACAAAAGTGTGATTTGGTCATGTCCCTGGTTGGAAAAATAGAATATCATAAGATAGGTGTTTGAGTCATGATAGCTGCCCGATTTGGTGAACATGACCGAAGGCTGCAACACAACAACAGGTTCAATTCCATTAAGTCCTTGACTGGTTGGAGCACATAATACAGAAGAGTTATATTGACTTGATTGGCTTTTGGAAAGTTCAAACTGGAAGTCGAAAGAGTTGATTGGAAGGGGCGTTGATCCTGTCACTGATGAACAGACAGAGTATACTAGGTTGATGAATCTTGAACCTGATTCGGGAGGTAAAAGAGTAAATGAGTAGCTAGTGCGTTACCCATGCCCGCTCTCCAATCGCTAGCTCCTTTTTTGTTTCTTTGCTTTTTCTTACTCATTTTCTACTAGTTTTCCTTTTTATGAGGACCTCATGCTTCCCCTTAGGTATTGCTTTGTTCATATTCACCGGGCTATCCCATGTTTAACTTTCTGTGATAAGTTGATATCTTCTATCAATTATTGAAATAAGAATTTGTTGACTTATGATGTTGTGATGTTGAAGTTGGTAGGGAGGGAAACTTTCCTCACGGGTTAGGGTCTTTGTGGGGCTTCGACCTAAATGGGTCGGGTATGAAGGATAGAAATCAGGTATGGGGATGAGTTTGTGGAAATTTTCGGGTAGGGTGTATGGGGCGCGGCGGGAATGAGATTCTAATCCCCAACCCAAACTCGCTCCATGTAGAATATATTCATATATATATATATATATTACATTTGTTTTTCATATTGTTAAGTGGCTTCTAGTTGTGTTTCATAACTCTGACAAATTTTACATTCCACATATTATATCCTACATTGAATTAAATAATACATAAAAAATCTAAATCTAAAACAAAACTTGTGTATTGTCTTTTGCCCTAGTATAACAGTTTCTAACTTTGTTTCTTCTCATTCAAAATCATTTTTTAATTGGTATTTTTGTAATGGGGCGGGGTGGGGAATATGTTCCCCAACCAAGGTGGGGATGGGAAATCCCCATTCTGAATATTACCAATATGGAGGTGGGGACGGGGGAAAATAACTTAACGGGGATGGGGATGGGAACGGCATTCCCAGCCTTGATTCACCTGTGCCAAACTCAGGGCAGAACTTATCCATCAAAACTGGCTTACAAGGAAAGGTGCCCTTGCATCTATGTGCTATACGAACTGAAGGTGGTAAGACAAATGCGGGAGTATGTTAACACTCTTTCTTAGCACCAGGACCGGAGACACTTGGCTCTACCCCTCCACTCTGGTCTGGAGATGCGAACCCAATTCATTATACCATATGTTTTTCCCTTTGGTAGAACTTCATCCATGAAACCTGGCTTACAAGGTAAGGTGGCTTATCTGTTTAGATAGTGCACATTCTAAAGGTATCCAGACGATGTGGGACTCTGCTAAAAGATGTCACATGCTGTTCTAATGCGTATTCTCATCTATTCAAAGTTCTTTCATGCCCATGCTTTTGTGTGTACTTATCCTCCAATTTTGCCTCTACTTTTGTTTCATCGTGTAGTTGTTCACTCAAGCACTAGCTGTGTATTTGACCAAAGTATAAGATGTGCTTATTTTGTGCTTTTTGCATGATACTATGTTTGTTATATTTAATAGTTTACCTTGCCTCTTTCAGCTGTCAGTTCGGAGATAGGTGTAAATTTCTCCATGTGATTCAGCAACAGCAAAAGTCCAACATCTTTGGATTTGGGTCACAATCTGGCTCAGACCAACAGAGAAAGTCCAATCCTTATGGTTTTGGGGTTCAAAACAACTCTCAGTCAAAAGGGCCAGCTGATTTTGGTTCCAAACAGAGCCAGTTTAAGGTTTCTTCCCATCTTAGATCTGTAGCTGTCATTCAAATGAACGATCTTTGTTCTTGTAAGTTGTAAGCTGTAACTGAAACATTTGCTCCTTGTTGTGAATGAGGTTACAAGAGTTCTTTAAAATTTTCTGAAGTTAACAAGCTGAGAGCTCTCTGTGGATCAATTAATGCTGCTAAATAATTTTATTATCTTATGGTTATTGCTGATGTTGGCTTTGAAGTTTTCTTCCGTTAACAAGCTGAAAGCTCTCCATGCATCACTTGATGCTATTCAAGATTTTTCATATTATGCTTATTACTGTTGGTGATCTGCTTTCGATCAGCCTTTTGAAAACAAATGGTCCCGTTTCTCCTCCCAAACTGCTAGTGCTGCCCCTTCATCACAGAAATCTGATAAGCAGCCTCAGGCAACAAATCATAGGTAAGTTATCGAGTGAAGATTTATGCGTCTCTCAGCTCTACTACCTTTGTACTGTCATTTTTATCTTCTTTGTGACACCTAAGTAATGTGTCTAAACGCATGTGAATTCGTGTATCTGAAGGTGCACAGATCCCGAGTCTTGCAGAAGTATAATTATTGAAGATAATGAGCATGAGAGTCCACTTTGGAAGCTTACGTGCTACGGTCATTGGAAAAAGTATGTTCTTAGTAACTCCATTAAAGACGTGGATTCTATTCACTGATTTAGATGACTTGGTATCTAAATTAACTACATAAAATATTGAATATATTACTGATTATTAAAATAAAAAATGAGTTATTCTGGACAAATTTTATTATTATTCTTTAGTAAAAAGAAAATATTATTGATTACCACAGAATGTGAAAGAAGTCCACTCCAGCAGTACAACAAGAAAACTAATCACGTGAAGAAAACAGAAACCAAAGCCTAAACAAAACTAACACACAGCTGCATTCTAATCTCTCACAATAAAGAACAATGATTAACTCGTTCACTGCAGCTTTCATTTTGTGTCAAACACGGCTGAAGACCCACAAATCTTTGTAGTTGCTGGCATTGTCTCTCCAATTTATGAAATATTGAATGTTTTTGCAGTGTAATCTATGGTTTCGGCAGATATGACAAGTGGTAAAACCAATTTGTCCATGGTAGTTATTGATGCTTCAGGAAGTATGCTGCTTTTAAAGTCAATGTGTGAACTGACTAAATAGGACTTTCTTACCTTAAATTTGCAAAGCAAAGCAAAACAGATCTTGTTGGACACAACACAAGTTAGCAAATGTGGCTTTGGAATAGATTATTATTTGGTAGCTTATATGATGTTGCTTGGTTAAGAAAATTGCTGTCACTGGGACTATGTTACAAAGGGTATTCTTTCCCCTATTTTTTTATCCACTCTTTGTAATTAGCTTTTCTTCTTTAATAAACTGATGTTTCTTTAAAAAAAAATTGTTTCACATTTTCATTCCGCCTTCCTCTGGCCATTCGTTTGTTTGGCATTATTTTTAAAAGCCCTATTAATCTAAAAGACTTATTTTAGATTTGATAACAGTGAGAAAGTTGTAAGAGGAATGTGCATGTTGTGATCTTAAAAGATAAATCAATTCAGTGGCTTTACAGATATAATTAATTATTCTCTATTTTAATTGGTCAGATTTACTAAAGAAAATTATTCACAATAACTCAAGTTTGAATTTCTTGGGTGAATGATCTGAGTCTGAGTCCAAAAGAGCAAAAGAGAAGAATCATATATTCTTAATGTTTTATTTTCAGGGGATAATTTCTTATCAGAAAAGAAAATCTACTACGCATAATTTCTTATCAGAAAAGAAAATCTACTACACATAATTTCTCTAAATGTTATTCTTCAGACTACAACCAGATCCACTACAGACTAATAGAGTGAAGTTTTGGGAGGCGTTATGGGCACTGGTTACTCCTGTTTTTAAGGATTTGGCTGTCTCTTCTATTATGCGTGATTTGTTAGTGGTTGTGAAGTGATGTGTTGTTCTTTTCTCTTTTCCTGTTTGGCCTTCTTGTTTGTTTTTTTGGCCTGCTTTCCTTTGTTGTTTTGGTGTTGAGGCTGCAGCTTTCTTTTGTTTTCTCTTGTGGATTCCTTATCAACTTTCTTTTGTTTTCTTCTTTGTTTCTCTCTTTTGAATTTATAAAGTTTCTATTAATATATATATATGAAGATTAATTGGGCAATCCAACTATGCACTAAGTGTAGAATCCAATTATTTGCAGTTTCCCTTGTGACATCATTGGTGATGTTAGTTACGAAGAGCTGAGGGCAGCAGCATATGAGGATGCCAAGCGTGGGTTGAACATGCAGTTGATAGTAAGTTAATCTCACATCCCATCTGCTTGTGTGATAAATCACAGAAATAACAGAATTAGTTATTTAATATCATGATCAAATACTTTCTATGATTATTTTGTGTGCTGTTGAATTTCGCCTCGTGCAAGTTGGAAGGAATACCTGAATTTTGTAACCTATCAATAAATCAAAGGCATTGTTCAGACTGGAATAAGGAAAGAGACACCAAGAGAACAATAAAAAATTGACAGCTACTATATAATAGGTCAAGAGTCTAATACAATTGTACTTCTTAGAAGATAAAGTAAACTGCCTTCCTTTTTCTTTCTCTTCTCATGGTCAACATCGCATACAACATTGAGTCCTTGCAGGGAATATATGAGCCATCATGTTGGCATTCTTTTGTCAAAATAAGGAAGGACATAACTTTTATTTTATTTTTTTGCTTTTGTGGTTTCATTTTAAACTGTCACAGCTTGGTTGACATTTAAAATTCATTCCTTTGAATTTTCCCTTAAGGGTTATGTCTCAAAAATGAAAGCCTGGTGAAAGGGTCAAGGGTGAAAGCCTGGTGAAAGACTCAAGAATAAAAAAATCCTTGTCTATTCATACATGGTTACTGCTGCTCCTTTATAGTGGTTGTTTGATTCCTGCATTTGCTGTACAGAAATAGTTTTTAAGTTTACTTGTGTAATTCAATACCAGGTGTAGGATCAGCCTCGGCAGAGGGTATATAGCCCAAATTGAAATGCAACCTTTTGGTGAAAGTAGTTATATAGTACAAGTAGGTACGAGACTTGTTGTGCCTTAGTTTGGAAGTTTAGTAGGATTCTCATTTTTGGTATAAATAAAAGCCAAGTCCTGACTTCTGCACTGCTGCTGTATGTGAAAATGATTCTAATAATTGTTGTCCAAGTAATTAGGAATAGTAATGTTGGTACTCCATTTTATTCTTATTAACTATTCTTGCTGTCTTTAAATCAATAAAAAACTCTTGCTGTCCTTTTTACCAAAAAGAAGAAGAAAACTACTCTTGCTGTCTTCTATGAGCTGCTAATCAAATACAATTCTGTACAGGTTGAAAGAGAGAGAAATTTACTCAATACCAAGTTGATTGAGTTTGACAAACTTTGCAAGCCCCAGGGAGCTCTACTGAAACCTAATCATTCCAGCCAAAATCCTTTACCTTCAGCTAGTCAACATGCATTCTTGCAGGCTGCTAACAATAGTGCTGCTCCGTCACTCTCAAGTTTTAGCCAATTGGGCACATCCCTCAACACAGGGTTTGGACCAAGGCAAGTCTCACTTTTAATATTTACACTCCTATGGTAGATTCATGTTGAATACTTATTAATATCCTGAAATCCTGTTTCCATGATTTCCATTGGGTTCTGTAAACATGTACTGCGATTCTTTCTCAGGCCGTCTGCACCATCAAATAATGGTTTTGCACAGCTGAATCCTTTTGCTAATTCCACCCAGACTTCGAGCGGATTTGGGACAAACAATTTTCTTTCTGGAAGTGCTGGTAAGAAACTTTTTCATTCATTTCAGTAATACGCATACCTTTGCAATCTTTTATGTTTCTTCTGACTGTAAGATGATAGGTTCACGTGGCAGCCAATTTCCTGCCACTGCACATGTAAATGTTTTTCCCTCGAGTACAGGATTCGGCAATACTGGTGTCATGAGACATGAAACCAACCCATTTTCTACTTTAGTAGTGTCATCACAAATTCCTAGTGCAACAACTGGTCTGTCACCCATTCTGTCAGATGGGCCTACCTCTGCTTCCAATGCAGTTGGACAATCAACTACAGAAGTTCAGTTCCTGTAAGTTGGAACCAAAAAGTCTGTTCTATCATATATCTTTTATAAAGTCTTATTTTTTCATGTAAGTCATATCCTTCCCCACAAGTACTGTCTATTGTAGCACTCAACAACTCTCTTTATTTCTTGAGTGCTGCTTAAACTTTTCATTTTACGCTAGATCCTAGTGAAAAGGAGGGGAGAGATAGAGAGAAGGGGAAAGAAGAAGAGGTGAAATCACAGTAATATTCTCAATTCAATTATGAGCAATTTGCTGAACTGAATATATACGTCTATTTGTATAGGTCAGTCCAATAAAAAATTAAACGAATAAATCAAATAACGACATAATTAAAATCACTAGAATATTGAAAACCAAATCAAATCATACTAAAACATAAAGTTCCTAGATAAAGCGGAAACTTCTCTTTAGCCTAAAAATACTTAAAATAATAAGCCGTCTTAGGATCTCTATCATAGGCGCTGATATCAATTAATGTAGGAGAAAAATGAGAATAGGGGGTAGTGTAAAAAAATAGGTGAGACGAGGGATGAAGAGAAGGGAGAGAAGAAGATGAGGCAAAAGCACAATAACATCCTGATTCTATCTTAAGCGGTCTTCTAATAACATGTATAGAGGCCAGTCCAAGCTAACAAGGAAAAAACCAAATAGTGACTTAAAAGAACCCAAATCAAGAGTGAGCTTCCATGGAGGGATCCCTTATTTGAGGGGCACATTGTGGGCCCAATGACTGTAGTTCAATTATCCGAACCTTCTGTTTTAAGTCTCAATGGAAGGAGTGATCGTTGCGAAACATTAGACAAATAAAATTAAAAAAAATTTGGGGTAGGAGGCAGCTGTAGAAATTAATATATTATTTTGCTCTCGTGGAGGTATTTAAACAGATTTACAGCTGTACATGCTAACAAAATTTCTTGTAAAACATGTTATGGGCAAGATTTTTCTTCTTTCTAAATGAGTTGGTGTGGGGTTTAGGCTAACTCAATTAAAGTTGGGCAATTCAAGACTAACTCCAGTTATTCTGAATTCGTCATGGGTCGGCTTGAGTTCATGTATTCTCAACTTGATGAAATTCAAGCACGAGCTCGAAATATAAAGAATCTGTTGGGGTTGGATTGGCCTTCCAACCCACCTGAGTTGCAGGCCTAAAGCAAAAGGGATCGCATTGTTGGGGCTCCATTGCATCCCAGTAAATGTTTGAACGCTGAGTCCGCACTTGAACCGGCCTGTATAAGTAGAATATAAGTCCTCTTGTTTAGGTTTTTATTTTATCATGGGACATATTTGTTTCTCTTCTTTCAAATTCTACCCCTCTGTTTTTTGGGTGTCTGTTCCTCTGCCCCTTCTTTCATCTCTTACTAGTCTCCATTTCGGTTATATGTACTTAGTTATATTCATCTTCAGCCTTTTTGTCAATCCTACAGAACTAACATGCAAAGGGAGAAGATTTCTGGGGAGACGAGTATTTGGTTGAAAAAGATATGGAGTCCTGGAGAGGTAAGAAGCTTACTTCTTCCTGTACTTTAGATGCATGACTTAAAAAATAAAAATTAGAGACGTGATTTGAAATTTTAGAGTATCTGCACATTTAGTATGTTTAGTTTTTTTATCAGCTGTCTTCTTCCTTACCCCTCTCCTAATATGATGAGACATTGGTTAGTATATAATGTAATTCCAAAGCAGAGGCTTGTGATTGGATAAAATTTGTAATTTTCATGTTGAGAAATATAATCGAAATTCTTGGTTTCTTAAGATTTAAAAAAAAAGAAAAAAAAAAGATGGTGAACGTATGTGGGTAGTCTCCTCCTATTAGGAAGCCTATTGACTGGGGATTGCTATGGGCTAGCTAGGCCCAGGAATAACCTGGTAATCTTTGTTTTGGGCCCCATTTGTGCCGAATCAAAATAATATACCGGTAATGGGGTATGCCATAATTGCAATAGTGAGTGCAAAAATATCCTCAGGTTCCCCAATTGCAATTGTAATTAGGTATGTTTACAACTGTAAATGACTGCTTATTCCAAACCATGATATGAACATGGTATACATTTCTTTTTCTTGTCTTTCTCCCCAGATTCCCGAAGAAGAACCGCCAGATGCGCTGGTTGAGTTGTAAGTTGTGGTAATGAGCAGTACAAGCACAACGCTTACTCATGCAATTTGCTAGGTGGCCAAAGCACTTAATGCTTGCGAAACGCAAATGGTGACTCAAATGGTGACTCAAATCTCGAGTTGGAACCCAGCCAGAGTTTGGAGATGTTAAGGAAAGAGGGGCTACCTCCAATTGTGCGGCCGAACAATCCAATCATATTTTGCAGCATTTGCAAAGACATCTGCATCTGTCTTATGCTCTACACTGTTCCTGTTAAAAGTTCTTGACAAGCTTCTTATAAAGCGCTTTCTGCTCATATCTCTATAACTAGCAAAGATTGTAATCCTTGTGTAATGGTGTGTAAATTTTGGATTTATTAGTGTACCACATGATTTTGTAAGTCTTTGGATTTAGTTCACAACATCATTGCCATAAATGTTCTTCAAATGGCCAGCTCTCCGTATGAGTTGTTTTGTTCTGACCCTTTACGTGTTATAACTTATAAGCACTTCCACTTTGCTTTCGATTTAGCACATGGGCATCTTTTCTTTCCCTTTCCGCTGTCGCCACATGCCAAAGCAGAGCGTTTTGTACGGGTTGGGAAATTTATTTGAAATCTTCTGTTCATGTAAATGTACATTGTGCTACGTAAATGGAGGCTCATGAATGAGAGAATGACATCGCCTAGGAATTGTATCAATGCCATGCGAAGAATGAGCTGAGGACGGAGGAGATTGTTATCAGATTGGTACAAAAAGCAATCTCAGCACTGTAATAAATTCGTCGGAAATTGGAAAGTGCAACAAGTTCCTTTTTCAAAGTTTGCCCAAGAATGAGGGTTGTAACTCAATCCAGTTCTGGACTCGTCCTTAACTCATTTGGGCTTGGCTAGCTTGACTAATTTATTAAAAAATGCCCCCCTTTTGAAATTCTTGCAAAACTATCCTCTATAAATACTTCATATTGCCACATATCACATTTATATCACTTTTTTTCTTTCTAAACTACTCAATTTGAGTTGGTGGGGGGGAGGGAGGGAGATTGCTGGCGTGTAGGCCATTAACTCCGGCAGGGAGATTGCAGGCACGTAGGCCATTAACTCCGGCGTACGGGAGTTGTTATGGCGTGGACACAACACAAGTATCACCCTTTTTTTTTTTTTTTTTTTGAACCACGAGGTGGTCCTGGATGGGCCCCAATTATGGGTGGCACCTTTAAGCCTTAACCACAACCCAAACTAATCTCCGCTCACACCGGGTCGGCCCGTAAGGGGTAAAGTGCTGGCCAAAGTGGTGACTCCATACGAGAGCAGGGATCGAACCCCTGACCTCTCTTAAGGAATGAGAGTATCGAACCACTCACACCAACCACCTTGGTTAACACAAGTATCACTTTGTTATTGCGTTGGGATGCCATATCAGAAACCACCCCATGCGAGAAGTCTAATTTGCCCCTAAAAAGAGATCATGTGTACATGATACATGATCATTTCAAACAAAAATATAGACAGTGATAAACACATAATTATTACAATTTCTATCCCTAATCTATATTTGATAGTACTTTGTTTCAATGAATTTTGAACTAATTAGAATGTTACATTGCATTTTATAAATCCATTTGCACTTCATTGAAATAAAGGCTAATTCAGTTGAATTTCTTATTAGGTAGCTATTTCTTGTGCAGCAGCCCAATGAGAGAAAAGAAATGAAGCCCAAACTCCAGTCCATTTTCGGCAGTCAGCTTGCAAGCCCCAAAACACACGTTTTTACTTCTCAGATGGGAATGCATTCTTCATGAAAATTGTTCCAATGGGTGTCTATTATAACATATCCAAATTTGAGCCCCATTGGATATATATTGAAACCTCAGGCCTTCCTACACCAAGCCTAGTTCAGAAGAATCGTTTTTTCCGGCAACCAAAAGAAAACCCACATGGGTTGGCAGCAAAAGGCAGCCATAATTGAACACCTTTGAATACCCATGTGAAGAAAGCTTGAGGTGCAACAGCTAAAGAATTGAAAAGAATGCATGAAGTGCCACACCCATGCTAAAAGAAGTATGTGATGGAATTGATTCCAACCACACTAACTTAGACAAGATGAAGTGGGAGTTATGGATTGTATTGGAATATGAATGGTGGTGTTGGAATTCATCATGATGTTCCTTCTTCTTAGCCCTATAAATAGAGAAGTCTTCAAGCTTCAAAACACACGAAGCTCACAATCTTCTCTTGAGCTCTCTCTCCTTCCTCCAATTCTTCTAGTTCTAAATTTCTGTTTTAGTTTTATTTTATGGGGAACTAACTCCCTAGCTAAGGCTAGGGGGAAATCTTTTAATATGAGTATGTAATTTTCATTAGTTTGATCCAAACTTAAGCTTTAATGTGATTTTGTAGTTTTTATTCAAATGGAATTTGTAGTTTTCTTTTTTAATTAATTGATGAATGTTTGATAATCTATTTCATGGGTTCAATCATGTTTTTCCCATTGTGTAGTAAAAACTTTCATGCTTTTAAAAGAGAAGAGAATTACTAAAGATTAATAGAATTTTGATGAAGTTTATTTTTTGATAGTTTGTTGCCAATGGTACAAGTTATGCTTAGAATACTTCTAAAGGAAATTAAAAAGAGCTTTAATTATTTTGAACAACTACAATGGAAAATGTTTTGTGGATCAAATTAATAAGAGTTGCATGCTTATGTTAAAAGTGGAACCCCAATGCCTTAGTGTTTTAATCAATTGAATTTTCTTTAAATCAAATCTTGCATAAATCTACTTCTCAATCACACTTATTTTTTTCATCTCTGTTATTTTCTTTACATCGCTCTCTGTGGAAACGACACTCAGACTTCCGAGCTACACTACTATACGATACCTTCCCTTGGGTTTTGAAAAGTGGTACGAACAGACAGACTTGACGGAAAGGACTAGTAGTGCAAAGTGAGATCTAATTTAAGGACGGCAACAACTATTTTTGGAGATTATGAACGAAAATATAACTTTGAGTGTAGTTCAAGGACCATTACTACAATTTAGCCTATTGCTTTTCAAGTAGACAACATGTCTATTTAGAGGGAATAATAAATTTTGCATACTTAAATACCTATTTTCTTGAAGAAGGAAAATGCTTACGCCACTATCACATCCTTTGCAAACTCCCTTAGAAATGGTCCACAGAGCAAATAATACTTTCTTGCACCGGATGCAGACTGTCATCACTCTCATGCTATGCTCTCACATGTCCTTTTACGCGTTTTGAAATTTAATCTTCTAGTTTGGGAAAAGATTCTGAGTTGAAAAGGTATTAAAGATCGTGCAGACAGTGTTTCCTTGGGACCCATGTTCCCCATGGCAACTAAACAACAAAAAAGGGGTACAATTCTCTACGAGAGTTCGCCCTATGATTCCATGGAGGAGAGCAATACTCATAACATGGGTCGGTGTTATTAAGATTGGAATTTCATTAAATTGTTTAATCACTTACAAAACCTAGTAAGTGTGAGATTTTATCACAAAATGCCTCGGTGTTATTATAAATGGAATAATTTATTATAAGTTGTAATTTATTAAGTCAAGTTTCCGATATAGAACTTTATATTCTTCAACATCACTCTCACATAACGATTCTATGCATTTTTGACCCAATTTGTAATTTTCCTTTTAAGTCACACCCTAAAACACACTTGCTGTGTTCACCAAAAAAAAAAAAAAACACACTTGCTGTTGCTGATCATCAAGAAAAGCTAAAATATTTGCTTAGCTATTTTTTTGTCTGATGCTGTTGCCTTTAGTTGAAAGGAACCACTAAGTTTGATGAATCCAGTTGAGATCATGCATGGGCAATTCTATTAAAAAAAAAAAAAAAAAAAACGAAAAGACAAAAAAAAGAGGTTGACATCATTGATTGGGTACGGTACAAAAGAAAAAGAAAAAAAGCTGGGGGTCTATGTGACAAATAGAAAAATTTGTGTAAAACGGGATACCAAAATACTGTTTTCCGCTGGATCGACCTTCTTCAACACTTCACAAATTGCAGTAGGGACTAGGGAGGAAGGAGGAAACGAAAAGAGAAAAATGCCTCCCCTTGTCCTCAAAACTTTTTCTCTCTCTAAATCTGTGAGACGTGCCAGCATGTCATGATTCATATCAACATATGACATAAATTTCAAATGTCCCCCATTTATTGTTATCTTATTCACACTGTAACCATTATTGCATATCTACTGCATAAACCCTAACTAAAATACTAAAACTGAAATTCAAATAAAATGTAAACTCCAATAGAAAAAGGGATTTCTATAAACAGGGCATGGGGAGATGAGAATGGCACACAGTCCAAATTAAAATAAAATCTCTCTCATGAGACAGACTTTGACGGCTCATGTGACTGACTGCCTGCCTGAAATTTGCTCCACCTGACCAATGTCTCGTCGTCCTCCTCCTCCGCATTCCTCCTCCTCCTTGCTGCTTGTTTTGTTGGTGTGGGCAGCCGCCACCACTTCTAGTACTAGTAGTGGTGAAGGATCTTTGGGTGTGGTGAAAGTAGATCCAGCCCTCAAGTTTGAGAACCCAAGGCTTCGCCAAGCCTACATTGCCCTCCAAGCTTGGAAGGCCGCCATCTTCTCGGACCCATTCAACTTCACCTCCAGCTGGAATGGCTCGGACATGTGCTCCTACATGGGCGTATTCTGTGCTCCTAAGTCCACCGGTGCACAGGGCCGTGTGGTCGCCGGCATCGACCTCAACCACGCTGACATTGCTGGCTATCTGCCTCCAGAGCTAGGCCTCCTCTCAGACCTGGCGTTCTTCCACCTCAACTCCAACCGCTTCTGCGGCGTCGTCCCTAGCAGTTTGCGGCGCATGAAGCTGCTCCATGAGCTCGACCTCAGCAACAACCGCTTTGTGGGAGACTTCCCCAAAGTAGTGTTCTCCTTGCCTTCCCTCAAGTACTTGGATCTCCGCTTCAACGAGTTCGAAGGCTCCGTTCCCTCCCAGCTCTTCGACAAGGATCTGGATGCCCTTTTCCTCAACGACAACAGGTTCCAATTTGGCATCCCTCCCAATCTCGGCAACTCTCCCGTTTCGGTTCTGGTGTTGGCCAACAACAATCTCGGGGGTTGCATTCCTGGCAGCATTGGTAACATGGCCAAGACGCTCAACGAGATCATCCTCTTGAATGACAATCTCACCGGCTGCTTGCCTCCCCAGATCGGCCTCCTCACCAATCTCACGGTGTTTGATGTCAGCTTCAACCGACTTCAAGGGCCTCTTCCCTCCACCATCGGCAAAAACATGAAGAGCTTGGAGCAGCTGGACGTGGCCCGCAACAGACTCACGGGTGTCATTCCAGCCAGTATTTGCCAGCTACCTCGTCTGCACAACTTCACCTATTCTTTCAACTATTTCACCGGAGAGGCTCCTACTTGTGCTGCTACTGCTGCTAACAAAAATAATATCAATGGTCGCAAGAACTGCATTCCTGGTAAGTTGAATCAGAGATCTGCAAGGGAATGTGCTTCGCCAGCTGCACGTCCCGTGGACTGCCGCAAGCTCCAATGCAGCAGCACTACTAGTCCTAGAGGCGGAGGGGGCAGTGGCGGGGTTTCTAAGAGAAGGCCTCCTCGGGTTTCAACACCTTCAGCTCCTGTTGGGAATAAGCCGCCTGCTCAACGAAGGCCTCCTCGGGTTTCAACACCCCCACCCCCGACTTCAGAGTCATCACCTTCCACTAGATCACATCCTCCACCACCATCAAGCCCTTCTTCTTCTTCTTCTCCGCCTCTAGTGCCTAATAGAGCACCTCCTCCTTCCAATTCCAATTCCCATTTCCATTCCCCTACAAAGCCTCCGCCACCTACTCAAAGAGTTTCGCCCAGGACGCATCTTCCACCTTCGCCCCCTCCATCTAATAGTCATCATCATTGGACTTTGACACCACCACCCCCACCTACCCAAAATGTGTCACCAACTACTCATCTAAGACCACCTCCGCCGCCGCTGCCCACGCACTACAACTCCTCTTCTTCCCCACCACCACCAGTACTTTACCATGCTTCCCCACCTGATCACTCTAAACATGATCTAGTGCCGCCATTACCTCCAAATCAATACTCGTATGCTTCACCACCACCACCACCGCAACTCTCGGCGCCGCCACCTCCACAGCACTCAGCCCATGTCCCACCTGCTCCGAGCTATCATACTTACACAAGTCCACCACCTCCACCTCTACCTTCATCACCATCTTCACCGCCACCTCCGCCACCTCCACGTACACCTCCACCAACACATGAGCAGTATACAAAAGCACCACCTCCTTCCCCCGCACATGAGCATTATCCATCAAAAGCTCCACCACCACCCGCAAGTACAGGTGGAAGTCCCCCACATGATACGCCATCAGCCCCTTCACCAAATGAGCCATCGCATCCCTTACCTCCTCTGCCGCCCACCGGTTGTGTGATTCCTGCATCACCATCACCACCACCCCCACCAAGCCATCATACCATGCCATCACCCACATTTCAATTTGTACCCCCACCTTCATCAAGGCATCACCACTCACCTCCCGAACAACAGCATTGGCATCAACCACCACCATCATCGCATCAACAGTTTCCTCCCCTGTCCCCATTCGATAGCACACCGCTTCCACCAGTTATAGGAGTGTCATATGCGTCTCCTCCTCCCCCTGTAGTTCCCTACTACTAATTCAGTGATTTCTAGCGTATGTTTAAGAAGAATCACAATTCTTTTGCTGCGAATGAGTAGACAACAACCCTGCATATATACAGTAGCAAGGATCAGTTCCGTATCTTTCGTGTGCGAATGTTGTTCTTCTCGGTTTTAAGATGCAGTTTATCCTCTAAGGGGTTGCTACCGTTGCTTCAATTTATAGCAATAATAGTTTCATTGCTGCTTGCCTATTCCTATCCATTTGTATTCTCATAACTTTATTTCATTCTCCGATACAGCCAAGCGGATGGATTTTCATTAAGAATTAAAGTTTGTTTTGTCACACACTATGGTTATGTATGTCTTGGTATCAATTAGCATACTCAAACGGTTTTAATTCTATGACATGCTTACTTACCTTAGAACGGAGGGTAATGGGTATTGAAAATATACATATTTCTGATTTCCATGCATCTACTAAGATGTGGATATCGAAATTATTTCGACCCTAATTTACCCAGCGGTTACCATGACATATGGAATAATAAAACAACTGTGAACTCCGCATTAAAATCCATAATCCAATACCTTAAAACCATGAATTAGATTGATTGATGGGAGAGTAATTGATCCCATCCTATGTGCATTCATTCTGCGTTTCTGACTTTCCCAATTCATGACTTCTAATTCCAAGTAAGAAAACATGACATTAGTTGGCATTGCCGAAATTACAAATGCACCGGCTTGTCCGAAGTCTCCCATGTGGGCTTCTCTTAATAACCCTAATAATGACAGTAAGAACTTGAAAAATAATAGCAATTATGATATGAAAAGCAATTGCATATGTTACATGGAAGCTACACTGATCTTATTTATGTCAACAATATTGCGCACAATAACTAGAGTACTGCACCCATTACCTGTGCTTCACCCCAAGTGAACTTCTGTATATGTACCTATATAAAGGGGTGGCACGAGGATTAACTAAAGTGAAAAATCTATTTCCTGGGTAACCGAAAAACAAAACACATTACAAGACTCAATTAGCCCCAAACACGACTTTCTTCACAATGAAAGGCCACACAAGACATAATCCATGAAGGACAACCACAAACGGTATCATCCAAAACGGATCACAATGCATGATATATCATCTTTACTCTTTCTTGCCAGTGCTTCAGTTGTTAGACGCTTTGCCGCTACTTGTGGATCTTTTATGGGTTTCACCAAATCTACTGCCTCTTGATTCTTCATAACCTGCCAACCAAAGCATACCACATATTGAACTACAAGGGAGTAACAAAAGAAAGAATCTTTGTCCTATTACAAGTCCAAACCATATCCAAAAGGATTGAGAACACATCTTGCATCCCCTGGCAAGGAGAATACCACCCAAGGCAACAACTTCTTATTAGACTCAACCACTACAACAAGACCACTGGCTCATATGTATAACTTCTGTTAGTGATAGAAAGTTACCAATATACCCATGACTCCTTAAACTAACAGCACCCAAATACAATAAAAAATAGTACTATTGTAATAGGAAAGTACTAATGACACTCATGTTTAGGTCGAACAGTAATGTTGTTGCAAATGTAACTCAGCCATTGATTTCCAAGACAAAATTGTTCGCTAACCAAAATATTGCTAGGGCTAATTTTTAGATATATCAGATTCAGAAAATTTTACAAGATTTTTGTAATTCCTAAAGCATCCGAATTTTGGGAATTCCCAAATATTCTTCAAATTTCATAGTTACAAAATATTCATATGCTTTTATTTTTTATTTTTTATTTTTTGTTTATTGTTTTTTCATATTTTTATTGAGCACTCATACGATTACAAAGAATTAAATAAAAATTCCATGACCAAAAGTGACAGAAACTGCTGTCATAACAGGAAAGTAAAGTTCATCTTACTAGAAACAAGAAACCAAGAAAAAGGGAAACAAAATTAGAATAACCCTAATCATTCTGCATCAGCTTGTGGGATAATCCAGGTATTATCCTGGCAGCACCAGACTTAAGGTAAGGGTTGTTTTGAAAGGTTATGTTGGGCTATAGGTAACCTGAGAGAGAGATCACTACGTATGCATGACTCACAATGGAGTTTCTAAAACACCTAAACTCCTGTTCCACAACTTTGGTAGTGTATTTTCCTTTCTCCAGTTTGCCTTAAGGATCTCATCCAATCTTTGCCGGAGCCACCCAACTTCCATATTTACCTTTTGGAGATCACCTTTGTTTCTCCGATACTCCAAAAATCCACACATGTCTGTATTGGATACTCAAATACTCCCACGATACTTCTTGGATATGTGTCCGATAATTCAAATCCGTATCCATTGACTTTTAGATATCTGTATCAATCGACACACGTATCCTAAAGTCAACGTAATGATTAATTGCAATTTGTCAAAAGAAGTTGGGTTTATTGTAATTTTAAGAACTAATTAGTCAATATAGGGGATCCTAAGTTTGAATTCCTGAAAATACAACCTCCCAATATTAAGTTGAACTGCACATGTTGGGCTTTAATGGAGGAGAGAGTGTTTAGAATATGAAATAATTGTCCGCCCAAATCAAATTAGCCTAAGTGTTTGGGAATGATGGTAAACCAACAAACTTTATCCATATCAACTAATTTCAACCATTCAAGAAAACACAAATCCAACGAAACAGAGGCTTTAGCTAATTCTTACCCTTCTCACTCTGAAAATTTATAGCATTGCTATAAGGCTTTAAATGCCTAAGGTGTTTTTTTTTTTTGGTTACATGGGGAGGAAAGAAACCCTTAGGTTTCGATCCTGGGTGCCAAGCAGGGGGGTAGGGGAGGGCCACAACCACTGTGGTAATCCCGCATTGGTAATGCCTAAGGTGTTTTGATACTACATGGTAATGGCATTATGTCTTTGCAAACAACACCTTGCTGTTGCATCTTAGACAGTTCTATCTTATTTTTATAGAAAGAAAACAGAAAAATAACCTTAAAAACTGCTGTATCCCAGTCCCTTTCAGCAAGGACAATCTTTCAAATCCTCAATATGGGACACCTACAATGCCTAAAATCTAACCATATTCTATAAAAAAATCCACCCCCTCCCCACTTTTTACCTTCACAGATGCTGCTATTTCGCTCCAACTAGACCACCCAAAAAAATAGTCAAAACTCTACAATCTCATGAAACCTTTGCATCGTTCCCTCCACCAAAAGAGCAAAAGGTCCCAATAAATAGTAATGTACATGCACGGAGGAACCACCCAACACAATTTTGCTTCGCAGAAAAGCTTGAATTATTAATTCAAAGCTATAGGAAAATCAAGGAAGGTTATGCATTTTATTTACATATGTTATAAATAAAAAATTCTGCCTAGTGCTAATAAGTTAATTACACATTTTCCATGTTTACTACAAATTCAATTCATTTTTTCACTGAAGCTTTTTCCTCCTTTGACTGAGAAATTAATAATCTAGCATCGAGTCAATATAATCACAATCACCAAAAAAGATTATTAGATACACTATTTGGCACATAGTAAGGAAAAATTATAAGATAAGTAAGAGTCACAGAGTCTCATTTATAAGATAATCTCGTTTCACATGCAATTGAAAAGTGGAAAAAATGTTAATCAAAATACAAAATATTCTACATTCAATTTTTTTCAATAGAATCCAAAAAATTTAAGCCTAAACATTCCATTATCTTGCAGAAATTGTCAAATATATGATCTAGGCCATAAAGATACGATAGAGAGGGAAAGAAGGCCATTTATTAATTACCAACTTACCTTCCATAATCCATCACTTGCTAATATAACAAATTCAATAGTAGAGCCTACGGGCACATGTCTTACATCAGGCTCTGAACTCAAATGTGCTTTAAGGCTTTGATCCCCAAAAGCACGTGCAACTGCAAGTTGACCATTAACTCTAGGTACATCTCCTGAAAGAGTATTAGAATATTAATCTAAGTAAGGAAAGAAAAAAAAAATCTAATTATATACTAAAGAGCGAAAGAAAAATTATACAAGTGGTAAGAAATTAAGAATCCCACTATCAATTATATACTGATATATAAACAAGCTCGGTAATAAGGTTAAATGAATTAAGTTAAATATCTTTACCCGGAAGAGTAGTCACAAAACCACCTTGCTTCTCAATCCTTCTTCGCTCAGTATGTGGCTCATGGTCCACAGTAAGTTGGTTTGCAGAACCCCTCTCACACACAACAGCTCTTGAGTCACCAATATTTGCCACCCATAAGTCTTTGCCGTCAATGACTATTGCAGTTACTGCAGTCGACCCACCCGGCCCTAATTGCATGGAATTATCTAAAATAAACTTATCTGTGGAGCAGTAAGCATTCCTTATTGCTGTCTTGGGGTCTTTCCAGAAACTCGGCTGTATCATATACATAAAAGAAGAAAAAAAACAAATTGACCAAATAAAGTGATTTGAGAGCATCAACAGTTACAGGTTTCAATACAAATGTACTGACCAGATAAGGAAAGAACTAGTGAGTCTTGTAATTGACTTAATATAAATAGTCATTGGGCAACGAGAAACCTAAAGTTGGTATGAATATTTGAGTACAAATATTGCATGGACAAGGACGGAGAATGGGCTAAATCCTATCTTGGTTACAATTCAGATTACAATTTCAGTTCAAATAAAGAAATCATGATTGTACGGGGAAGATAACCAACTAAGTATGCAACCAGTAATGACATTCTTAATACTACCGTAAGTGTTATAGTTGAAAAACAAAAACAACAGAAAGATAAATCAAATTATTAGGAAAGCAGCAAAACTCTTTCTCTTTTTCTTTTGTCTGTTATTTGTGTACGTACACAAGAATATGGAATGGGTGGGAAGGTATACCTCTTCAATTATGTTGTTGAAAAGGTTTTCTTTCAAGTAAGTAGGGACGCGATCGCCCAAATGACCATCGAAGATAGCAAACAATCCAAGGACGTGGTTTTTTCTTTTTCTGTACTCAGCAACATGGTAGTCTTCCATATCATGACCAGATTTTCCTTGGACTAAATGGAACCCATGGGCCACTCTGATAGAAGAGGACTTGCTTCTACCTTTTCCTGAGTCTGAAGATGACGAATTAAGGCATGTAACATTCTGCAATGCCAATTAAACAAATTATGATGATAAGTCTAAATTGATCACAGTAATATGGGGGCTTTCTACTTCTCGCTCGGCATGGTTGATTAGCTCTCAATCTTTTAGGAATCAGGATGGTGGAAATGTCTGTGGATATGGGATTTGTAAGTACAAGGTTGAAACAAATTCCACTAACAGAAAGGGATGCACAATAGTTATAGCCCATAGTATGAATAAACTATAGTTATAGAATTAAGGCATGTAGCATTCTGCAAGCCAAATTGGACAGAAGGGGAGCTTAGGGCTTAGCATAGATTGCTATTGTAAAACCCTAGTAATTAACAAGCGCACTCCAGGGCAGGGTATGGATAAGCCAGCAGCTGTAATTAAAATTGAATTCAAGGAGACAAAGAATTCTAAGTTAAAGTGAAGTTGAGATCGAAAGTAAACATCCAGAAGTAGTTGTACGTAAAATAATAGAAACAATTCTCAGCAATCAAAGAGAGAGAGACCTTTATCTTGTCAAGGAAGCTGGTTCCTCTAGTGATGCTGGAAGCTGAAGCTTCTGTTTCTTCTGACTTCTTACTCATTTCTCAGACAATCATAGAAAGATAAGAGGTTCTTGCTTCTATATCACAACAGATTTCTCAGAGAGAAGTCAATCAATATTGGATTGTTCACGAAATTTAGGAATTGATTACTAATTGCTACTTTTCTCTTGGGAGACGAAGAAGAAGAATACGATGGACAACTGTCGTAAGTACGAATAAGTGACACAAGCACACGCGTATTTGGAATTTTCCAAATATTTCACAATACCACCCTGTCTGACTCGAGAAGGCGTTGAAATTAAATCAGGAGTTGAATGTAGTAGAAGATATTGACCTATTCTCCGCGTGGGCTCCACATCAAACCGAATCCACCCACAACCCTTCAGTCTTTGTTTTGCACCCGGGCCTGCTAGTTGCTGATCTTGCTCTGCTGCTTCCGGACAGTCTCTCAGCTGAATATTTGAATGTATTTTCAGACGTTTTATCTCCAACTATAATCCTAATCGAAATTAATTCTCTGAACTAAAAAGTCAGCTAATTTAGCACACGAATTTATTAAAACAGCCAATTTAGCCCATACCGTTAAATTTTTTGAATTTAATTCATTTTTCTGTCCAAAAAGTCACATGTCTTTCTGGTGACTTACTATTTAATTTAGGTTTATTTACTATTTCACCCCCTGAAATGGACGCTCAGTCTCACTTTAGTCCTTTAAACTGAAATTTTCTTACTTAACCCTCTGAATCTCTAAAAATTGCTAAAATTTTCTCACTTTACCACTTCTGTTCATTTCCATCCATAAAACCGTTATATGTGCTAACGTAACATTGGCATTTTAGTAATTTTAGCTCCTTATCTTCTCTATGATTGCCCATGCCTCGTGAGCATACTTAACGATTTTGTGGATGGAAAAGGATGAAAATGGTAAAGTGAGAAAATTTCAACAATTTGTAGAGATTTAGAGGATTAAGTGAGAAAATTGCAATTTAAGGGAGTAAAATGAAACAGAGTATTTGTTTTATAGGGTGAAATAATAAATAAGCATTTAATTTATTATTATTATTATTAAAAACTAAAATATTTAAAGCACTATATAATTTCCACATTTGAAGTGGAGCATAAAAAGTTTTTTTTTTTTAAAAATAAAATAAAAATACAAGCGATGGTTTAAACTAAATTTCTCTCACACGCTACTAGTGCCATGGGGGTTTGAACCAAAGAACAATGTCAAGACCATTTTTCACTATGTTAAGACCCGTTAGGTGTAGCATAAAAAGATTTTAATTTTTGAACTTGGGAGTCTTTGCTACGCAATGAATAACAAGGGATATCAAAGATTGGTTGTCCATGAATCGCTTTTGCGTGTATTTTTTTTCTTTCTCATTTCTATAATTTTCAATTTCATGTCAATGGAATCAATGCCGTAAAACCCTGTGCACATCCAAGGACAAAAGATTGACAAGCTATATACATTCTCTTGTTGCCTAAGAGAGCATATGGAAATGAAATTCAAGATACAATCGGACATCAAAATCCAGCCCAAAAAACTTTAAAACCAATGAATATAGGGACCAGCAATCCGGAAGCTTCAAACTTCATTCACCTGGAGAGAAATTTATCATGTGTCAGATACTGCAAAAACCATGCATGTGCACGTGTGCAGAGAGAGAACTAATTAACAACACATGAGCAGTACTCGTTCAAAACAGTTGGAATAATACATCAAAAGAGAAAATTAATGTCTTTAAAGTTTGGCAGAGGTAAGTCGCGCTCTTTCAGAAAGATCACAATTCTGATAATTGGAATTTAGCTAAAAGCAAGCATACTCTTGATGAATAGATGATTTAACCTATCTAACACAATAATGAGCTAACACATTATTTACTTTCTCAATTTCATTAAGGACATATACTGCCTCCATCCCCCTAGATATCTCCTAACTTTTCGGTGGAAAGGTTCACCTTCTAAAATCCTTTATGTTGCCCAGCCACAACCCAAAAGTTTACCTTTTTACCTTTCCCCTGAGATATTTAGACATAGCATGGTTATGAGTGTTGAAGAACTCACCTCATATTGTTTTCACATTGGAGAACAAGGAAAATATGAAGGGCTTGAACAGGAAACCACCAATCAATTAGAAACATAAAAGGTATGAAAGCCAGCTACGCCATCTTTAATGCCTGCTTTAATTGTGAAAATGCTGAGGGATGCATGCATCCAATGGCCTTATTAAAAGATTCTCCATGAAGGGTAGCACATGTTTGAAGATTTTCCCTCACAGAAGCGTCTAGAGACATTTGGTTGATAGGGTCTGCAAACTTGAGCTATAGTAGGATATAATAACTTCATCAGGAAAAAATTACCTCATGAATTTATTTAATCAGCGACTACAGCAATCACAGGTAATATCAGAAGAGTGCCATGGAACACAAAGGAGAAGAAGGAAGGGTGGTTCACCTGTCTTCTTCTGAATTCTTTACTTGGAATGGTGCCCTTACTAAGGGATCCGCTGGAGGTTATATTATCACCACTGTCGTTGATTGGGAAAAATTTATGAGAAATATAGTTGTTTGATATGGGCAAGCAAATCAAAGTAGAATCACAAGGGATCTAACCTTGACTCCTCTGTTAAGTCATCATTGCCACCCAAAATTACAGTTGTACACACACTGCATGTATAAATAAGCAACATTTTATAAAGATCATCCAATAATCAGAAAAGAGATGATTGACCGAATTCATGGTGAAACTCATACCTCAGGATCTGATCAAGTTTGTTGAGGACTTGAGGAAGTCTTAATGTCAGAATTATAGAAAGAGCTAAGCCATATGTCTTCCTTTGGATGGAAGATACATTGTCTGCCTGTGACCAAAATTTAATTTTTTTTTTGACAAACACACCAGAAAGGCAATAAGAAATTAATTTACAGAAAATCCTACTCATTCCCATTTATTCATTTTCCATAAGAAAATCTTTAATTCTTCACTTCAACATGTATAGAGCACAAGAACTGATGTAGGACACGGGTGAATTGAGTATTTAGGTAGTACAGAAAATAGAACAAAAGGGATAGGTCTGGAAACACTCCAGGGGTTTGGCTTCACACCAAGTAGTCTCCAATCTCTGGAAAGTAAACTTTTCTTAATATCTCAAATCTGGATTTTAAAGAACCACATGGGGGGTATTTATAGCAAACTAAAACCTAGAGAGAATATGATAAAAATCCCTCACTAAAAACAGAAATCCTAATCCACCGAGGAACTAAGTAAAATAAACTAGGAAACTTAAATCAAATCCTACTAAAAATCTGGAAACTAAAATCCTAGTGAAATCTGGAAAACTAGAGAATCTAGGCAACTAATAAATCAGGAAACTAACTAATGATGTCCGCATCAAGAACTTTTCTCCATTTACTATCTGTGTATCGTACTACAAACAAAGATGATGACAATTATTCTCCTGCACATTTGTTAACCAGGAATGCTATTATGCATCATGAAGTGCCAACAGTGCAAGGTGGTTGTGTTTATTTTTCAAATGGATAAACTATCCGTGGTAGTTCAACTCTACAATAAGAAAGATAGTGACACCAAAAAGGGCCAAAACAACGACACCTGGAGTGAGCTATGCTATGCTCTCCGGCATAGCACATTATCTCTTATTAGGGTTGCCTTGGCACTATAAATATATTTTGACCACACACATTACAACAATCATATATTTAACAAAAATGCGTTAAATGTACAATGTATTATGAATGTAGAATTTAACATTATATTACAGAATACAGAAAAATTAATGGCCTGTTTGGTAACCTTTTTCGTTTTTAGGTTTCATTTTTTATTGTTAGATATAGAAAGGAAATATATGGGAGAGGGAGAGATGAAAAAGGGCGGAGGAAGGAAAAATAGAAAACTTAGAAAAACTAATTTCAGAGATAATTCCTTTCGATTAACTATAGAGCAAAATGACTTTATATAAAATATATTAGACTCTGAAAGAACAATGTCTACAAGCACTACTGAGTTATAACAATACGTCTTGTTCTCATAAAAAACAAACAATGCACAGATACTCTAGGGGTGGGCATTTTATCTGACCCACCAGACAAACCTGTCTGATCCAACCCAAGCCGTCTGGTTTCGTTTTCTGTCATGTGGCGAGTTGAATTGAATCAATGCCTTTTCAACCCACCAAAGTCTACTCATTGCTGGATTAGGTCATTTTAATACCCAAAATAACAAACTTGAAACAAGATTACATGAACTCGAAACAGCATTATATGATTTTGAAAAAAGTCCTTCGTTGTGCTTGATAGGAATGGAACCTAGGACTTGTTCAGTCTTAGGATGCCATTTGCCCAACTCATCTACGCTGAGTTTGGTGTTAAGAGCATGCCTCTGTTATATTTCACCTAGAGGAGCTTTTACTCATTTGTCTTCTGCACAACAAAGTTTCTTGCAATGTGTTGTTGGGCAGTGTTTGGTGTTAAAAGCATGCCTATATTATATTTCACCTATAGGAGCTTTTACTTGTCTGTCTTCTGCCCAACGAAGTTTCTTGCAATTTCTTGTTGGGCTTGTATGGGCTCTTAGACCTATTAAGTTATTCTTTTTGAACCTATATTTTATTTAAAGTCTATATTATAAACTGATTTGCTACCACCTGGCGACCTGTTTTTATCGGGCAGGGTTGGCTTGGCTAATTTTTTGGTTAGTGCTGGGTTGTGACAATTTGGAATCAGTTTCAGATAGGACTCCGACCAAACAGAGCACACTCCTATGCATGAAAATATATATTGCAAATTCATAGAACACCCTACACTGGTGTCTCGGAACATGCATGATACAAATGGTCGGATATAGTAAGAGAGAAAAATCAACATTCCTCAGAAGTATCCTTGTATAGAGACGCATGTTGTACTGTACTAACCTTGTCAAGCCATATGTCAACAAGACAAAGAAGTACATTTTCCTCAGTTGGGATACCCGAACTCTGAAGGAGCAACAAAAGTGATGGTTCTGATGTCAAGTGGGCTAGGTAATTGGTATTCATGACCAAAATTCTTGCCAGGATGGCAGCTGAAGATGCTTTAACAGCTGTCTTAGAAGGATCTTGGTCGTCGCCTCCACTCAAACATATAACAATTAATTTCTAGCAACATTGAACAGAAAAGAATTCTAGCTTTAAGAAGGGCTCCCAAAGGCATAACATTATGTAATTTCTTTCTTGGGGAAAAAAATGAAATACTTCAAAATAAGATAATCAAAGATCTAAGAGCAAAGGACCTCACTTGTAATGTACTGCTGATCAATTGGGGCACTTCTAACGGGAAACACTGCAAAGCAACAAAAACGAGTTGGTATTTAAAAGGATGAATATATTGAGGTCCATCATAATAGTGCCGGTTCTAAGATCATAAAAGATTATTTGTTTATGCAATCTATAGAAAAACGTGTCTATAACATAATAACTCGAAATTCTGTACAAGTTGAAAGCTTTGGCAGTTCCAACTTTCGCAGTGTTTAGGAGTAGACGAAGCATGTAGTAATAGGACAATAACAAAGGCGTAGTTGATTCCCCGAGTTGTCTAAATGGCCTGTTATTCAACTGTCTAATCTTTACTTGCAAGTTTTGAACAGTACCTGTATTAGAATATCAATGACAGGAAGAGTTGAAAGTAGTCCTCTATCATTGACATTTCCAACAACCAGATCTAGAATTTGAGCAACACTTGAAGCATGCATGCTTAGAAATTCAGATCCGCCTAAGATAATGTAATCCTCAGTTATATTGACAGCAACCTGCAATGAAGTTTGAGTTAAGATATTATAAAGTACAAACATAACAAAGCATAACAGAATAAATGCCAAGAAAAAGAGAAGGGAGGGGGGAAGGAGAGCGAAGAAAAACTTCCAACATATAAATTTTTTGGGAAAAGATTGGAGCAAACAAAAGCCAAGAAATGAAGATAATGGAACTGAAGAGAAGACAGCTACTCAAATAGGACTCCCATATAGTTAGCAAGATTTTTTTTTTCTTTTTTTTCTTTCTTGAAAAGGAGAAATTATATTTCATAAAAAACACCATACAGAAAATTGGAAAAGTAATCCACCAATAACAGAAAGAAACAAGAAAACTACTACAGAGATCTACCACTATGTGAAAAAACCAATCCTAATACTTGGTTGCATAAGTAATGTGGTTTAGATTCAGTTTGAGTATTACTTTGTAAAATAAGTTATTAATAACATGGAGATCAAAAATTAGCATTGAACAAATGGAGAACAGCAGCCCTTACCAGCATTGTAAACATAGAAAAGTCATTTTAATTTAAATATAATCCACCTCAAGAAAAAAGGTCAGAGATACATCTTTGCAATTCACAAAATAACAAAATCAATATTGGACTACACTGATGGAAACAATGTCAAATTTCTTGTCATCAAAATATCCATTAAACCCTGCTTTACGTTATTCTTCAAGAAAACTGTTCTACCAACTTCGGTTATGCTTTTCCTGAAGGTGTCCTTTGCTTGGCAAATATGATATGGTCCTTAGATTCCAATCAAATGGAAATTTCAAAAGTGGAGTATCTCTATTTCCAGTTCTGTTATACAAGCCAGCAATAAGGGCATCTCCAAAGGAGATGTCAAATTGCCACGTGGACTAAATGACAAGAATTGAAGGAAAAAATTGCTCCAACAGAGTAATTTTGGATTTACCCTCGTCTCCATGTATTACAATATGTTTCCAGTCAAAAAATCATAACCATGTACCAAACTTTGTAAGTAAAATTCCCATGTAATAGGAGGCATAGGAGCTGGAAATTTGATTATGAGGAATGTGGCTTTGGCAAGCAAGTGGTTGAAGAGATTTCTAAAGATGTGAAATCGCTTGACCTATTTCCAAAGTTGTTGTTTGATAAAATGATGAATGAAATTAACATACATGATAACATAGTCAATAAAACCAGATTTTGGATGCAGTATTGGTGGCAAACGAAGTCGTTGAGGAGACCAAAAAGCTTAATAAATTTGGGCTAGTCTTCAAAATTGACTTTGAGAAGGCTTATGACCATGTAGAGTGGATTTTCTTAGATGAAGTTCTGGCCAGAAAAGGAATCGGATCAAGATTGAGAAAGTGGGTGAGAGGGTACTTGGATTCTGTTAATTTCTCAATCATGATAAATGGGAAGTCACGAGGCAAATTTAAGGCTTCTAGAGGGGTGAGGCAAGGAGATCCATTATCATCTTTTCTGTTCACTGTGGTGATTGACGTGCTGAGCTGCCTTTTAGATGCAGCACAACATCATAATTTGATCCACGGTCTATTCATAGGACGTGATCGAGTTGAGGTGTCTCATCTACAATTTGCAGACGACACCATCTTCTTTCTGGATGACAAGGAGGAGTATTGGTTTAACCTTTTTGACCTGCTTGATAACTTTTGTTCAGCTTCTGGTATGAAAATTAATAACTCTAAATCTTCAGTATTGGGAATTAACTGTAGCGGACCTTATTTGGCAAGGTTGGCCGCTGATTGGGGATGCGAGGTAGGAAACTGGCCTATGACTTATTTGGGACTCCCTCTCGGTGGAAATCCTAGAGCTATTGTTTTCTGGGAACTGATGATAGAACAGATTGAAACAAGACTTCAAAAATGGAAAAAAGCCTTCCTATCAAAAGGTGGAAGATTAACTCTGATTCAGGCAGTGTTAAGTAATATGCCTACATACTTCATGTCCCTTTTCAAAATGCCTAATCGGGTGATCAAAAAAGTGGAGATGATTATGAGAAACTTTCTTTGGGAAGGTACGGAAGAAGGAAAGAGGGACTATCTGGTAAAGTGGGATATTGTGACCAAACCTACGCTGCAAGGCGGTTTGGGTGCATGGGCTTTGAAAGAAAAAAATGAAGCTTTGATGGCTAAATGGTTGTGGCGATTCCCGCTGGAGCCTCAGTCTTTGTGGAATAATATCATTAAAAGCAAATACGGGACATCTTCGAATGGTTGAGATGCTAATTCTGGTACTATTGGTTTCTCACGTAACCCTTGGAAGGACATCTCTTATGGGTACCAGACCTTTCATGAATGTTGTAGCTTGGTGGTTGACAATGGAAATAGAGTGAGATTTTGGGAGGATTCATGGCTGAACAAAGGAGTGCTAAAGAATCTATTTCCTAGATTGTTTGCACTGTCCATAAAACAACTACTAAGCATTTCACATTCCGAGGATATCAACTCCGTTCTTGTTAATTGGGATTTCGGGTTCAGAAGAAACCTGAATGACAGGGAGGTAGATGAAGTTATAAGTTTGTTGGATATCCTAGGCAAGGATTAAAATATCGGCCGTGCAGATAATATCGGGCCTCCAATTTACAGATATTTCGAGGGATATATCGTTATCGTTTTAGGTATCGGGAAAAAATCAACAAAAATGACAGATATAGGCATTGAAACACATAAGTTTAGTGTAAAACTTTCATAGATGTTATGTACATTATCAATGAATGTATTGAACAAATAAAACTCAAAATTTACTAATGATAAGATATACATATGACGAAATATAAGTAGTATGTAATGCGCGTTAATGAAAAGTTTGAAAATAAAATGTTGATTAGAATGAATAAACCATGCATAAATCCATAGTTTGTTTAAACATTGGATTACAATTTAGATAAGTGTCCAACTACATAAATGAAGAGCTCCTATGAGGTTCAAACAATGAGAAACAACCATCTAGATTCATACAATAGTCATACCAAGTCATGTAACCTGAGCAGTTTGTAAGCCATGTTTGAACATAGTGCACATAGGTCTCTCTTGAGCTCCCTACTGTCCTCCCATATATGGGATAGTTAGGATTAACCCAACTAGTAGGTCCATAATCTGTTTCATCATCTTGAGCTCCGTAACTAGTTCCACTATAATCAAACATGACATAACCATAGCCATCAAAAGATTCATTTGAGTTAGTACTAGGTCTAGTTCTTATGCTCATAGATCCAAAACTGATCGCCATGTCCTCTTTAGATGGATTGATGTGGGCAGTGGACTGTGCACAGATTCTTCATATTAATAATTTATAGGGTTCTGGGCAAGGATTAGCTATTTTTGGGTTTCAATTTTCTTGATAATATGATACAGCAGCGACGTTGCCTTAGTGATAGCCACACATCAACTTCATTAAACTGATAAGAATACATCACTACCACATCTGAACTGCCCCTATGCAAAACTAAGAAACTAAGAAACTCAAAAGACATAACCCAAACTCCCCCTGGTTTTGAAACAGAGGAGAAGACCCATAGATGAAGATAACCCAGAGAAGAAGACCCCTTAGAATAAGAAGGTCCGAAGAAGAAACCAAGAGAAGAAGACCTGGAGAAGATCTGATTAACTCCAGGAGCGGGGTGGGGCAGGTGGGGTCTTCATGTTCTTTAAAAATAAAAATAAAAAATAAAAAAAAAATCCCAGTAGGTCCTCAAGGTGTGTGTGGCTCACCTTTTATCCAGAAGCATACGTTTTCCTCAATAAGGTGAGCGAGACGCCTTTGAAAACACTACTAAGAGATGTTGTCTTGTATGCTGTCTAGATGGTGGACACACTATTTTGTAACTTATCGACTTTAATGAAGTCCTTGTTTCTCATAAAAGTTAAAAAGTTTTTTGATATGTTGATAATGCACAAACATGTAAACCTGTCTCTAAATTTTCGAAACCAATGCAAATGGTTATTACTATAACTAGTTAATTACAGTGCAACTAATACCAGTGTACCCCACGCTATACTAAGCATCCATAGGTTGGCAGATTGAGAGTGAAAGTTAAATTATAAAATAACACACGATATCAGACAAGTTCCAGAACAATAAGACCAGAAAATATGCAGAACAGACAGGCCCTGCAGGATCAAAATTTCTAACCTGCAAGTGATCGAAACTTCTTTCCATGATTTTTACTACACAAGGGAAGTATGCTAGTAGTTGAGGCACCATCGAAGGAGCATGAGAAAGTGTGGCTTCCCATAACTGCACATTAAGCTAACTGCATTTAGCATGAAAATTACAATGATAATGTCAGCTGGTAAAATATTAAAGACACTTAAATAGGCAAACCAGCATGCTGTCCTCTAGAAGATTGAGTTCATCCGGGCTATCTATATCAATTCCCTTTTGCAGAATAGGCAGTAATATGTCATAGCAAATTGGCGACTGGTAGCCAAGTGCAACCACAAAGTTTCTCAAAGCAACAAGAAGTTGAATCTGCAGAAGACATTCACCGGAAGATTCCTCCCAAACCTTTGCAAAGAAACAAAAGAAAAAAATTATCAAATGTGTGTGTGTGTGTGTAAGGGAGAGAGATAGGGGGGGAGAGAGAAATCAAAGCATTCTGCTTGCCTATCTGTTCTGAACTTTTAAACAACCAAGTTACTCAACAGTATCGCATGTTTTTCCAAAATCAATTTTAAAAATTATTCCTTTCTAGTACGTTAGGTACTGTGACATTTAGAACAGTAGAAGAAACAATAGAAGACTGAAGACAAAATAAATGTTCTCATACCTTCTGAAAAAATAGAATCAGCTTGTTTGCAAATGGCATAACGTCACTCATGTGTCCAATAAGAATAGAAATCAAGTTCAAAACCTGAACCTGAAAATAAAGGAAAGTGAATCGCAACTTTTGTTAAACCACAAGAAATATGTGAAAAAATGCATACTATAATTTCTTATCACAAATTATAAAGATTTTTCTTATGAAATTCAAACCTTTAAATAAAACAGGACCCTGCCACAACTTCTATGTTTTTTTTAAGAAACAGAATTTTATTATGTTAAACCACGAGAATTTTATTGCATAAAACAATAAAATACAGTGGTGGCCAAGATGGCCACAAAAAGAAAACTAAACAGAGATATAACAGCTAGATAAAACAAACTCCTAAACTTCTAGCAAAAGAAAACATGGAAAACTAGCAAATGGCTGCTTTCCAATCTAGCCAAATAATCCAAACAGATAAATCTCCTAGTAACTCCACAAGTGTAGTCTTCAAAAATCAATCTAATTCTTTCCAACCAAAAAAAAAAACAGCCAATACAATGCATCCCCATAAAACCTTGGCTTTCTTCCCCTTTCTTAGATTTATGCTTCTTTGACATTGAGGGGCCAAGGCAGGAATTCGGTCTCCTTTGAATCATGTCACAAGTGTTGTTGACCTTCCTTCCCATGAGCCACAAACCAAGTAAGACCGTTCACTTCGCAGGGGGAGAGAGTTTTATTTTTTTTGGGCCGGGGGGGGGGGGGGGGGGGGGTGTTGGCTGGAACACGTCATCTACCTCATTGTCAAGCAGAAAACAACAGTAAGATTTAAAGGAATAATTCCCTGCAGCCTCAAGACGTCAATTTCTCGTGTCAGCCCTTGCTGTGGAGCCAAACCTATTCTAATCTTGATATAAAAGATGATAGCTCCCCTAACTCAACATCTCATAGATTCCTTCGAAAACCAAAGTCCCAATTCAAAGGGTGCAGTAATAGAATTCAAAAGACTGGAAATATTCTTGTTGTGATATCTAGACAAATTATAAAGTCTGGAAAATAAGTTTTGCAAAGAGCTTTCTCCGAACCACACATCTTCCCAAAACTTAATTCTATCCCTTCTTCCCACCCCAAACTGACGACACCCTGAAAAAGAACTATAACCTTGAGATATCTTTCCAAGGATTTCTACTTGAAGCTTTCATAACTATCTTGGTATCCCAGCCATTTTAGCTAAGCCCGTGCTTGCTTCTAATCACTGCATGCCAAAGGGATTCTCTTTCAAGTGGAAATCGCCAAAGCCATTTCCCCAGCAATGCCTTATTTTTGACTAGCAGATTGCCAATACCCAGACCTCCCTTCTCTTTTGGCCGAGAAACCACTTCCCATATAATAAGATGATCCTTCTTACCATCACCCACACCTGCTCAAAAGAAATTCCAAATCAGTCTTTCCAGTTTGCTAGCCACTCCTTTTGGAATCTTGAAAAGAGACAAAAAGTATGTTGGAAAAATTCCGAGGACAGACTGAACCAAAGTCAATCTGCACCCTCTTGAAAGGAATGTTGATTTCCATCTTTGCAATATTTTCTCAACTTTTTTGCTGACCGGATTCCAGAAAGTTTCAGCTTTTGGATAGGAAGTCCCAAATATTTAACGGGCCACAAACCAACTCAGCATCCCCACAAATTAGCCAGTCTTTCTAATTTTCCTTCCTCCATATTAATTCCCATTAAAGAGCATTTGATCTCATTCAGTTTCAGACCTGATACTTCGCAAAAACAATCCAACACATATAACAAATTAACCCATCCATATTCGTTGCCAGATAGGAAAAACAGTGTCATCCGCGAGGACCCTGGCACAACTGAATGCAAGCACTGATGCACACGTACTTCTATAATAGAAATTTAACAATAAAGAACACCCAACTCCCACGTCGGGCAAGACAGGGTAGCAGAATTCCCACATCTGTATTGTAGGCCAGCGGCTAAACCCAGTGGCCCCTTTGTTCAGTTTTCCAATAATACCCTTGTTTTTTTAATTACAAGTTAATAGAAAATTAGTAATTCGACAAAAAAGAAAAAAAAGAAAAGTAGTAATTGAAGGTTATAACAAGGGTGAGTTAGTCCAAGAAAAGTGCATTAAATGCTTTCCCGGATGGGTCTCTCCTTATTAAAAAAAAAAAGAGCTTAGCAGATGGGGGAAAAATTTCCAAGGAGAGCCAAGCGTATGAAATTCTCCCCTACATGGTAAGTTCATACCCATGAGTCAGGTATTACATTCCCAAGAGTGTGCTTACCACACACGGGAATACAGTTTCATATCCATTCCCAAGTTTCTAAACCTTGAACCAAACGAGCCCTAATAGAGAAAGATCAATACTAATGGCCTGTTTGGTAACTTTCATTTATAGTTTTCAGTACTTTTATTTTTATTTTTATAATAATGAAAGAGATCATGGAAAACATATGAGAGAAATAATAAAAACTAATATGGAAAATGATTGAAAAGGGCGAGCTGAATTTTCCCTGCAAAACTAAACTACAGTGGCTACTCTGCCACTGCAAAAGGTATATATATATATAT
This sequence comes from Prunus avium, assembly GCF_965620075.1. Taxonomy (NCBI): domain Eukaryota; kingdom Viridiplantae; phylum Streptophyta; class Magnoliopsida; order Rosales; family Rosaceae; genus Prunus; species Prunus avium. Next base: position 73,426 of record NC_142284.1, on the reverse strand, counting down.
ATATAATAAAAAGGCAACAAACACCATTTTTATGGCATTTTGCAATCAAATACACAAAAAGCAACGAAGGGGAAATTACTTAAAAAATATTCAAAAAGGCTGCATCCAAGTTAAGCAGCAGAATATTTACCTTTGAGTCAAACTCCTGAACCTCCTCAATCAACTTAAAACATGACTCCCAACAGATAGGGAGAAGGTCGATGAATTCTCTTTCGGAAAAGCTAGCATCTTCAATATGCAAACACAGAGACCTACAGGCTGCTAACTAAAATAAGAAAAGCACACACTTAAGTAATTAAACTAGGGACAGCAACCAAATTTAGCAGCTTTTAATAACCTCAGAGCAATGAATGAAAAACAATGAAGAGACAACATTTACATTAGAAAAATGTGCATACCCTAACAGATAGGTCCCTGTCCTGTAGCAATCTGATCAAAGCACAATAAACTGGCCTTTTTGTGTCCTCTTTAATCTACCAATAAAATGAAAATAAAATAAAATAAAAATGACTCATTTTCCATATTTTAGTAGACATATGACAAATAAAATGGCTAACAGCTATAAAAAATGGCAAATAAATAAATCAAGGATCAGATTGCCATAATAAATATCACAAGAGCAGATCCATTGATTCTTGCAAAGCTCCATATCCATCAAAAGAGCACTCAAGGAAGGTACAATCAGAGGACTCCACCCCCTCTATACCTCCACAACTTATGCAACAGTTTACTAAGTGCAGAAATAAATATCAAGGGAAACAAAAGAAAACAAGTCCTAATAACAAATTAAAACTGGCAAAACTTCATTATTATCTCCATAAATGTTTTTTATCCTAGAAAATTACTTAGGAAAAAGTATACATCCATATGGAAGGAAATGACAAGTTCATCACCAATATTATTTCCTTATTCATAAGAGCAAACTGGACTTGATGGCACAAACTTTGCCTGCAACATACATCAAATCTTCATTACATCTGTACACTTCTTCCCTTTGAGATAGAGTGCAATTAACAGCACATTGCATCTCTCTCCAACATTGAAAGATTTAGTCTTATATATAATGTTTCTAACTAGATACTTCCCCTAATCTATCCATTCCCTGAACGTGAAAGATTAAAGAATGGAAAATCAATACCATTGTGTCGGCACAAGAAAGTATGGTTAATTATGATTCAAGGATATATGTTTAATATTATATACAACATCCAGTGAGTATATTATGGTACCTCAGAAACCCATTGTCCCAATATTAGTGCAACTTTCCGATGGATGATACGCATATTTGGATGATCATTTGAGAGTTCAAGGGATAATGCACCATTAAACCTGCAACGGTAAAAGCAACCATGGAGTTATGTCCCAACAACTTGTGACTGCTATCAGGTCAAAAGTTCGCTAACAGATATGTGACTGCTATTAGGTCAACTCATAGTCATAGTGCAATTATGGACCATAACAAACCAAAAGCAACCATGGAGTTATGTCCCAACAACTTCTACCTCTACAAGCATGTCAAGAATTTTGGTTTTTCTTTTCCTTTATTTTTCAAGCCTATATTGCATCCTTTCTTTTTCATACAGGAAACCCTATTTTGCAGCCTTATATTATCCTATAGCAAGTATGACACTCAAACATGTTACGAGTGAAATATTCAAGAGTCTAACAAAAGAGCACAAATATACAGAATGTAATCTCCATAAATCAAGGAAAAATAAGTAACTTGCCCTACCCTAAATCAATTTTCTCAAAATTTGTGGAAATAGAACAAAACAAATTGCACATGTGCATGCTTGAAGCCACAAACCCACCCTCCATACAAACAATACAGTATGCGAGTTCTAAGAAATAAATCAGTTTAACAAATCACCACAATAATATATATGCCGCAACAATTCAATGGTTCCTAAATTTGGATAACCTATACAAGACATATGAATAAATGAATGGATATCCGTGTAATGAATAGACATACCAATCTTTAAAGCTCAGATAATTTGAGAGCTCGTAGTAAACATATGCAGCAGCACCATAAGCAGCATCTTTAAGAAGCAACCCTGGGGTTATTTCAGTCACTGAAGTTGGGCAACCATTCATTGCCTCTTTAAGGATGGAAACCACAACAGGACCTAGGAGCTAAAATTGATAAATCAAGATCACATAAGCACAAATTTCTGAAACTTAAAATATAAAATATAAAAAAATTTAGAACTAATAATGTTCTGATAAAACCATGCAAAAACGCAGAAATGCACCAACCTGGCTGTGGTTTTCAAACAGAACAATGTATAAAGCTTCAGCACATGGCCTTAATTTTTCTGTCCACTGAACCATATCCTGCTCATGATGGAAAGATTCAGGACTCTGGTACCACTCCTCCAAATCATTTGTTGATAGAACAAAATACCTGCAACATATTACCAAAATAAGTATCCAAAGAGCATATCTAATAATTTCATTGTACCTTAAATAGAACCATAAGCTCTAAAACCCAAATCCTTGCATCTCATTGCCATTCTGGCTCTACCATGACTGTAATCAATTGAATCACTCTATTCTAAATATAATGAAAGCTTTGAAGTCACTCAAACAACGGAAGAAAAAAAAAACTTGTACACTATAAAAAGAAGGCGCACAATCACATCCAGGAGTCTTCCAAGATTCCCTCACACACCACATAGTGCCCACTTAAATACGTGGAACTCCCCATGGAAATGTTAGAGCACCATGACATTGAAGTTGTCATAGACAAACTAATGAATCATTTAAATAGTAAGATATAGGTAAGGATTTTTAACTGCAAAGGTCCCTGAACTTATACCCAAGTTTCATTTGGTCCTCTAACTTTTTTTAGTCAATTTGGTCATCCAGCTCTCTCCGTCATGTTAATTGAGTCCTTCCGCCACATTCCATCAATTTGGCTGTCTAATTGAGGGGTGAAACTGTCAATTTGAGCACAAGTATCTTCTAAAACGACCTACCCAGCTCTCTACTGCCCATTTCCCTCCACAATCCCTTAGACTTTCCACCAAATTGAAACCATAAACCTTAAAATCAAGTCTGGAGCTTGATCAAAGTACTGTAAGTTAAAGCTAATAAGTGCTTTAGCTTCAATCTTCAAAGCACGAGAGATAAATGAATGACATAGAACTCTCTCTCTCTCTCTCTCTCTCTCTCTCTCTCTTGTTGGGTTCTTTAAAATGGGTTTTGTCTATTAAGCAGATTCATATTCAATGGAAACCAAATAAAAAGAAAAAGAAGCTCTGCCTTGCTGAATTGGGATAGATAGGTGAACTAGGTTTCAATTTGGGGGTAATTCCAAGAAATTATGGAGGGAAATGAGTAGTAGAGAGCTGGGTAGGTCGTTTTAGAAGATATTTGTGCCTAAATTGACGGCTCAAACAGACAGCCAAATTGGATGACTGTAATGAAAGGACCCAATTGGCACGACTGAGAGAGTTGGATTACCAAATTGACTATAAAAAAAAGGTTGGAAGACCAAAATGAAACTAGGGTATAAGTAAAAACACTATATGTGAGTAAAAAGATAAATTACCCCCCCTTCTCTCTCTCCTTCTTCCTCTCCCTTTAATGAAACAGAGGTTAGAATATCATTACCTTCTTATTAATATGTTACACAAGACCACTATACGTTCACTTGTCATAAGAGAAGTCAAGACACCACTGACTGCACCAGATATGTTTTTCTTCATTTGCTCCAGTGTAACCACGTTTTCATCCATCACCCGACCAGTGAGACTTGGCTTGTACTCTTTACATTCCAACACACACTTAACCATTACCATACATTGAATAAGAAACTGCTCAAACGATAACACATCTGGTTCAGGCTCTGTTATCTTCTTTAAACAGAAATCGACTACAGTTGGAAGGACACATTTATCACTAAATGAGTAAGGATGCCTTCCTTGAATCGCAATTAAAACCTTCATCAGCTTGGTACATGCCCTCTTTAGGAAGTCCCAAAATTTAGGATGTCCTTTCTGAAAGGAAGAATCTGGAAAAAGGCAACATTACATTTCCGGAAAATGTTGTTAAACAAAAGCATATTTGCAACCATAACATACATATATGTATCCAAAGTAGTTATTCAAGGTGGCTTCAGCTTCCTTTCTACCCAAAAGATGCTGCCATTAATTAGAAGGGAAAAACTGACACCTGAACAAGTCTCTCTGACTAAATAATGCAAATTAATGGATCTTAAACACCAGTTCACAAACTGAGACCCTTAACGAACTTGGGAAAACAGAGACATTTGGAAAACAAATGAAAGGTTTAAAGATTTTTTATGGAGAGAGAGAGAGAGAGAGAGAGAGAGAGAGAGAGAGAGAGAGAGAGAGAGAGAGAGAGAGAGAGAGAGAGAGAGAGAGAGAGAGAGAGAGAGAGAGTTCATGTTATGATGGTTTAGGATGAGGACATCTTTGTCAAACCCATTAGCGCTTACCAACGAAAGAGATGGTAGAGGAAACCATTTAATTCAGTCTTCAAATCCTGCAATTCTGGAGCAGCTTTCTTTTGTTGTTGTTAGTTTCCTAGGTTCTCTAAGTTTTCCAAATTTCAGTAGGATTTCTAAGTTTCCTATTTTAGTTGGATTAGGATTTCTTTCCTAGAATAAGTTTAATTTCCTTTTCATTCTAGGGTTAGATTATTATAAATACCCCCCTATGTAATTCATTATGGAGATTTGAGATTTGAGTTATTGAGTAAAGTTTATTTTCCAGAGATTGGAATTCTTGGTGTGAAGCCAAGTACGGGTCTGAAGCCCCTGGAGTGATTCCAGACCTATCCTTATTCATTTAGGGCACGTTTGGTTAAGTTTTAAAGGGTTGTTTTCATTTTAATAGAACAAAAACACAGCAAGAACCTGTTCAGCAGGCCAAAAGCAGAAAACACTGAGAAAGTTTTCATAAAATGAAAACAAGTTCATGTGTACTTGTAGAAAACAGAAAAAAGATGTTTTCATTCTCACGGGAAATGCTCAAAACAGGGGAGGTTGAAAAAGAACAGTTGCTGCTGCTCACTGTCGTCAATCTCTCGCTCAATCTTCTCTCCCCATCAGAACAAAAAACAAAAATCTTCGCTCCCCCTCGCTCACCCTTCTCTTCTCTCCTCCTTTCTCAACCCAACAGCCACCACCCAATAGCCACTACAGGCCAATCGAACCACAATCACCACAACAGACCAGCCACCTGCTAATCGCACCACCACCAAGTCAAACCCAATCGACCCTACCATCAATACCACCACCCACTAAGCAAATTGTCATGGGGGGAGAGGGGGGGGGGGGGGGGGGGGGGAGAGAGAGCGAGAGAGAGAGAGAATATCAGGCCTTGGATGGGAAGGAAGAAGAAAAGAGAAGGAGAGAAGAGGAAGAAAGAAAGGAGGAGAAAAAGAAAGAGAAAGGGACGGTGTCGGCTGAAAAAATAGAAAAAATAAAAGAGATAAAGATAGTTTTAACTTTTAAAAAACAATTTAATTTTTTATTTGTTAAATTATACATTTAAAAAAATATCTTTTTAGAACATAAATTTGCAAAAATACACTTGAAAAATAACTCACATATTATTATTCTCAAATTGTACTACCAGACACGTTTTCATTGTTTTTGTTTTCTGAATCTGTTTTCTAATTAATCTACCAGACACATTTTCAAATCCTGAAATTTGCTTGAAAATGCAAATTCGTTTTCTTGTTTTCATTCTTTGAAAATATTCTAAGAAAACATTCTCCGAAAACGTTACCGAACGGGCCCTTAATTTTCTGTTTTCATTGTTTTCACTTCCGGTAAACTACCTAAATCTATAATTCACCCATATCCTACATCACATTATCCAGAAAAACCGTTTACAAAGCTTCTTCTCGACATAATTTATATAGAAACAATTTTGCTGAAAAATTAGACAGGAGAGCAGATCTCACAGTATGGAAGAAATGACTGAATGGCATTCAAGAGCACGGGCGAGACCTCCTTCACTGGCCGGACCTCCTACAAAACACACACAGATGAGTTACGAACGATAATTGTGTACCACCATATTGATGAAAAGTGTCGGTGCAGCTGAGATAATGGTAAGACACCACCACAAATATTTTTTATCTTTTGTGTTTTGGTTGGGGGTGTTAACTACCTGTACACATTTTGCATCACTTGGAAACCCTGAAACTACTAACTGGCGTATTATCTTTAAGCACAACAGCCATCGCTCACAAGTTAGATAAAGCTCATCCTGATGTTGCTCAAATGTATTTGAGTTGTAGCTTTCAGAAAGAGTAGAAAAACCGTGCAATATTGTTTGCACATCGCTCTGCCAAAGGTGCCAGCTATAATCAAAGAAATGAGATGATATCTGCACAAAAAAAAAATCCATAAGTACAAAGGTTTCGTATAAGATGTTCATAAGGTATACAAGTAAAACACCACCTTCATAATAAGTAATATATCTGTGTGTGCAGACTTTAAGGACCTTTCTTTGGTCAATATCTGTAAAGCTTCAAAATTCACTACAAAGAAACAAATGAAATTAACAGGCAGTTGCCGTCCTAAATAAATTGACTTCGAGTCCATCCTCATAAGGAAGCTCAACTTCAGTAGTCATCCCCATCACCAGGGGCTTGGAAATCAAGAGTCTTGATTCAAAACCAGATTTGGCAGAAACAGTGTAGAGCATGAGGTTCAAGATCCTCCCTGCCCACACATCCCCTTTAAAACAAAGGATTGTGGTGGCCCCTAATTTTTCAACAGCAGAAACATCTCTCTACTCTACAACAGGTGTGCAGCTCTGGTTGGCTGCTTAAGTATGTGGCTATCAGAAAGCTAGGCTTCATAAGTTGCCCAACAACAGAAAATAAATAATAAGGTTCATGACCACTAATTAAATTGCATGACCCCATATACACACACACACACATATTTAACATATCTGTATTTTATTAATTATAATGATACATATCTGAAAGGCTTACGCCTCGACTCGATGACATGCCTTGGACAACACTGCTTCACACTACACCTAATAAAGCTCAGAAATCGAGCCAATCACGATCTTCTTCAACAAAAGACCTTTGAACTCATTAGTAAGAGAGAGAAAAAAAATGTTTTTAGTCATTCTGAAATTTCTTAGAAATTTTTATTGGTAGCTTGTCACACTTCACGAGAGCATACATCCAGACTATAAAAAAAGTCCATGCCACAGGGGCTGTCCACATTTACGAGCCATGTGCTCCTTTACAATTAAGGCAACAGATTAACACTACACATCGCCTGCTCAGAGACTAAAACAAATTAACCAGATTAACAGAGAATTAAAATCTCAATTAGAAAAGACTGCTCCTTAAAAGATATGATTGGCAGCTCAAGGAATATTTTACTGTTGCTCAAGAATGAAAACCACAAAATGATATCCATGTTTAACTATTACAGGAATGAAAACTGAAAAATGGGATATCTAGCTTAATCCCAAATATAAATAACCTTTTAATGCCATACGGAAGACACATTTAGAAACCCAAGCCTCCTTAACCACCCGAATAAGGTTTTAACACCAACACCTGACCACACCTCAACACATTGTTGATTTCATAATACAATAATTCGAGAAAATGGAAGACATCCTGTGTTGTAGAAAAATGGAGGAAATAGTACTGTAGCCTATACCTCTGCGAAGTTCTTTTGGTCTGAGATCAGTCGCTTAGTGGACAATTCCTTCAAAGTTCGAAAGAGAGTCAAAAAAATCCTGTGGGAAGAAAGAACATCTGTTGATTGAAGCTTCTGTGCTAAAACAGAAAAGAGCTCTGGCCTGAACATGTCATTAGGTTGATAGATCAGTACAAGTTTTACACTTGTTATAGGAACATTCAAAATATGTCAGGGGACTGAGGTTTGAAACCCAATATTCAACAATAAACATATCATTTGCACATGCGCAAACTCAGCAAAGAAGAAAAAAAAAGGCATATGGAGTTTGCAAGTCTTGATAAGAACAAATCAAACTAAACAAGCCATGCTCACTTCTAAAGTATTTCATAATCCAGCCATCTGCTTATCCTACAATTACTAAGCCATTGTCTGCAACGTGAACACAAGCTTCTTAAACTATATGAAAAATTCATATATTTCCTCATTCAGTTCTCTCTAGGGTAATTTTTCTTTCAAACTGTAGGCAAAATATGGGATTCACGTCCAGTCTGACTTTCTGCAGCATCATACACCTTAGAATGTAGATCTTTATATCGTTCTCTTTTATAAAAAAAACAGAAAATTCATGCAAGGCTAATTCATGTAATTTGTGTCCCTAATCTTCTTTCTTTCCCCTAGTTCCCGTTTCTTCTAAGCAGTTGATGAAAGAAATATAACCCTATAACATCCCATTACGAAGTTCTCATAGCACCACAAAGCTCAACCAGATTATAAGTTTAGAACTTTCCTGCAAGGTCTATTTTAAAAAAACATAGAAGTTGAGGTTACAGTAAAATCATACCATTCTTTGGGGTAATCTATACGAGCAATTTTGGAAATGAGCACAGCCAACATTTGCGCTATCTGTGTTGGACAAAATGAAGAGAACGGGAAATTGGTAACAGCCAAAGTTGAGTAAACGTCTAAGTTATAATATGCTGAAACATAGAGAGGAGGGGCAGGTGGGGGAAGTGGGAGAGAGACAGAGAGCTCATATCTTATTAACATCAAACGTATTAAAAGTAAATGCAAACAGAATTTCCTGAACATCTAAATCCCTAAAAACTAAATTGCCCCATCTCCTATTGAAGAGGTGAAATTTTAAACCCTTGGGGTTAGCCCAAGTGGTGAGTTAGAGTGGGGAAATGGGTTAGAGGTAGGAGAGGTCAAATGGTTCAATCCCTTCCAGTGTAAAATTGAAAAAATAAAAAGAGGTGAAAATTTAACTTAATTGATGGGCAATTAACGAATAAAAATGAACTCAAAAAAAGTTAAAATGGTAGCATACTGTTTTCTAATGCCAGTAATGTTGGGTGTGGCACTAATCTTCATGAAGGATCTTTATGAAGATAATAAACTCATACCTTGAATCCATTTAGGATATCTTCAATTTTTTTTTTTTCAATAGGAAATAAAAAACTTTAATAAGAAGAAGAAGAGATATAAGAGAAGAAGGACAAAAGTGAAGCTGGTGTATACCAACCCTACAATTACAAACACAAAAAGAAAAGGCGGGTTTTACCTGATAGTTCTCTTCTCTAAAGTGTGATAAAAGTTTTTGTCTAAGATGTATTTTCTCCTCGTTGCTGATTCCCCTGAAAACACACACAGAAAACAATAGAGCGAACACAGATAGCAATAAATATGAGTGAACTGAAGTAGGCAATCGTGTTTGCTAATGAAATAGATGATTAATACACTTACGAGGAATCACGCCTGTGCCTCCAATAGCGATTAACACTATTCTTGAAATACACTGAAGCCATCAAGCGAACATCTACACGCGGTACCAAATCCTTGGCAGTTATGACTTCCTGCATAATTTTCTATTTTCAGAAATGTCCACGAACAAGATCGCATTCCGCATTTGACCTAAAACCCTAAAGTAATACGACGGAGAAAGAAAACAGCTGCTTACCATGAGACAAGAGCAGAAACCAGGCCTGGCCTCCGACTGAGAGAGCGCCGCCTCTGCCGGTTTGCGCACACTATCGTCACCACTCAATGAGTTGGTCAGCAGAGAGTACATGGCTGGTAGGTCAGACGCGGAGAGCGCCATTGCTTTACACCTCTCCCTCTCTCTGACTCTCCCGGCTAAGCAATTTTTTGCTACACCCACTTAAGCAATCGATGAGGAATTTTGTTTATTTTTTTGGGGCATTTTTTTGGTGGTTAACTTTTGAGATTTTCTATTTAAACCCCACACTTCTCTTAGTTCACCACATGTTCTAAGTTCACCCCATTTTTTAATTTAAATTTTCATAATTTCTAAGAAAACCCCACTGTCTTCCCAAACTACCCTTAAATACACCCCAAACTGAAAAAAATGAGAAATAAAAGAGATTTTCTATTTAAACCCCACAATTTTCTTTGTTCCCAGCAGAAAAAAAACACAAACATATGGAACCCCAAACCCTTAGGTATTGTTGAGAGAGAGAGAGAGAGAGAGAGAGAGAGAGAGAGAGAGAGAGAGAGTTTGTAAACAGGAAGTTGGGGTGTGTGTATAGATATAGTAGAGTTAATTATTAAGTTGGATTACCTTTTTTGAGAGAGAGAGAGAGAGTGAGTGAGTTTGTAAACAGGAAGTTGGGGTGTGTGTATAGATATAGTAGAGTTAATTATTAAGTTGGATTACCTTTTTTGCCTTTTTACACAATAATAAAACTTACAGCTTAATGATTTAAGTATTGGGGGTGAACAAAGAGAAGTGCTGGGTTTAAATAGAAAATCTCTAACTTTTTTTTCTCTCCGTTTTTTCACCCAAACTCCTAAAACCCTTTTGTAGAAAGTAAATTTGATTTTCATACGATTGTAGATAACCTTTCTACATGACTTATTTATTCATGTTCTTTTATTTCATCGGGATACTAGCCTCACCTAGGCGTCTGAAAAAATACAACTGCAAAAAGTTTTGTACGCACTATCCCATTTGGTTCACGGAACGAATTTGATGGGAAATGGAACATTCTTTTCCCACATTTGATAATGCTGGGAAAGTAACCGGGAGATATCGCTTTATTTTCTTTTCCATGTTTGTTTTGAGTAGGAATGGAAAACAAAGTTTGTATAAATTTTCAATTATACCCATATTAAATAATAATAATAAAAAGAATGCATTTATGATATATTGTAATTCTAAATTGTTAATGGTGACAAAATTGTCATGAAAAATATTTATTTAATATTGGCTCATTTTCCCAAACTTTTCCATGAGGGAAAACAAAACCCAAGTTGGGAGAACGGCTTCACTTTCCCCCCTGCTTTCCCATGGGCTGGACAACGATTTCCCATACCTAAATTTATCAAACAAGGGAAATCAATTGATTTATCATCTCCAAGTCTTCTTTCCTATGAACCAAACGGGGCTAAGCACCTCGAACATAAAAATATTTGGAGAATAGAGTGTGACTATATGCAAAATGAATAAAACCTATTTTCACGCAAACATGGGTGGGAGTGTGGTAGATGGAATGATATGAGAGCCCACCTTAGGTTTCAAGAGAGAAACATGGAAAGTGGGATGAATACGAGAATGAGGAGGAAGTGCCAGAGTATATGCCACCTTACCCACTTGAGCCATAATATGATAAGGCCCGTAATAACGAGGGGCCAGTTTGGGGCAATGGTTCTTGCTTACAGAAGTCTGGTGATATGGTTGGAGGCGAAGGAATATCCAATCACTAACCTGGAACTCACGCTTAGAACGTTTGGAAGCTGTATTATGGCGCATTCGTTCTTGAGCCAACTGAAGGTTCTCTTTCAAGCGACGAAGCAATGCGTCACGGTTACACAAAGTAGTGTCAACCAAGTGAACAGGGGAAGAACCAGGTAAGTAAGTTGAAATAGTGGAAAGGGAATATCCATAAACGGGCTTAAAAGGGGTCATCTGAATGGCGGACTGGAAAGTGGAGTTATACCACCACTCAGCCCAAGGAAGCCAAGTGACCCTAAACCCTAAACCCCAAGCTTTGGGTTTAGCATTGACATAACTTTGCAAATAATGTTCCAAGGTGCGATTAAGGACCTCTGACTGCCCGTCCGTTTGAGGGTGGTAGGCGGAACTCCGACAAAGTTTGGTGCCTTACATCTTAAACATAGATTCCCAAAATTGACTCACAAAGATAGGATCGTAGCCACTGACGATCATGGAAGGCATTCCATGAAGGCAAAAGATCTTGCGAACAAACACATCCGCAACGGTGGTAGTTGAGTAAGGGTGTTTAATGGGAATGAAGTGACTGTACTTAGAAAGGCGATCCACCACAACCAGTATGGCAACCCTACCTCAACGGTATAGACAGGTATAACTGAACCGGTTCAGTTCGTTTCATTTATGTTTTAGCAGATCTTTTATGTCCCATTGAATCCTCAAACTTTAATTTGAATTCTCATATTTTTTTCCCTTCAAATTGACCACTCCAAACCTTTGCATCAGCCAACCCTACCTCAACGGTATAGACAGCTATTGTTGAAAAAGTTTAGTTTGTTTTTTCATTTACGATTTTGCATATTTTTGTGTCCATAAACCCTAGCCCTTGAATCAGCCACCCTAGCTCACGTACAGATTAGTATTGTTTTTTCTGAAATAGTTCAGTTCGTTTCATTTATCTTTTAGAAGATCTTTTCTGTCCCCCTGAATCCTCAATCTCTAATTTGAATTCTCATATTTTTTTCCCATCAAATTGACCACTTCTAGCCTTTGCCTCAACAACCTTAGCTCACGATACATACTGGTATTGCTGAACTAGTTCAGATCGTTTCATTCATGGTTTAGAAGATCTTTTCTATCTCCTTGAATCCTCAGTCTCTAATTTGAATTCTCATATTTTTTCCCATCAAATTGACCACTTTTAGCCTTTGCCTTAGCCAACCCTAGATCTCGGTACAGATTGGTATTGCTGAACCGGTTCAATTCGTTTCATTTATGTTTTAGCATATCTTTCCTGTCCTCTTGAATCCTCATTCTCTAATTTGAATTCTCATATTTTTTCCCATCATATTGACCACTCCTAGCCCGTGAATCAGCCAATCCAAGCTCACGATACAGAATGGTATTGCTGAACTAGTTCAGTTCGTTGCATTTATCTTCTAGCAAATCTTTTCGAACCCCTAGAATCCTCCATCTCTAATTTGAATTCTCATATTTTTTCCCATCAAATTGACCATGCCTAGCCTTTGAATCAGCCAACCCTAGCCCACGATACAGACTAGTATTGCTGAACCAGTTCAGTTTGTTTCACTTATGTTTTAGCACATCTTTTCTATCCCCTTGAATCCTCAATCTCTAATTTGAATTCTCATATTTTTTCCCATCAAATTGACCACGTATGGCATTTGCCTCAACCAACCCTAGCTCACAGTACAGATTGGTATTGCTGAATCGGTTCAATTCGTTTCATTTATGTGTTAGCAGATATTTTCTGTCCCCTTGAATCTTCAATCTCTAATTTGAATTCTCATATTTTTTTCCCTTCAAATTGACAACTCCCAGCCTTTGAATCAACCAACCCTAACTCACGATACAGACAGGTATTGCTGTACTAGTTCAGTTCGTTTCATTTATGTTTTAGCATATCTTTTCTGTCCCCTTGAATCCCCAATCTCTAATTTGAATTCTCATATTTTTTCTCATCAAATTGACTACTCCTAGCCTTTGAATCAGCCTGCCCTAGCTTACGATACAGAGTGGTATTGCTGAAGCAGTTCAATTCGTTTAATTTATGTTTTAGCAGATCCGTTCTGTCCCTTTGAATCACCAAGCTCTAATTTGAATTCTCTTATTTTTTCCCATCAAGTTGACCAGTAAAAGACTTTGCCTCAGCCAACCCTAGGTCACGATACAAACAGGTCTTGCCGAACCGGTTCAGTTCGTTCCATTTACATTTTAGCATATCTTTTGTCCCCTTGAATCCTCAACCTCTAATTTGTATTCTCATATTTTTTCCCATCAAATTGACCACTCCAAGCCTATGAATCAGCCAACCCTAGCTTACGCTACAGAGTGGTATTGCTGAACTAGTTCAGTTCATTTTATTTATGTTTTAGCAGATCTTTTCTATCCCATTGAATCCTCAATCTCTAATTTGAATTCTCATATTTTTTCCAATTAAATTGACCACTCCTATCCTTTGAATCAGCCAACCCTAGCTTACGATACAGAGTGGTATTACTGAACCAGTTTAGTTCGTTTGTTTTGAGTTTTAGCAAATCTTTTTTGTCCCCTTAAATCCACAATCTCAAATTTGAATTCTCATATTTTTTCCCATCAAATGGACCACTCCAAGCCTTTGAATCAACCAACCCTAGCTTACAATACAGAGTGGTATTGTTGAACTAGTTCAGTTCGTTTCATTTATGTTTTAGCAGACCTTTTCTGTCCCCTTGAATCCTCAATCTCAAATTTGAATTGTTACATTTTTTTTCCCATCAAATTGACCACTCCAAGCCTTTGCCTCAGCCAACCCTAGCCCTCGATACAGACTGGTATTGCTAAATTGGTTTAGTTCGTTTCATTTATGTTTTAGCAGATCTTTTCTATCTCCTTGAATCCTTAGTCTCTAATTCGAATTTTCATATTTTTTTCCCATCAAATTGACCACTCCTAGCCTCTGAATCAGCCAACCCTACCTCACGATACAGACTATTGTTGCTGAACCATTACAGTTCGTTTCATTTATGTTTTAGCAGATCTTCTCTCTCCCTTTAAATCTTCAATCTCTAATTTGAATTCTCAAATTTTTTCCCATCAAATTAACCACTTCTAGCCACTGAATCAGCCAACCTTAGCTCACGATACCGATTGGTGTTGCTGAACCGGTTCAGTTCATTTTATTTATGTTTTAGCATATCTTTTCTTTCTCTTTGAATCCTCAATCTCTAATCTGAATTCTCATATTTTTTCTTATCAATTGACCACTCTTAGCTCACTGTACGGAGTGGTATAGCTGAACCGGTTCAATTTTATTTTTGCAGATCTTTCTATCCTTGTGAGTCGTCAATGTCTAATTTGAATTCCCATATTTTTTCCAATGAAATTGACCACTCCTAGCATTTGTATAAGACAACCCTAGCTCACTGTATGGACTGGGTTAACTGAACCGGTTCAGTTAGGTTTTTGCAGATCTTTTCTACCCTTTTGAATCCTCAATCTCTAATTTGAATTCTCATATTTTTTCCTATCAAATTGACCATTCCTAGCATTTGTATCAGCCAACCCTAGCTAACTGTACGGATTGGGTTAGCTAAACCGGTTCAGTTTTGTTTTTGCAGATCTTTTACACCGTTTTGAATCCTCAATCTCTAATTTGAATTCTCATATTTTTTGCCATCAAATTAACCACTCATGGCCTTTGTATTAGCCAACCTTAGCTCATTATACAGACTGGTATAGCTGAACCAGTTCAGTTATATTTTTGTAGATCTTTCCCCCCCCCGTTGAATCCTCAATCCCTAATTTGAATTCTCATATTTTTTCCTATTTAATTGACCACCCGTAGCCTTTGAATCAGCCAACCCTAGCTCATTGTGCAGACTAGAATATCTGAACTGGTTCGGTTCGATTCATTTGTGTTTTAGCAAATCCTTTCCATCCCCTTGAATCCTCAATCTCCAATTTGAATTCTCATCTATTTTCCCACCAAATTGACCTGTCATAGCCTTTGAATCAGCTAACCCTAGCACATGAGATAGACAGGTATAGCTGAACCGGTTCAGTTCGTTTCATTTATCTTTTAGCAGATCTTTTCCATCCCCTTGAATCCCCAATCTCTAATTTGAATTCTCATATTTTTTCCCTTCAAATTGACCACACCTAGGGTTTGTATCAGCCAACCCTAGCTCACTTTACGAACTCATATAGCTGAACTCGTTCGGTTTTGTTACGCAGATCTTTTCCATCCTTTTGATTCCTCAATCTCTAATTTGAATTCTCATATTTTTTCCCATCAAATTGACCACTCCTAGCATTTGTATTAGCCAACCCTAGGTCACTATACGGATTGGGTTACCTGACAGGTTCAATTTTGTTTTTGCAGATCTTTTCTATCATTTTGAATCCTCAATCTCTAATTTGAATTATCAAATTTTTTCCAATCAAATTGACCATTCCTAGGGTTTGTATCAGCCAACCCAAGCTCATTGTACGGACTGGAATAGCTGAACCGATTCAGTTTTGTTTTTGCAGATCTTTTCTATACTTTTGATTCCTCAATGTCTAATTTCAATTCCCATATTTTTCCCCTTATATTGACCACTCTTAGGATTTGTATAAGCCAACCCTAGCTCACTGTACGGACTGGGTTAGCTGAACCGGTTCAGTTTGGTTTTTGCAGATCTTTTCTACCCTTTTGAATCATCAATCTCGAATTTGAATTCTCGTATGTTTTCCTATCAAATTGACCATTCCTAGCATTTGTATAAGCCAACCCTAGCTAACTGTACAGACTGGGTTAGCTAAACCGGTTCAGTTTTGTTTTTGCATATCTTTTCTACCCTTCTGAATCCTCAATCTCTAATTTGAATTGTCATATTTTTTTCCTATCAAATTGACCACTCATAGCATTTGTATCAGCCAACCCTAGCTAACTGTACGTATTGGGTTAGTTGAACCGTTTTAGTTTTGTTTTTGCAGATCTTTTCTACCCTTTTGAATCCTCAATCTCTAATTTGAATTCCCATATTTTTTCCCCTCAAATTGACCACTCCTAGCATTTGTATAAGGCAACCCTAGCTCACTGTACGGACTAGGTTAGCTAAACCGGTTCAGTTTTGTTTTTGCAGATCTTTTCTACACTTTTGAATCCTCAATCTCTAATTTGAATTCTCATATTTTTTCCCATCAAATTGACCACTTCTAGGGTTTGTATAAGCCAACCCTAGCTCACTGGACAGACTGGGTTAGCTGAACCATTTCAGTTTTGTTTTTCAGATTTTTTCTATCCTTTTGAATCCTCAATCTTTAATTTGAATTCCCACCTTTTTTCCCATCAAAGTGACCACTCCTAGCGTTTGTATTAGCCAACCCTAACTCACTGTACGGACTGGGTTAGCTGAACCGTTTCAGTTTGGTTTTTGCAGATCCTTTCTACCCTTTTGAATCATCAATCTCTAATTTGAATTCTCATATGTTTTCCTATCAAATTGAACATTCCTAGCATTTGTTTCAGCCAGCCACAACTAACTGTATGGGCTGGGTTAGCTGAACCGGTTCAGTTTTATTTTTGCAAATCTTTTATACCCTTTTGAATCCTCAATCCCTAATTTGAGTTCTCATATTTTTTCCCGTCAAATTGACCACTCCTAGCATTTGTATTAGCCAACCCAAGCTCACTGTACGGACTGGGTGAGCGAAACCAGTTCAGTTTTGTTTTGGCAGATCTTTTCTACCCTTTCGAATCCTCAATCTCTAGTGTGAATTCTCATTTTTTTCCCAACAAATTGACCACTCCGAGGGTTTGTATCAGCCAACCCTAGCTCAATGTATGGACTGGTATAGCTGAATCGGTTCAGTTTTTTTTTTGCAGATCTTTTCTACCCTTTTGAATCCTCAATCTCTAATTTGAATTCCCATATTTTTTCCCCTGAAATTGACCACTCCTAGCATTTGTAGAAGCCAACCCTAGCTCACTGTATGGACTGTGTTAGCTGAACTGGATCAGTTTTGTTTTTGCAGATCTTTTCTACCATTTTGAATCCTCAATCTCTAATTTGAATTTTCATATTTTTTTCCCATCAAAGTGACCACTTCTAGGGTTTGTATCAGCCAACCCTAGCTCACTGTCCAGACTGGGTTAGCTGAACCGTTTCAGTTTTGTTTTGCAGATCTTTTCTATCCTTTTGAATCCTCAATTTTTAATTTGAATTCCCATATTTTTTCCCATCAAAGTGACCACTCATGGCATTTGTATTAGCCAACCCTAGGGCATCGTAAGGACTGGGTTAGCTGAATCGGTTTAGTTTTTTTTGCAAATCTTTTCTATCCTTTTGAATCCTCAATCTCTAATTTGAATTCCCATATTTCTTCCCATCCAAGTGACCACTCCTAGCATTTGTATTAGGCTACCCTAGGTCACGGTACGGAATGGGTTAGTTGAACCGGTTCAGTTTTGTTGTTTCAGATCTTTTATACCCTTTTGAATCCTCAACCTGAAATTTGAATGCCCATATTTTTTCCCATCAAATTGACCACTTATAGCATTTGTATTAGCCAAACCAAGGTCATTGTACGGACAGGGTTAGCTGAACCGGTTCAGTTTTGTTTTTGCAGATCTTGTCTACCCTTTTAAATCCTTGTTGCTTCGATTCAGCTGCACCAAAATAGATTCAGCTGCATCCTCAACTTGTGATACTCGCAAGTGCACGAGCCGTTTGGTAGTATAGCATATGTAAGTGCGAGGTCGATCCCACGAGGATTGGTGATTGAATGATCCAATTCATTTCTCCTACACAAAACAGAAATGAAAAAGAAAATAAATAAAACAAGAAAAAGGAAATAACTCAAGCAAATAAGTTCCCAAGTTCAATTAGATTAATGGATTGATTCTAGCTAAAGTATGATTAAGCCATGGTGTGTGGTCATAACCTTGTGTTCCTAATTCCCTAATTTGATCATTTGTTGTCTAACCTAAAACTAAGCATTAGGAACCCATTAAGCATAGAAGAACAATTTAAACAACCAAGCATGTATCTAATCCCTGTTGTCGAATGTCCATACATACTCTTCTTATTCATAGTTCAATTCGAATTAAAGCATGGTGTCTACTCTTAATTCAAATCAAGATAGCTAACATGCAAGCCTAAATGGTGATCAATCATTCAAACTAGCCTATTAACTTATAAGCATAATGAATAAGAACAAAAACCATAATTGAAACTTGGAAACTAATTAAACTTGAAACTTAAGAAAGAATGTACATTACAATGAAAAGTAAAGTGAAACTAAGAAAAACTTAATCAGAATTTCAGAATTTCATTACAACAATTGAAAACTTAGAAAGAGAAACTAAGAGAATTTGAGGGAGAGAAGGGAAGGGAGCTCTAGAGAAGTGTTTGAGAGCTCCCCCCCTTGGGGTGTGTTTTGAAGCTTGAAGGCTTCTCTATTTATAGGGCTAAGAGGGAGGAACAACATGATGAAATCCAACACCACCATTCCTCTTTTAATACAACCCATAACTCACACTTCATCTTGTCTATGTTAGTGTGTGATGGGCATATTTTATATTATATATTTAACCTCATTCTTAGTATATTTTGGTTAAAATTTTGGAAGAATTTTGATACTTTGAATTATATTTCCAATATAGGGCTTTCAACTTCCTCCGGAGCAAAACATAATCAAATGGACGAATTTTGGAGTAATTCCAGTTGGAGGACGTTCGTGAGTCACTTGGCTTGATCGTATCAAAATTTCAGACTTTTCTACTGAGCGGTAATTTTCTGGTGATAAAATAAAGGAGCAGTGCGAGGTGCTGGAATAGTGACGTGTTGGGCTTTTATTGCGTTTTGGAGCCCAAGATGACCTCGGATGGGTTCGTGGCCTTCTGGAGAAGTGTTCAGAACGTTTTTATCTTTAAATGAAGCTATCTTGGGCCAGATTTGGAGGAGATTTGAGCCCAAAACGTGGCTGGGCAGATTATTGGCAGATTCTCCTAGTCCAATTTGGATTTGATTTCCTAGTTTTATTTTATTTTAGCCTAGTTTCCTTGTGGGGATTAGGAGCTGAGTTTGAGGAGGTATTTAAACTATTTTTCACAGCAAATTTAGGATCTCTCTTTTGGCTTTTGGAACGCGACTTTTGAAGAACTTCTACTTCCAGGTGTTTTTATTCTTATTCATTCGAATGATATTTTCTGGGATTTTAGTTAGTGTGGTTGGAATCAATCTCATCCCATACTTCTTTTGCTGCACCTCAAGCTTTCTTCACATGGGATCAAAGGTGATCAATTGTGGCTGGCTTTTGCTGCCAACCCATGTGGTCTTCTTTTGGTTGTTGAACAAAACGAGTCTTCTGAACCAGACTTGGTGTAGGAAGGCCAGAGGTTTCAAAACTTATCCAATGAGGGTCAAATTTGGATATGTTATAGTAGACACCCATTGGAACAACTTCTATTAAGAAAGTATTCCCATTGGAGCAGTAGAAGTGTGCGTTTTGGGCCTTGCAATTTGGCTGCCGAACAGAGACTGGAATTGACTTCATTTCATTTATGCTTTACATGCATGCACATGCTTTCTCTTTAATAGCTCCATTATGTACCAACTTGCTCCTTTAGAATTTCATTGCTGGAATGCCTCCCCACTTCACTCATTATATTGGATCCAAAGTCAGTTGCAGCATGGGTGAGGCACATGGCTTAAAGGAGGAGACAAGGCTCAAAGCTGGCAGCTGCAAATCCTCCTGAGCATGGTTCAGTGTTGGACGGGCTAAGGACTCCACATATGTTCAATTGGGCTGAATTTTGGATATGTTATACTAGACACCCAATTGAACAACTTCTATGAAGAATGTCTCCTCATCCGAGTTGTGCAGATTGCTGAAATGAGACCTGCAAGGTGACTTACGAAACTGGACTGACAAGAAGTGTGGCCCAACTTTGGTTTTGTCTTTAAGCTCTTGCTCTTATCCCAATCAGCCCTTAACATGCATGGATTGCATCAAATGTGATCTCTTGCTATCTTAACTTACAAAACACACAAACAGAGGTAAGTGACTCAAAATAAAGAGAAACTAAGCAAAATCACTAAGTAAAGAAGGCAAGCAAGTGTATGAAATTATGGACTTATCAAAACAGAAAATGGATTAAAAGCACAAGTTTAACTCAATAACATAACCAAATCATAAGCTAGAAGGGTACAAAATGATATACAATTATGAACCGATCAATCCTCAATCTCTAATTTGAATTCCCATATTTTTTCCCATCAAATTGACAACTCCTAGGGTTTGCATCAGCCAAACCTAGCTCAATGTATAGATTGGTATAACTAAATTGGTTCAGTTTTGTTTTTGCAGATCTTTTTTATCCTTTTGAATCCTCAATCTCAAATTTGAATTCTCATATTTTTTCCCATCAAATTTGGCACCCCTAGCGTTTGTATCAGCCAACGCTAGCTCACTGTACGGACTGGTATAGCTGAACCGAGTCAGTTTTGTTTTTGCAGATCTTTTCTATCCTTTTGAACCCTCAATGTCTAATTTGAATTCCCATATTTTTTCCCATCAAATTGAGAACTCCTGGGGTTTGCATCAGCCAAACCTAGCTCAATGTATAGACTGGTATAGCTGAATTGGTTCAGTTTTGTTTTTGCAGATCTTTTCTATCCTTTTGAATCCTCAATCTCAAATTTGAATTCTCATATTTTTTCCCATCAAATTTGGCACCCCTAGCGTTTGTATCAGCCAACGCTAGCTCACTGTACCGACTGGTATAGCTGAACCGATTCAGTTTTGTGTTTGCAGATCTTTTCTATCATTTTGAACCCTCAATGTCTAATTTGAATTCCCATATTTTTTCCAATGAAATTGACCACTCCTAGCATTTGTATAAGCCAACCTTAGCTCACTGTACGGACTGGGTTAGCTGAACCGGTTTAGTTTTGTTTTTACAGATCTTTTCTACCCTTTTGAATCCTCAATCTCTAATTTGAATTCTCATATTTTTTCCTATCAAATTGACCATTCCTAGCATTTGTATCAGCCAACCCTAGCTAACTGTACGGACTGGGTTAGCTGAACCGGTTCAGTTTTGTTTTTTGCAGATCTTTTACACCCTTTTGAATCCTCAATCTCTAATTTGAATTCTCAAATTTTTTCCCATCAAATTGACCACTCCTGGCCTTTGTATCAGCCAACCCTAGCTCATTATACAGACTGGTATAACTGAACCAGTTTAGTTATATTTTTGTAGATCTTCCCCCCCCATTGAATCCTCAATCCCTAATTTGAATTCTCATATTTTTTCCGATTAAATTGGACACCAATAGCCTTTGAATCAGCCAACCGTAGCTCATTGTGCATACTGGAATATCTGAACTGGTTCAGTTCGATTCATTTGTGTTTTAGCAAATCCTTTCCATCCTCTTGAATCCTCAATCTCCAATTTGAATTCTCATCTATTTTCCCACCAAATTGACATGTCATAGCCTTTGAATCAGCTAAGCCTAGCACACGAGATAGACAGGTATAGCTGAATCAGTTCAGTTCGTTTCATTTATCTTTTAGCAGATCTTTTCCATCCCATTGAATCCCCAATCTCTAATTTGAATTCTCATATTTTTTCCCATCAAATTGAAAACTATTATCCTTTGAATCAGCCAGCCCTAGCTCAATGTTCAAACAGGTATTGTTGAACCGGTCCAGTTCGATTCATTTTTGTTTCAGTAGATCTTTTCCATCCCCTCGAATCCTCAATCTCTAATTGGAATTCAAATATTTTTTCCCATCAAATTGACCACGCGTAGCCTTTGAATCAACCAACCCCAGCTCATTGTACAGACTGGAATATTTGAACCGGTTCAGTTCGATTCATTTATGTTTTAGCGGATACTTTCCTTCCCCTTGAATCCTCAATCTCTAATTTGAGTTCCCATCTATTTTCCCACCAAATTGACCTATCCTAGACTTTGAATCAGTTAACCCTAGCGCACAAAATAGAAAGGTATAGCTGAACCGGTTCAACTCATTTCATTTATGTTTTAGCAGATCTTTTCCATCCCATTCAATCCTCAATCTCTAATTTGAATTCTCATATTTTTTCCCATCAAATTGAACACTCGTAGCCTTTGAATCAGCCAACCCGAGCTCATTGTACACACTGGAATATCTGAATCGGTTTAGCTCGATTCATTTATGTTTCAGCAGATCTTTTCCGTCCCCTTGAATCCCCAATCTCTAATTTGAATTCTCATATTTTTTTCCCTTCAAATTGACAACTCCCAGCCTTTGAATCAGCCAACCCTATCTCACGATACATACAGGTATTGCTGAACTAGTTCAGTACGATTCTATGTTTTAGCGGATACTTCCCATCCCCTTGAATCCTCAATCTCTAATTTGAGTTCCCATCTATTTTCCCACCAAATTGACCTCTCCTAGCCTTTGAATCAGTTAACCCTAGCTCACGAAATAGAAAGATATAGCTGAACCGGTTCAGCTCGTTTCATTTATGTCTTAGCAGATCTTTTCCATCCCATTCAATCCTCAATCTCTAATTTGAATTCTCATATTTTTTCCCATCAAATTGACCACTTGTAGCCTTGGAATCAGCCAACCCTAGCTCATTGTACGGACTGGAATATCTGAACTTGTTCAGTTCGATTCAATTATGTTTCAGCAGATCTTTTCCATCCCCTTGAATCCCCAATCTCTAATTTGAATTCTCATATTTTTTCCCTTCAAATTGACCACTCCGAGGGTTTGTATCAGCCAACCCTAGCTCACTATACAGACTCGTATAGCTGAATCGGTTCGGTTTTGTTACACAGATCTTTTCCATCCTTTTGAATCCTCAGTCTCTAATTTGAATTCTCATATTTTTTCCCATCAAATTGACGACTCCGAGTGTTTGTATTAACCAACCCTAGGTCACTGTACGAACTGGGTTAGCTGACATGTTCAATTTTGTTTTTGTAGATCATTTCTATTATTTTGAATCCTCAATCTCTAATTTGAATTCTCATATTTTTTTCCAATCAAATTAACCACTCCTAGGGTTTGTATCAGCCAACCCTAGCTCACTGTACGGATCGGTATAGCTGAACCGGTTCAGTTTTGTTTTTGCAGAACTTTTCCATCCCTATGAATCCTCTGTCTCTAATTTGAATTCCCATATTTTTTCCCATCAAATTGACCACTCTTAGCATTTGTATAAGCCAACCCTAGCTCACTGTACGGACCGAGTTAGCTGAACCGGTTTAGTTTTGTTTTTGCAGATATTTTCCACCCTTTTGAATCCTCAATCTCTAATTTGAATTCTCATATTTTTTCCCATCAAAGTGACCACTTCTAAGGTTTGTAACAGCCAACCTTAGCTCACTGTACAGACTGGGTTAGCTGACATGTTCAATTTTGTTTTTGTAGATCATTTCTATTATTTTGAATCCTCAATCTCTAATTTGAATTCTCATATTTTTTTCCAATCAAATTAACCACTCCTAGGGTTTGTATCAGCCAACCCTAGCTCACTGTACGGATCGGTATAGCGGAACCGGTTCAGTTTTGTTTTTGCAGAACTTTTCCATCCATATGAATCCTCTGTCTCTAATTTGAATTCCCATATTTTTTCCCATCCAAGTGACCACTGCTAGCATTTCTATTAGAAAACCCTAGGTCGCGGTGCGGGGTGGTAAGCTGAACCGTTTTAGTTTTGTTTTGCAGATCTTTTCAACCCTTTTGAATCCTCAATCTCTAATTTGAATTCTCATCTTTTTCCCAATCAAATTGACCACTCGCAGCTTTTGAATCGGCCAACCCTAGCGCACTGTACGAATTGGGTTAGCTGAACCGGTTCAGTTTTGTTTTTGTCGATCTTTTCTATCCTTTTGAATCCTCAATCTCTAATTTGAATCCTGATATTTTTTCCAATCAAATAGACCACTCCCAGCCTTTGAATCGGCCAACATTAGCGCACTGTACGGATTGAGTTAGCTGAACCGGTTCAGTTTTGTTTTTGTAGATCTTTTCTATCCTTTTGAATCCTGATATTTTTTCCCATTAAATTGACAACTTCTAGCACTTGTATCAGCCAACCCTAGCTCACTGTACGGACTGCATTAGCTGAACCGATTCAGTTTTCTTTTTGCAGATCTTTTCTATCCTTTTGAATCCACAATCTCCAATTTGAATTCTCGTCTTTTTTGCAATCAAATTGACCACTAGTTGCCTTTGAATCGGCCAACCCTAGCGCACTGTACGGGCTGGGTTTGCTGAATTGGTTCAGTTCTATTTTTTCAGATCTTTTCTATCCTTTTTAGTACTCAATCTCTAATTTGAATCCTGATACTTTTTCCCATCAAACTGACCAGTTTTGGCACCTGTATAAGCTAACCGTAGTTCACCGTACGAAGTGGGTTAACTGAACCGGTTCAGTCTTGTTTTTGCAGATCTTTTCTACCCTTTTGTATCCTCAATAACTAACTTGAATTCTCATCTTTTTTCCAATCAAATTGATCACTCGTAGCCTTTGAATCGGCCAACCCTAGCGCACTATACGGACTAGGTTAGCTGAACCGGTTCGGTTTTGTTTTTGCGGATCTTTTCTATCCTTTTGAATCCTCAATTGCTTATTTGAATCCTGGTAATTTTTCCCATCAAATTGACCACTTCTAGCACTTGTATCAGCCAACCCTAGCTCACTGTACGGACTGGTATAGCTGAATCCGTTCAGTTTTGTTTTAACAGATCTTTTATATCCTTTTCAATCCTCAATCTCTAATTTGAATTCTCATCTTTTTTCCAATCAAATTGACCAATCGTAGCCCTTGAATCGGCCAACCCTAGCGCACTGTACGGACTGGGTTAGTTGAACCGGTTCAGTTTTGTTTTTGCAGATCTCTTCTATTCTTTTGAATCCTTAATCTGTAATTTGAAGCCTGATATTTTGTCCCATCAAATTGACCACTTCTAGCACCTATATCAGCCAACCCTAGCTCATTGTATGGACTGGGTGAGATGACCAGGTTCAGTGTTGTTTTTGCAGATCTTTTCTACCATTTTGAATCCTCAATCTCTAATTTGAATTCTCATATTTTTTCCAATCAAATGGACCACTTGTAGCCTTTGTTTTGCAGATCTTTTTTGTCCTTTTGAATCCTCAATCTCTAATTTGAATTCCCATATTTTTTCCCATCCAAGTGACCACTGCTAGCATTTCTATTAGCCAACCCTAGGTCGCGGTACGGAGTGGTTAGCTGAACCGTTTTAGTTTTATTTTGCAGATCTTTTCAACCCTTTTGAATCCACAATCTCTAATTTGAATTCTCATATTTTTCCCAATCAAATTGACCACTCGTAGCTTTTGAATCGACCAACCCTAGCGCACTGTACGAATTGGGTTAGCTGAACCGGTTCATCGTTGTTTTTGTAGATCTTGCCTATCCTTTTGAATCCTCAATCTCTAATTTGAATCCTGAAATTTTTTCCAATCAAATAGAACACTCGCAGCCTTTGAATCGGCCAACCTTAGCGCACTGTACAGACTAAATTAGCTGAACTGGTTTAGTTTTGTTTTTGTAGATGTTTTCTATCCTTTTGAATCCTTAATCTCTAATTTGAATCCTGATATTTTTCCCATTAAATTGACAACTTCTAGCACCTGTATCAGCCAACCGTAGCTCACTGTACGGACTGCATTAGTTGAACCGGTTCAGTTTTCTTTTTGCAGATCTTTTCTATCCTTTTGAATATTCAATCTCTAATTTGAATTCTCGTCTTTTTTGCAATCAAATTGACCACTAGTAGCCTTTGAATCGGCCAACCCTAGCGTACTGTACGGACTGGGTTAGCTGAACCGGTTCGGTTTTGTTTTTGCGGATCTTTTCTATCCTTTCGAATCCTCAACTGCTAATTTGAATCCTGATAATTTTTCCCACCAAATTGACCATTTCTGGCACTTGTATCAGCCAACCCTAGCTCACTGTACGGACTGGTATAACTGAACCCATTTAGTTTTGTTTTTACAGATCTTTTCTATCCTTTTCAATCCTCAATCTCTAATTTGAGTTCTCATCTTTTTTCAATCAAATTGACCAGTCGTAGCCTTTGAATTAGCCAACTCTAGCGCACTGTACGGACTGGTTAGCCGAACCGGTTCAGTTTTGTTTTTGCAGATCTCTTCTATTCTTTTGAATCCTTAATATCTAATTTGAATCATGATATTTTTCCCCATAAAATTGACCACTTCTAACACCTATATCAGCCAACCCTAGCTCACTGTACGGACTAGGTTTGTTGAACCGGTTCAGTGTTGTTTTTGCAGATCTTTTCTACCCTTTTGAATCCTCAATCTCTAATTTGAATTTTCATATTTTTTCCAATCAAATTGACCACTCGTAGCCTTTAGTCCGGCCAACCCTAGCGCATTGTACGGATTGGGTTAGCTGAACCGGTTTAGTTTTGTTTTTGCAGATCTTTTCTATCCTTTTGAATCCTCAATCTCTAATTTAAATCCTGATATTTTTTCCAATCAAATTGACCACTTCAAGCACATGTATCAGCCAACCCTAGCTCACTCTATGGACTGGGTTAGCTGAACCGGTTCAGTTTTGTTTTTGCAGATCTCTTCTATTCTTTTGAATCCTTAATCTCTAATTTGAATCCTGATATTTTTCCCCATCAAATTGACCACTTCTAACACCTATATCAGCCAACCCTAGCTCACTGTATGGATTGGGTTAGCTGAACTGGTTCAGTTTTGTTTTTGCAGATCTCTTCTATTCTTTTGAATCCTTAATCTCTAATTTGAATCCTGATATTTTTCCTCATCAAATTGACCACTTCTAACACCTATATCAGCCAACCCTAGCTCACTATACGGACTGGGTTTGTTGAACCGGTTCAGTGTTGTTTTGGCAGATCTTTTCTACCCTTTTGAATCCTCAATCTCTAATTTGAATTCTCAATCTCTAATTTGAATTCTCATCTTTTTTCCAATCAAATTGACCACTCGTAGCCTTTAGTCCGGCCAACCCTAGCGCATTGTACGGATTGGGTTAGCTGAACCGGTTTAATTTTGTTTTTGCAGATCTTTTCTATCCTTTTGAATCCTCAATCTCTAATTTAAATCCTGATATGTTTTCCAATCAAATTGACCACTTCAAGCACATGTATCAGCCAACCCTAGCTCATTCTATGGACTGGGTTAGCTGAACTGGTTTGGTTTTGTTCTTGTACAACTTTTCTATCTTTTTGAATCCTCAATCTCTAATTTGAATCCTGATATTTTTTCCCATCAAATTGACAACTTCTAGCACCTGTATCAGCCAACCCTAGCTTACTGTATGGACTGAGTTTGCTGATCCGTTTCATTTTTGTTTTTGCAGGTCTTTTGTATCCTTTTGAATCCTCAATCTCGAATTTGAATTCTCATATTGTTTTCCAGTCAAATTGACTACTTGTAGCCTTTGAACCGGCCAACCCTAGCTCACTGTACGGACTGTATTAGCTGAACTTGTTCTGTTTTGTTTTTGCATATCTTTTCTATTCTTTTGAATCCTCAATCTCTAATTTGAACCCTGATATTTTTTCCCGTCAAACTGACAACTTCTGACACTTGTATCAGCCCACCCTAGCTCACTGTACGTACTGGGTTAGCTGAACCAGTTCAGTCTTATTTTTGCAGATCTTTTCTACCCTTTTGAGTCATCAATCCCTATTTTGAATTATCATTTTTTTTCCAGTCAAATTGACCACTCGTAGCCTTTGAATCGGCCAACCCTAGCGCACTGTACGGACTGGGTTAGCAGAACCGGTTCAGTTTTGTTTTTGCAGATCGTAGGGTTTTGTTACGCAGATCTTTTCCATCCTTTTGAATCCCCAGTCTCTAATTTGAATTCTCATATTTTTTCCCATCAAATTGACGATTGGGTAAGCTGACATGTTCAATTTTGTTTTTGTTGATCTTTTCTATTATTTTGAATCCTCAATCTCAAATTTGAATTCTCATATTTTTTTCCAATCAAATTAACCACTCCTAGGGTTTGTATCAGCCAACCCTAGCTCACTGTATGGACCGGTATAGCTGATTCGGTTCAGTTTTGTTTTTGCAGAACTTTTCCATCCCTTTAAATCCTCTGTCTCTGATTTGAATTCCCATATTTTTTCCCATCAAATTGAAAACTCCTAGCATTTGTATAAGCCAACCCTAGCTCACTGTACGGACTGGGTTAGCTGAACCGGTTTAGTTTTGTTTTTGCAGATCTTCTCTACCCTTTTGAATCCTCAATCTCTAATTTGAATTCTCATATTTTTTCCCATCAAAGTGACCACTTCTAAGTTTTGTAACAGCCAACCCTAACTTAATGTACAGACTGGGTTAGCTGAATCTGTTCAGTTTTGTTTTTGCGGATCTTTTCCGTCCTTTTGATTCCTCAATCTCTAATTTGAATCCTGATGTTTTTTCCCATCAAATTGACCACTTCTAGCACTTGTATCAACCAACCCAAGCTCACTGTACGGACAGGGTTACCTGAACCGGTTCAGTCTTATTTTTGCAGATCCTTTCGACTCTTTTGAATCCTCAATCTCTAATTTGAATCATGATGTTTTTTTTCCATTAAATTGACCCCTTCAACGCCTAGTATCAGCCAACCCTAGCTCACTGTACAGACTAGATTAGCTGAACCGGTTCAGTCTTGTATTTGCACATCTTCTCTACCCTTTTGAATCCTCAATCTGTCATATGAATTCTCATCTTTTTTCCTATCAAATTGACCACTCGTAGCTTGTGAATCGGCCAACCCTAGTGCACTGTACAGAGGGGGTAACATGAACCGGTTCAGTTATGTTTTTGCAGATCTTTTCTATCCTTTTGAATCCTCAATCTCCAATTTGAATCTGGAAATTTTTTCCCATCAAATTGACCACTTCTAGCACCTGTATCAGCCAACCCTAGTTAACTGTACGGGCTGGGTTAGCTGAACCGGTTCAGTTTTGTTTTTGCAGATCTTTTCCATCCTTTTGAATCCTCAATCTCTAATTTGATTCAAGATATTTTTTCAAACCAAATTGACCACTTCTAGCACCTGTATCAGCCAACCCTAGCTCACTGTACGAACTGGGTTAGCTGAATTGGTTCAGTTTCGTTTTTTCAGATCTTTTCTACCCTTTTGAATCATCAATCTCTAATTTGAATTCTCAACTTTTTTCCAATCAAATTGACCACTCGTAGGCTTTGAACTGGCCAAACCTAGCCGACTGTACAGACTGGGTTGGCTGAACCTGTTCAGTTTGGTTTTTGCGGATCTTTTCTGTCCTTTTGAATCCTCAATCTGTAATTTGAATCCTGATGTTTTTCCCCATCAAATTGACAAATTCTAGCACTTGTATCAGCTAACCCTAGCTCACTGTACGGACTGGGTTAGCTGAACCGGTTCATTCTTGTTTTTGCAAATCTTTCTGTCCTTTTGAATCCTCAATCTCTAATTTGAATCCTGATGTTTGTTCCTATCAAATTGACCATTTTTAGCACCTGTATCAGCCAACCCTAGGTCACTGTACGGAATGGGTTAGCTGAACCGGTTTAGTCTTGTTTTTGGTAATCTTGTCGGTCATTTTGAATCCTCAATCTCTAATTTGATTGTTGATATTTTTTTCCCAAAAAATTGACCACCTCTAGCCCCTGTATCAGGCAACCCTAGATCACTGTACGGACTGGATTAGCTAAACCGGTTCAGTCTTGTATTTGCATATCTTCTTTACCCTTTTGAATCCTCAATTTGTAAATTATCTACTCGTAGCCTTTGAATCGGCCAACCCTAGCGCACTATACAGAGTGGGTTAGCTGAACCGGTTGAATTTGGTTTTTGCAGATCTTTTCTATCCTTTTGAATCCTCAATCTCTAATTTGAACCCTGATATTTTTTCCCACCAAATTGACCACTTCTAGCACCTGTATAAGCCAACGATAGCTCACTGTACGGACTGGGTTAGCTGAACCGGTTCAGTTTCGTTTTTTCAGATCTTTTCTACCCTTTTGAATCCTCAATCTCTATTTTGAATTCTCAACTTTTTTCCAATCAAATTGACCACTCGTAGCCTTTGAACCGGCCAAACCTAGCGCACTGTACGGTTTTGTTTTTGCGGATCTTTTCTGTCCTTTTGAATGCTCAATCTCTAATTTGAATCTTGATGTTTTTCCCCATAAAATTGGCCAATTGTAGCACTTGTATTAGCCAACCCTAGCTCACTGTACGGACTGTGTTAGCTGAACCGGTTCAGTCTTGTTTTTGCAGATCTTTTCTGTCCTTTTGAATCCTCAATCTCTAATTTGAATCCTGATATTTTTTCCCATCAATTTGACCACTTCTAGCACCTGTATCAGCTAACTCTAGCTCACTGTACGGATTGGGTTAGCTGAACCGGTTTAATCTTTTTTGTTGATCTTTTCTGTCCTTTTGAATCCTCAATCTCTAATTTGATTGTTGATATTTTTTCCCAATAAATTGAGCACTTCTAGCACCTGTATCAGCCAACCCTAGCTCACTGTACGGACTGGGTTAGTTGAACCGGTTTAGTCTTGTTTTTGCTGACCATTTCTGTCCTTTTGAATCAACAATCTCTAATTTGATTGTTGATATTTTTTCCCAAAAAATTGACCACTTCTAGCCCCTGCATCAGCCAAACCTAGCTCACTATACGGATTGGATTAGCTGAACCGGTTCAGTCTTGTATTTGCATATCTTCTCTACCCTTTTGAATCCTCAATTTGTAAACTGACAACTCGTAGCCTTTGAATCGGCAAACCCTAGCCCACTGTACAGACTGGGTTAGCTGAACTGGTTCAGTTTGGTTTTTGCAGATCTTTTCTATCCTTTTGAATCATGAATCTCTAATTTGGATCCTGATATTTTTTCCCACCAAATTGACCACTTCTAGCAACTGTATAAGCCAACCCTAGCTCACTGTACAGACGGGGTTAGTTGAACCGGTTCAGTTTCGTTTTTTCAGATCTTTTCAACCCTTTTGAATCCTCAATCTCAAATTTGAATTCTCAAGTTTTTTGCAATCAAATTGACCACTCGTAGCCTTTGAACCGGCCAAACCTAGCGCACTATACGGACTAGGTTGGGTGAACCTGCTCAGTTTTGTTATTGCGGATCTTTTCTGTCCTTTTGAATGCTCAATCTCTAATTTGAATCCCGAGGTTTTTCCCCATCAAATAGACCAATTGTAGCACTTGTATCAGCCAACCCTAGCTCACTGTACGGACTGGGTTAGCTGAACCGGTTCAGTCTTGTTTTTGCAGATCTTTTCTGGCCTTTTGAACCCTCAATCTCTAATTTGAATCCTGAGGTTTTTTCCCATCAATTTGACCACTTCTAGCACCTGTATCAGCTAACTCTAGCTCGCTGTACGGACTGGGTTAGCTGAACCGGTTTAATCTTTTTTTGTTGATCTTTTCTATCCCTTTGAATCCTCAATCTCTAATTTGATTGTTGATATTTTTCCCCAATAAATTGAGCACTTCTAGCACCTGTATCAGTCAACCCTAGCTCACTGTACGGACTGGGTTAGTTGAACCGGTTTAGTCTTGTTTTTGCTGACCATTTTCTGTCCTTTTGAATCATCAATCTCTAATTTGATTGTTGATATTTTTTCCCAAAAAATTGACCACTTCTAGCCCCTGCATCTGCCAAACCTAGCTCACTATACGGACTGGATTAGCTGAACCGGTTCAGTCTTGTATTTGCATATCTTCTCTACCCTTTTGAATCCTCAATTTGTAAATTGACAACTCGTAGCCTTTGAATCGGCAAACCCTAGCCCACTGTACAGACTGGGTTAGCTGAACTGGTTCAGTTTGGTTTTTGCAGATCTTTTCTATCCTTTTGAATCCTGAATCTCTAATTTGGATCCTGATATTTTTTCCCACCAAATTGACCACTTCTAGCAATTGTATAAGCCAACCCTAGCTCACTGTACAGACGGGGTTAGTTGAACCGGTTCAGTTTCGTTTTTTCAGATCTTTTCAACCCTTTTGAATCCTCAATCTCTAATTTGAATTCTCAAGTTTTTTGCAATCAAATTGACCACTCGTAGCCTTTGAACTGGCCAAACCTAGCGCACTGTACGGACTGGGTTGGCTGAACCTGTTCAGTTTTGTTTTTGCGGATCTTTTCTGTCCTTTTGAATGCTCAATCTCTAATTTGAATCCCGATGTTTTTCCCCATCAAATAGACCAATTGTAGCACTTGTATCAGCCAACCCTAGCTCACTGTACGGACTGGGTTAGCTGAACTGGTTCATTCTTGTTTTTGCAGATCTTTTCTAGCCTTTTGAACCCTCAATCTCTAATTTGAATCCTGAGGTTTTTTCCCATCAATTTGACCACTTCTAGCACCTGTATCAGCTAACTCTAGCTCGCTGTACGGACTGGGTTAGCTGAACCGGTTTAATCTTTTTTTGTTGATCTTTTCTATCCCTTTGAATCCTCAATCTCTAATTTGATTGTTGATATTTTTTCCCAATAAATTGAGCACTTTTAGCACCTGTATCAGCCAACCCTAGCTCACTGTACGGACTGGGTTAGTTGAAACGGTTTAGTCTTGTTTTTGCTGACCATTTCTGTCCTTTTGAATCATCAATCTCTAATTTGATTGTTGATATTTTTTCCCAAAAAATTGACCACTTCTAGCCCCTGCATCCGCCAAACCTAGCTCACTATACGGACTGGATTAGCTGAACCGGTTCAGTCTTGTATTTGCATATCTTCTCTACCCTTTTGAATCCTCAATTTGTAAATTGACAACTCGTAGCCTTTGAATCGGCAAACCCTAGCCCACTGTACAGACTGGGTTAGCTGAACTGGTTCAGTTTGGTTTTTGCAGATCTTTTCTATCCTTTTGAATCCTGAATCTCTAATTTGGATCCTGATATTTTTTCCCACCAAATTGACCACTTCTAGCAACTGTATAAGCCAACCCTAGCTCACTGTACAGACGGGGTTAGTTGAACCGGTTCAGTTTCGTTTTTTCAGATCTTTTCAACCCTTTTGAATCTTCAATCTCTAATTTGAATTCTCAAGTTTTTTGCAATCAAATTGACCACTCGAAGCCTTTGAACTGGCCAAACCTAGCGCACTGTACGGACTGGGTTGGCTGAACCTGTTCAGTTTTGTTTTTGCGGATCTTTTCTGTCCTTTTGAATGCTCAATCTCTAATTTGAATCCCGATGTTTTTCCCCAACAAATAGACCAATTGTAGCACTTGTATCAGCCAACCCTAGCTCACTGTACGGACTGGGTTAACTGAACCGGTTCAGTCTTGTTTTTGCAAATCTTTTCTGGCCTTTTGAACCCTCAATCTCTAATTTGAATCCTGAGGTTTTTTCCCATCAATTTGACCACTTTTAGCACCTGTATCAGCTAACTCTAGCTCACTGTACGGATTGGGTTAGCTGAACCGGTTTAATCTTTTTTGTTGATCTTTTCTGTCCTTTTGAATCCTCAATCTCTAATTTGATTGTTGATATTTTTTCCCAATAAATTGAGCACTTCTAGCACCTGTATCAGCCAACCCTAGCTCACTGTACGGACTGGGTTAGTTGAACCGGTTTAGTCTTGTTTTTGCTGACCATTTCTGTCCTTTTGAATCAACAATCTCTAATTTGATTGTTGATATTTTTTCCCAAAAAATTGACCACTTCTAGCCCCTGCATCAGCCAAACCTAGCTCACTATACGGATTGGATTAGCTGAACCGGTTCAGTCTTGTATTTGCATATCTTCTCTACCCTTTTGAATCCTCAATTTGTAAACTGACAACTCGTAGCCTTTGAATCGGCAAACCCTAGCCCACTGTACAGACTGGGTTAGCTGAACTGGTTCAGTTTGGTTTTTGCAGATCTTTTCTATCCTTTTGAATCATGAATCTCTAATTTGGATCCTGATATTTTTTCCCACCAAATTGACCACTTCTAGCAACTGTATAAGCCAACCCTAGCTCACTGTACAGACGGGGTTAGTTGAACCGGTTCAGTTTCGTTTTTTCAGATCTTTTCAACCCTTTTGAATCCTCAATCTCAAATTTGAATCATGATGTTTGTTCCTATCAAATTGACCACTTTTAGCACCTGTATCAGCCAACCCTAGGTCACTGTACGGATTGGATTTGCTGAACCGATTTAGTCTTGTTTTTGGTAATCTTGTCGGTCATTTTGAATCCTCAATCTCTAATTTGATTGTTGATACTTTTTCCCAATAAATTGACCACCTCTAGCCCCTGTATCAGCCAACCCTAGCTCACTGTACGGACTGGATTAGCTAAACCGGTTCAGTCTTGTATTTGCATATCTTCTCTACCCTTTTGAATCCTTAATTTGTAAATTATCCACTCGTAGCCTTTGAATCGGCCAACCCTAGCGCATTGTACAGAGTGGGTTAGCTGAACCGGTTCAGTTTGGTTTTTGCAGATCTTTTCTATCATTTGGAATCCTAATCTCTAATTTGAATCCTGATATTTTTTCCCCCCAAATTGACCACTTCTAGCACCTGTATAAGCCAACGATAGCTCACTGTACGGACTGAGTTAGCTGAACCGGTTCAGTTTCGTTTTTTCAGATCTTTTCTACCCTTCTGAATCCTCAATCTCTATTTTGAATTCTCAACTTTTTTCCAATCAAATTGACCACTCGTAGCCTTTGAACCGGCCAAACCTAGCGCACTGTACGGACTGGGTTGGCTGAACCTGTTCAGTTTTGTTTTTGCGGATCTT
Source organism: Prunus avium (assembly GCF_965620075.1). NCBI lineage: Eukaryota > Viridiplantae > Streptophyta > Magnoliopsida > Rosales > Rosaceae > Prunus > Prunus avium. The sequence goes on along the minus strand of NC_142284.1, from coordinate 38,311 downwards.
TTCTGTCCTTTTTAATGCTCAATCTCTAATTTGAATCCCGATGTTTTTCCCCAACAAATAGACCAATTGTAGCACTTGTATCAGCCAACCCTAGCTCACTGTACGGACTGGGTTAACTGAACCGGTTCAGTCTTGTTTTTGCAAATCTTTTCTGGCCTTTTGAACCCTCAATCTCTAATTTGAATCCTGAGGTTTTTTCCCATCAATTTGACCACTTCTAGCACCTGTATCAGCTAATTCTAGCTCACTGTATGGACTGGGTTAGCTGAACCGGTTTAATCTTTTTTTGTTGATCTTTTCTATCCCTTTGAATCCTCAATCTCTAATTCGATTGTTGATATTTTATCCCAATAAATTGACCACTTCTAGCCCCTGTATCAGCGAATCCTAGCTCACTGAACGGACTGGATTAGGTGAACCGGTTCAGTCTTGTATTTTTATATCGTCTCTACCCTTTTGAATCTTCAATTTGTAATTTGAATTCTCATTTTTTTCCTATCAAATTGACAACTCGTAGCCTTTGAACCGTCCAAACCTAGCGCAGTGTACGGACTGGGTTGGTTGAATCTGTTCAGTTTTGTTTGGCGGATCTTTTGTCCTTTTGAATGCTCAATCTCTAATTTGAATCCTAATGTTTTCCCCCATCAAATTGACCAATTCTAGCACTTGTATTAGCCAACCCTAGCTCACTGTACAGTGGTACGGGCTGGGTTAGCTGAACCGGTACAATCTTGTTTTCGCAGACCTTTTCAACCCTTTTGAATCCTCAATCTCAAATTTGAATCATGATGTTTGTTCCTATCAAATTGACCACTTTTAGCACCTGTATCAGCCAACCCTAGGTCACTGTACGGATTGGATTTGCTGAACCGATTTAGTCTTGTTTTTGGTAATCTTGTCGGTCATTTTGAATCCTCAATCTCTAATTTGATTGTTGATACTTTTTCCCAATAAATTGACCACCTCTAGCCCCTGTATCAGCCAACCCTAGCTCACTGTACGGACTGGATTAGCTAAACCGGTTCAGTCTTGTATTTGCATATCTTCTCTACCCTTTTGAATCCTTAATTTGTAAATTATCCACTCGTAGCCTTTGAATCGGCCAACCCTAGCGCATTGTACAGAGTGGGTTAGCTGAACCGGTTCAGTTTGGTTTTTGCAGATCTTTTCTATCATTTGGAATCCTAATCTCTAATTTGAATCCTGATATTTTTTCCCCCCAAATTGACCACTTCTAGCACCTGTATAAGCCAACGATAGCTCACTGTACGGACTGAGTTAGCTGAACCGGTTCAGTTTCGTTTTTTCAGATCTTTTCTACCCTTCTGAATCCTCAATCTCTATTTTGAATTCTCAACTTTTTTCCAATCAAATTGACCACTCGTAGCCTTTGAACCGGCCAAACCTAGCGCACTGTACGGACTGGGTTGGCTGAACCTGTTCAGTTTTGTTTTTGCGGATCTTTTCTGTCCTTTTTAATGCTCAATCTCTAATTTGAATCCCGATGTTTTTCCCCAACAAATAGACCAATTGTAGCACTTGTATCAGCCAACCCTAGCTCACTGTACGGACTGGGTTAACTGAACCGGTTCAGTCTTGTTTTTGCAAATCTTTTCTGGCCTTTTGAACCCTCAATCTCTAATTTGAATCCTGAGGTTTTTTCCCATCAATTTGACCACTTCTAGCACCTGTATCAGCTAATTCTAGCTCACTGTATGGACTGGGTTAGCTGAACCGGTTTAATCTTTTTTTGTTGATCTTTTCTATCCCTTTGAATCCTCAATCTCTAATTCGATTGTTGATATTTTATCCCAATAAATTGACCACTTCTAGCCCCTGTATCAGCGAATCCTAGCTCACTGAACGGACTGGATTAGGTGAACCGGTTCAGTCTTGTATTTTTATATCGTCTCTACCCTTTTGAATCTTCAATTTGTAATTTGAATTCTCATTTTTTTCCTATCAAATTGACAACTCGTAGCCTTTGAACCGTCCAAACCTAGCGCAGTGTACGGACTGGGTTGGTTGAATCTGTTCAGTTTTGTTTGGCGGATCTTTTGTCCTTTTGAATGCTCAATCTCTAATTTGAATCCTAATGTTTTCCCCCATCAAATTGACCAATTCTAGCACTTGTATTAGCCAACCCTAGCTCACTGTACAGTGGTACGGGCTGGGTTAGCTGAACCGGTACAATCTTGTTTTCGCAGACCTTTTCTATCCTTTTGAATCCTCAATCTCAAATTTGAATCATGATGTTTGTTCCTATCAAATTGACCACTTTTAGCACCTGTATCAGCCAACCCTAGGTCACTGTACGGATTGGATTTGCTGAACCGATTTAGTCTTGTTTTTGGTAATCTTGTCGGTCATTTTGAATCCTCAATCTCTAATTTGATTGTTGATACTTTTTCCCAATAAATTGACCACCTCTAGCCCCTGTATCAGCCAACCCTAGCTCACTGTACGGACTGGATTAGCTAAACCGGTTCAGTCTTGTATTTGCATATCTTCTCTACCCTTTTGAATCCTTAATTTGTAAATTATCCACTCGTAGCCTTTGAATCGGCCAACCCTAGCGCATTGTACAGAGTGGGTTAGCTGAACCGGTTCAGTTTGGTTTTTGCAGATCTTTTCTATCATTTGGAATCCTAATCTCTAATTTGAATCCTGATATTTTTTCCCCCCAAATTGACCACTTCTAGCACCTGTATAAGCCAACGATAGCTCACTGTACGGACTGAGTTAGCTGAACCGGTTCAGTTTCGTTTTTTCAGATCTTTTCTACCCTTCTGAATCCTCAATCTCTATTTTGAATTCTCAACTTTTTTCCAATCAAATTGACCACTCGTAGCCTTTGAACCGGCCAAACCTAGCGCACTGTACGGACTGGGTTGGCTGAACCTGTTCAGTTTTGTTTTTGCGGATCTTTTCTGTCCTTTTTAATGCTCAATCTCTAATTTGAATCCTGATGTTTTCCCCCATCAAATTGACCAATTGTAGCACTTGTATCAGCCAACCCTAGCTCACTGTACGGACTGGGTTAACTGAACTGGCTTAGTCTTGTTTTGGTTGATCTTTTCTGTCGTTTTGAATCCTCAATCTCTAGTTTGATTGTTGATATTTTTCGCATTAAATTGACCACTTCTGGCCCCTGTATCAGCCAACCCTAGCTCACTGTACGGACTGGATTAGCTGAACCGATTTGGTCTTGTACTTGGATATCTTCTCTACCCTTTTGAATCCTCAATTTGTAAATTGACCACCCGTAGCCTTTGAATCGGCCAACTCTAGCCCACTGTACAGACTGGGTTAGCTGAACCGGTTCAGTTTGGTTTTTGAAGATCTTTTCTATCCTTTTGAATCCTCAATCTCTAATTTGAACCTTGATATTTTTTCCCACCAAATTGACCACTTGTATTACCTGTATAAGCCAACCCTAGCTCACTGTACGGACTGGGTTAGCTGAACCGGTTCAGTTTCGTTTTTTCAGACCTTTTCTACCCTTTTGAATCCTCAATCTCAAATTTGAATTCTCAAGTTTTTTCCAATCAAATTGACCACTCGTAGCCTTTGAACCGGCCAAACCTAGCGCACTGTACGGACTAGGTTGGGTGAACCTGCTCAGTTTTGTTATTGCGGATCTTTTCTGTCCCTTTGAATGCTCAATCTCTAATTTGAATCCTGATGTTTTTCCCCATCAAATTGACCGATTGTAGCACTTGTATCAGCCAACCCTAGCTCACTGTACGGACTGGGTTAGCTGAACCGGTTCAGTATTGTTTTTGCAGATCTTTTCAGTCCTTTTGAATCCTCAATCTCTAATTTGAATCCAGATGTTTTTTCCCATCAATTTGCCCACTTCTAGCACCTGTATCAGCCAACCCTAGCTCATTGTACGGACAGGGTTAGCTGAACCCTTTTAGTCTTTTTTTTGCTGATATTTTCTGTCCTTTTGAATCCTCTATCTCTAATTCGATTGTTCATATTTTTTCCCAATAAATTGACCAACTCTAGCCCCTGTATTAGCCAACCCTAGCTCACTTTACGGACTGTATTAGCTGAACTGGTTCAGTCATGTATTTTTATATCTTCACTACCCTTTTGAATTCTCAATTTGAAATTTGAATTCTCATCTTTTTTCCTATCAAATTGACCACTCGTAGCCTTTGAACCGGCCAAACCTAGCGCACTGTACGGATTGGATTGGCTGAACCTGTTCAGTTTTGTTTTGCAGATTGTTTCTGTCCTTTTGAATGCTCAATCTCTAATTTGAATCCTGATGTTTTTCCCCATTAATTTGACCAATTCTAGTACTTGTATCAGCCAACCGTAGCTCACTGTACGGTGGTACGGGCTAGGTTAGCTGAACTGGTTCAGTCTTGTTTTTGCAGATCTTTTCTGTCCTTTTAAATCCTCAATCTCTAATTTGAATCCTGATATTTTTTCCCATCAATTTGACCACTGTGGCACCTGTATCAGCCAACCCTAGCTCACTGTACGGACTGGGTTAGCTGAACCGGTTCAGTTTCGTTTCTTCAGATCTTTTCTACCCTTTTGAATCCTCAATCTCAAATTTGATTTTTGAAATTTGTCCCCAATAAATTGATAACTTCTAGCCGCTGTATCAGCCAACCTCAGCTCACTGTACGAACTGGATTAGCTGAACCGGTTCAGTCCTGTATTTGCATATCCTAGCGAACTGTACAGACTGGGTTCGCTTTACCGGTTTTTTTTTTTTTTTTTTTGCAGATCTTATCTATCCTTTGGAATCCCAAATCTCTAATTTGAATACTGATATTTTTTCCAATCAAATTCACCGGTTCTAGCACCTGTATCAGCCAACCCTAGCTCACTGTACGGACTGTGTTAGCTGAACCGGTTCCATTTCATTTTTTCAGATCTTTTCTACCCTTTTGAATCCTCAATCTCTAATTTGAATTCTCAACTTTTTTCCAATCAAATTGACCACTCGTAGCCTTTGAAGCGGACAAACCTAGCGCAGTGTACGAACTGGGTTAGCTGAACCGGTTCAGTCTTGTTTTTGCAGATCTTTACTGTCCTTTTGAATCCTCAATCTCTAATTGGAATCGTGATATTTTTTCCCACAAAATTGACCACTTCTTGCACCTGTATCAGCCAACCCTAGCTCACCGTACAGACTAGTTTAGCTGAACCGGTTTAGTTTCATTTTTCCAGATCTTTTCTACCCTTTTGAATCCTCAATCTCTAATTTGAATTCTCATCTTTTTTCCTATCAAATTGACCACTCGTAGCCTTTGAATCGGCCAACCCTAGCGCACTGTACAGACTGGGTTAGCTGAACCGGTTTACTTTCGTTTTTTCAGATCCTTTCTACCTTTTGAATCCTCAATCTCTAATTTGAATCCTGATGTCTTTTCCTATCAATTTGACCACTTCTAGCACCTGTATCAGCTAACCCTAGCTCACTGTACGGACTGGGTTAGCTGAACCGGTTTTGTCTTGTTTTTGTTGATCTTTTCTGTCCTTTTGAATCCTCAATATCTAATTTGATTGTTGATATTTTTACCCAATAAATTGACCACTTCTAGCTCCTGTATCCGCCAACCCTACCTCACTGTACGGACTGGATTAGCTGAACCGGTTCAGTCTTGTATTTGCATATCTTCTCTACCCTTTTGAATCCTCAATTTGTAAACTGACCACTCGTAGCCTTTGAATTGGGCAACCCTAGCCCACTGTACAAGTTGGGTTATATGAACCGGTTCAGTTTGGTTTTTGCAGATCTTTTCTATCCTTTTTAATCCTCAATCCCTAACTTGAACCCTGATATTTTTTCCCACCAAATTGACAACTTGTATTACCTGTATAAGCCAACCCTAGCTCACTGTACGGACTGGGTTAGCTGAACCGGTTCAGTTTCATTTTTTCAGACCTTTTCTATCCTTTTGAATCCTCAATCTCTAATTTGAATTCTCAAGTTTTTTCCAATCAAATTGACCACTCGTAGCCTTTGAACTGGCCAACCCTGGCACACTGTACGGACTAGGTTGGGTGAACATGCTCAGTTTTGTTTTTGCGGATCTTTTCTGTCCTTTTGAATCCTCAATCTCTGATTAGAATCCTGATGTTTTTTCCCATCCATTTGCCCACTTCTAGCACCTGTATCAGCCAAACCTAGCTCATTGTACGAACAGGGTTAGCTGAACCGGTTTAGTCTTTTTTTTGCTGATCTTTTCTGTCCTTTTGAATCCTCAATCTCTAATTCGATTGTTGATATTTTTTCCCAATAAATTGTCCACTTCTAGCCCCTGTATCAGCCGACCCTACCTCACTGTACGGACTAGATTAGCTGAACCGGTTCGGTATTGTATTTGCATATCTTCTCTACCCTTTTGAATCCTCAATTTGTGAATTGACCACTCGTAGCCGTCTAATCGGCCAACCCTAGCGCACTCTACAGACTGGGTTAGCTGAACCGGTTCAGTTTGGTTTTTGCAGATCTTTTCTATCCTTTTGAATCCTCAATCTCTAATTTGAATCCTGATATTTTTTCCCACCAAATTGACCACTTCTAGCACCTGTATCAGCCAATCCAAGCTCGCTGTACGGACTGGGTTAGCTGAACCGGTTCAGTTTCGTTTCTTCAGATCTTTTCTACCCTTTTGAATCCTCAATTTCTAATTTGAATTCTCATCTTTTTTCCAATCAAATTGACCACTCGTAGCCTTTGAAACGGACAAACCTAGCGCACTGTACGGACAGGGTAAGATGAACCGGTTCCGTCTTGTTTTTGCAGATCTTGATTGTCCTTTTGAATCCTCAATCTCTAATTGGAATCATGATATTTTTTCCCACCAAATTGATCACTTCTTGCACCTGTATCAGCCAACCCTAGCTCACCGTACAGACTGGGTTAGCTGAACCGGTTTAGTTTCGTTTTAACAGATCTTTTCTACCCTTTTGAATCCTCAATCTCTAATTTCAATTGTCATCTTTTTTCCTATCAAATTGACCACTCGTAGCCTTTGAATCGGCCAACCCTAGCGCACTGTACAGACTGGGTTAGCTGAATCGGTTCAGTTTTATTTTTGCAGATCCTTTCTATCCTTTCGAATCCTCAGTCTCTAATTTGAATCCTTCTATTTTTTCCCCCCAAATTGACCACTTCTAGCACCTGTATCAGCCAACCCGAGCTCACAGTACGGACTGGATAAGCTGAACCGGTTCACTTTCGTTTTTCAGGTCTTTTCTACCCTTTTGAATCCTCAATCTCTAATTTGAATCTTGATGTTTTTTCCCATCAATTTGACCACTTCTAGCACCTGTGTCAACTAACCCTAGCTCACTGTACGGACTGGGTTAGCTGAATCGGTTTTGTCTTGTTTTTTTTATCTTTTCTGTCCTTTTGAATCCTCAATCTCTAATTTGATTGTTGATATTTTTACCCAATAAATTGACCACTTCTAACCCCTGTATCAGCCAACCCCACCTCACTGTACGAACTGGATTAGCTGAACCGGTTCAGTCTTGTATTTGCATATCTTCTCTTCCCTAGCCCACTGTACAGACTGGGTTAGTTGAACCGGTTCAGTTTGGTTTTTGCAGATCTTTTCTATTCTTTTTAATCCCCAATCTCAAATTTGAACCCTGATATTTTTTCCCACCAAATTGACCACTTGTAATTGACCACTTGTATTACCTGTATAAGCCAACCCTAGCTCACTGTACGGACTGGGTTAGCTGAACCGGTTCAGTTTCATTTTTTCAGACCTTTTCTACCCTTTTGAATCCGCAATATCTAATTTGAATTCTCAAGTCTTTTCCAATAAAATTGACCACTCGTAGCCTTTGAACCGGCCAAACCTAGCACACTGTACGGACTAGGTTGGGTGAACCTGCTCAGTTTTGTTTTTGCGGATCTTTTCTGTCCTTTTGAATGCTCAATCTCTGATTTGAATCCTGATGTTTTTCCCCATCAAATTGACCAATTGTAGCACTTGTATCAGCCAACCCTAGCTCACCATACGGACTGGGTTAGTTGAACCGGTTCAGTATTGTTTTTGCAGATCTTTTCTGTACTTTTGAATCCTCAATCTCTAATTTGTATCCTGATGTTTTTTCCCATCCATTTGCCCACTTCTAGCACCTGTATCAGCCAAACCAAGCTCATTGTACGAACAGGGTTAGCTGAACCGGTTTAGTCTTTTTTTTGCTGATCTTTTCTGTCCTTTTGAATCCTCAATCTCTAATTCGATTGTTGATATTTTTTCCCAATAAATTGACCACTTCTAGCCCCTGTATCAGCCGACCCTACCTCACTGTACGGACTAGATTAGCTGAACCGGTTCAGTCTTGTATTTGCATATCTTCTCTACCCTTTTGAATCCTCAATTTGTAAATTGACCACTCGTAGCCTTCGAATCGGCCAACCCTAGCGCACTCTACAGACTGGGTTAGCTGAACCGGTTCAGTTTGGTTTTTGCAGATCTTTTATATCCTTTTGAATCCTCAATCTCTAATTTGAATCCTGATTTTTTTTCCCACCAAATTGACCACTTCTAGCACCTGTATCAGCCAATCCTAGCTCGCTGTACGGACTGGGTTAGCTGAACCGGTTCAGTTTCGTTTCTTCAGATCTTTTCTACCCTTTTGTATGCCCAATTTCTAATTTGAATTCTCATCTTCTTTCCTATCAAATTGACCACTTCTAGCACCTGTATCAGCCAACCCGAGCTCACAGTACGAACTGGGTTAGCTAAACCGGTTCACTTTCGTTTTTCAGATCTTTTCTACCCTTTTGAATCGGCCAACCCTAGCCCATTGTACATACTGGGTTAGCTGAACCGGTTCAGTTTGGTTTTTGCAGATCTTTTCTATCCATTTTAATCCTCAATCTCTAATTTGAACCGTGATATTTTTTCCCACCAAATTGAACACTTGTATTACCTGTATAAGCCAACCCTAGCTCACTGTACGGACTGGGTTAGCTGAACCGGTTCAGTATTGTTTTTGCAGATCTTTTCTATTCTTTTGAATCCTCAATCTCTAATTTGAATCCTGGTGTTTTTTCCCATCAATTTGCCCACTTCTAGCACCTGTATCAGCCAACCCAAGCTCATTGTACGAACAGGGTTTGCTGAACCGGTTTAGACTTTTTTTGCTGATCTTTTCTGTCTTTTTGAATCCTCAATCTCTAATTTGAACCGTGATATTTTTTCCCACCAAATTGACCACTTGTATTACCTGTATAAGCCAACCCTAGCTCACTGTACGGACTGGGTTAGCTGAACCGGTTCAGTTTCGTTTTTTCAGACATTTTCTAACCTTTTGAATACTCAATATCTAATTTGAATTCTCAACTTTTTTGCAATCAAATTGACCACTCGTAGCCTTTGAACCGGCCAAACCTGGCACACTGTACGGACTAGGTGGGGTGAACCTGCTCAGTTTTGTTTTTGCGGATCTTTTCTGTCCTTTTGAATGCTCAATCTCTAATTTGAATCCTGATGTTTTTCCCCATCAAATTGACCAATTGTAGCACTTGTATCAGCCAACCCTAGCTCACTGTACGGACTGGGTTAGGTGAACCGGTTCACTTTCGTTTTTTCAGATCTTTTCTGTCCTTTTGAATCCTCAATCTCTAATTTGAATCCTGATGTTTTTTCCCATCAATTTGCCCACTTCTAGCACCTGTATCAACCAACCCCAGCTCAATGTACGAACAGGGTTAGCTGAACCGGTTTAGTCTTTTTTTTGCGGATCTTTTCTTTCCTTTTGAATCCTCAATCTCAAATTCGATTGTTGATATTTTTTCCCAGTAAATTGACCACTTCTAGCCCCCGTATCAGCCAACCCTACCTCACTGTACAGACTGGATTAGCTGAACCGGTTCAGTCTTGTATTTGCATATCTTCTCTTCCCTTTTGAATCCTCAATCTCTAATTTGAATCCTGATATTTTTTCCCACCAAATTGAGCACTTTTAGCACCTGTATCAGCCAATCCTAGCTCGCTGTACGGACTGGGTTAGCTAAACCGGTTCAGTTTCGTTTCTTCAGATCTTTTCTACCCTTTTGAATCTTCAATTTCTAATTTGAATTGTCATCTTTTTTCCTATCAAATTGACCACTCGTAGCCTTTGAAACGGACAAACCTAGCGCAATGTACGGACAGGGTTAGATGAACCGGTTCAGTCTTGTTTTTGTAGATCTTTATTGTCCTTTTGAATCCTCAATCTCTAATTGGAATCATGATATTTTTTCCCACCAAATTGACCACTTCTTGCCCCTGTATCAGCCAACCCTAGGTCACCGTACAGACTGGGTTAGCTGAACCGGTTTAGCTTCGTTTTTCCAGTTCTTTTCTATCCTTTTGAATCCTTCGCTTTTTTCCTATCAAATTGACCACCCCTAGCCATTGAATTGCCTAACCCTAGCGGACTGTACAGACTGGGTTAGCTGAACCGGTTCAGTTTCGTTTTTTCAGATCTTTTCTACCCTTTTGAATCCTCACTCTCTAAATTGAATTCTCAACTTTTTTCCAATCAAATTGACCACTCGTAGCCTTTTGAACCGGCCAAACCTAGCGCACTGTATGGACTAGATTAGCTGAACCGGTTCAGTCTTGTATTTGCATATCTTCTCTACCCTTTTGAATCCTTAATTTGTACATTGACCACTCGTAGCCTTTGAATCGGCCAACCCTAGCGCACTGTACATATTGGGTTAGCTGAACCGGTTCAGTTTGGTTTTTGCAGATCTTTTCTATCCTTTTGAATCCTCAATCTCTAATTTGAATCCTGATATTTTTTCCCATCAAATTGACCACTTCTAGCACCTGTATAAGCCAAACGTAGCGCACTGTACGGACTGGGTTGGCTGAACCTGTTCAGTTTTGTTTTTGCGGATCTTTTCAGTCCTTTTGAATCCTTAGTCTCTATTTTGAATCCTGATATTTTTCCCCATCAAATTGACCAATTCTAGCACTTGTATCAGCCAACCCTAGCTCACCGTATGGACTGGGTTAGCTGAACCGGTTCAATCTTGTTTTTGCATATCTTTTCTGTCCTTTTGAATCCCCAATCTCAAATTTGATTGTTGATATTTTTTCCCAATAAATTGACCACTTCTATCCCTTGTATCAGCGAACCCTAGCTCACTGTACGGACTGGATTAGCTGAACCAGTTCAGTCTTGTATTTGTATATCTTCTCTACCCTTTTGAATCCTCAATTTGTAATTTGAATTCTCATCTTTTTTCCTAACAAATTGACCACTCGTAGCCTTTGAATCGGCCAACCCTAGAGCACTGTACAGATTGGGTTAGCTGAACCGATTCAGTTTTATTTTTACAGATCTTTTCTATCCTTTTGAATCCTCAAACTCTAATTTGAATCCTGACATTTTTTCCCACCAAATTGACCACTTCTAGCACCTGTATCAGCAAATCCTAGCTCACTGTACGGACTGGGTTAGATGAACCGGTTCAGTTTCGTTTCTTTAGATCTTTTCTACCCTTTTGAATCCTCAATATCTAATTTGAATTCTCATCCTTTTTCCTATCAAATTGACCACTCGTAGCCTTTGAATCGGCCAACCCTAGCGCACTGTACAGACTGTGTTAGCTAAACCGGTTCAATTTTGTTTTTGCAGTCTCTAATTTGAATCCTTGTATTTTTCCCCACTAAATTGACCACTTCTAGCACCTGTATCAGCCAACCCGAGCACATTGTACGGACTGGGTTAGCTGAATCGGTTTAGTCTTTTTTTTGCTGATCTTTTCTGTCCTTTTGAATCCTCAATCTCTAATTTGATTGTTGATATTTTTTCCCAAAAAATTGACCACTTCTAGCCCCTGTATCAGCCAACCCTAGCTCGCTGTACGGACTGGATTAGCTGAATCGGTTCAGTCTTGTATTTGCATATCTTCTCTACCCTTTTGAATCCTCAATTTGTAAATTGACCATTCGTAGCCTTTGAATCGGCCAACCCTAGCGCACTGTACAGACTGGGTTAGCTGAATTCGTTCAGTTTTGTTTTTGCCGATCTTTTCTATCCTTTTGAATCCTCACTCTCTAATTTGAATCCTTGTATTTTTTTCCCCCAAATTGACCACTTCAAGCACCTGTATCAGCCAACCCGAGCTCACAGTACGGACTGGGTTAGCTGAACCGGTTCAGTCTTGTTTTTGCAAATCTTATCTGTCCATTTGAATCCTCAATCTCTAATTTGAATCCTGAGGTTTTTCCCCATCAATTTGCCAACTTCTAGCACCTGTATCAGCTAACCCTAGCTCACTGTACGGACTGGGTTAGCTAAACCGGTTCAGTTTCGTTTCTTCAGATCTTTTCTACCCTTTCGAATCCACAATCTCTAATTTGAATTCTCATCTTTTTTCCAATCAAATTGACCACTCGTAGCCTTTGAATCGGCCAACCCTAGCGCACTGTACAGCTGGGTTAGCTGAACCGGTTCACTTTTGTTTTTGCAGATCTCTTCTATCCTTTTGAATCCTCAGTCTCTAATTTGAATCCTTGTATTTTTTACCACCAAATTGACCACTTCTAGCACCTGTATCAGCCAACCCGAGCTCACAGTAGAGACTGGGTTAGCTGAACCGGTTCGGTTTCGTTTTTTAAGATCTTTTGTACTCTTTGGAATCCTCAATCTCTAATTTGAATCCTGATGTTTTTTCCCATCAATTTGACCACTTCTAGCACCTGTATCAGCTAACCCTAGCTCACTCTAAGGACTGGGTTAGCAGAACCGGTTTAGTCTTGTTTTTGTTGATATTTTCCATCTTTTTGAATCCTCAATCTCTACTTTGATTGTTGATATTTTTTCCCAATAAATTGACCACTTCTAGCGCCTGTATCAGCCAACCCCAGCTCACGGTAGGGACTGGATTAGCTGAACCGGTTCAGTCTTGTATTTGCATATCTTCTCTACCCTTTTGAATCCTCAATTTGTAAATTGACCACTTGTAGCCTTTGAATCGGCCAACCCTAGCGCACTGTACAGACTGGGTTTGCTGAACTGGTTCAGTTTTGTTTTTGCCGATCTTTTCTATCCTTTTGAATCCTCAGTCTCTAATTTGAATCCTTGTATTTTTTCCCCCCAAATTGACCACTTCTAGCAATCGTATCAGCCAACCCGAGCTCACAGTACGGACTGGGTTAGCTGAACCGGTTCAGTTTCGTTTTTTCAGATCTTTTCTACCCTTTTGAATACTCAATCTCTAATTTGAATCCTGATGTTTTTTCCCATCAATGTGACCACTTCTAGCACCTGTATCAGCTAACCCTAGCCCACTGTACGGACTGGGTTAGCTGAATTGGTTTAGTCTTGCTTTTGTTGATCTTTTCTGTCCTTTTGAATCCTCAATCTCTAATTTGATTGTTCATATTTTTTCCCAATAAAATGACCACTTCTAGCACCTGTATCAGCCAACCCTATCTCACTGTACGGACTGGGTTAGCTGAACCGGTTTAGTCTTGTTTTTGCTGACCTTTTCTGTCCTTTTGAATCCCCAATCTCTAATTTGATTGTTGATATTTTTTCCCAAAAAATTGACCACTTCTAGCCCCTGTATCAGCCAACCCCAGCTCACTGTAGGGACTGGATTAGCTGAACCGGTTCAGTCTTGTATTTGCATATCTTCTCTACCCTTTTGAATCCTCAATTTGTAAATTGACCACTCGTAGCCTTTGAACCGGCCAACCCTAGCGCACTGTACAAACTGGGTTAGCTGAACCGGTTCAGTATGGTTTTTGCAGATCTTTTCTATCCTTTTGAATCCTCAATCTCTAATTTGAATCCTGATATATTTTCCCATCAAATTGACCACTTCTAGCACCTGTATAAGCCAACCATAGCTCACTGTACGGACTGGGTTAGTTGAACCTGTTCAGTTTCGTTTTTTCAGATCTTTTCTACCCTTTTGATTCCTCAAACTCTAATTTGAATTCTCAACTTTTTTCCAATCAAATGGACCACTCGTAGCCTTTGAACCGGCCAAACCTAGCGCACTGTACGAACTGGGTTGGCTGAACCTGTTCAGTTTTGTTTTTGCGAATGTTTTCTGTCCTTTTGAATGCTCAATCTCTAATTTGAATCCTGATGTTTTTCCCCATCAAATTGACCAATTGTAGCACTTGTATCAGCCAACCCTAGCTCGCTGTACGGACTGGGTTAGCTGAAACGGTTCAGTCTTGTTTTTGCTGATCTTATCTGTCCATTTGAATCCTCAATTTGTAAATTGACCACTTGTACCCTTTGAATCGGCCAACCCTAACGCACTGTAAAGACTGGGTTAGCTGAACTGGTTCAGTTTTGTTTTTGCCGATCTTTTCTATCCTTTTGAATCCTTGTATTTTTTCCCCCCAAATTGACCACTTCTAGCATCCGTATCACCCAACCCGAGCTCACAGTACGGATTGGGTTAGCTGAACCGGTTCAGTTTCGTTTTTTCAGATCTTTTCTACCCTTTTGAATCCTCAATCTCTAATTTGAATCCTGATGTTTTTTACCATCAATTTGACCACTTCTAGCACCTGTATCAGCTAACCCCAGCTCACTTTACGGACTGGGTTAGCTAAACCGATTTTGTCTTGTCTTTGTTAATCTTTTCTGTCCTTTTGAATCCTCAATCTCTAATTTGATTGTTGATATTTTTTCCCAATAAATCGAACACTTCTAGCCCCTGTATCAGCCAACCCTAACTCACTGTACGGACTGGATTAGCTGAACCGGTTCAGTCTTGTATTTGCATATCTTCTCTACCCTTTTGAATCCTCAATTTGTAAAGTGACCACTTGTAACCTTTGAATCGGCCAACCATAGCCCACCGTACAGACTGGGTTAGTTGAACCGGTTCAGTTTCGTTTTTTCAGATCTTTTCTACCCTTTTGAATCCTCAATCTCTAATATGAATTCTCAACTTTTTTCCAATCAAGTTGAACACTCATAGCCTTTGAAACGGCCAAACCTAGCGCACTGTACAGACTGGGTTGGCTGAACCTGTTTAGTTTTGTTTTTGCGAATCTTTTCTGTCCTTTTGATTGCTCAATCTCTAATTTGAATCCTGATGTTTTTCCCCATAAAATTGACCAATTGTAGCACTTGTATCAGCCAACCCAAGCTCACTGTACGCACTGGGTTAGCTGAACTGGTTCAGTCTTGTTTTTGCAGATCTTATCTGTCATTTTGAATCCTCAATCTCTAATTTGAATCCTGATGTTTTTTCCCATCAATTTGCCAACTTCTAGCACCTGTATCAGTTAACCCTAGCTCACTGTACGGACTGGGTTAGCTGAACTGGTTTAGTCTTGTTTTTGTGGATCTTTTCTGTCCTTTTGAATCCTCAATTTCTAATTTGATTGTTGATATTTTTTCCCAATAAATTGACCACATCTAGCCCCTGTATCAGCCAACCCTAGCTCACTGTACGGACTGGATTAACTGAACCGGTTCAGTCTTGTATTTGAATATGTTCTCTACCCTTTTGAATCCTCAATTTGTAAATTGACCACTTGTAGCCTTTGAATCGGCCAACCCTAGCCCACTGTACAGACTGGGTTAGCTGAACCGGTTCAGTCTTGTTTTTGTTTGATCTTTTCTGTCCTTTTGAATCCTCAGTCTCTAATTTGATTGTAGATATTTTTTCCCAATAAATTGACCACTTCTAGCCCCTGTATCAGCCAACCCTAGCTCACTATACGGACTGGATTAGCTGAACTGGTTCAGTCTTGTATTTGCATATCTTCTCTTCCCTTTTGAATCCTCAATTTGTAAATTGACCACTCGTAGCCTTTGAATCGGCCAACCTTAGCGCACTGTACAGACTGGGTTAGCTGAACTGGTTCAGTTTTGTTTTTGCCGATCTTTTCTATCCTTTTGAATCCTCAGTATCTAATTTGAATCCTTCTATTTTTTCCCCCCAAATTGACCACTTCTAGCACTTGTATCAGCCAACTCGAGCTCACAGTACGGACTGGGTTAGCTGAACCGGTTCAGTTTCGTTCTTTCAGATCTTTTCTACCCTTTTGAATCCTCAATCTCTAATTTGAATATTGATGTTTTTTCCCATCAATTTGACCACTTCTAGCACCTGTATCAGCTAACCCTAGCTCACGGTACGGACTGGGTTAGCTAAACTGGTTTAGTCTTGCTTTTGTTGATCTTTTCTATCCTTTTGAATCCTCAATCTCTAATTTGATTGTTCATATTTTTTACCAATAAAATGACCACTTCTAGTACCTGTATCAGCCAACCCTAGCTCACTGTACGGACTAGGTTAGCTGAACCGGTTCAGTCTTGTTTTTGCAGATCTTTTCTGCCCTTTTGAATCCTCAATCTCTAATTTGAACCCTGGTATTTTTTCCCAACAAATTGACCACTTCGGGCACCTGTATCAGCCAACCCTAGCTCACTCTACGGACTGGGTTAGTTGAACCGGTTTAGTCTTGTTTTTGCAGAACCTTTCTGCCCTTCTGAATCCCCAATCTCTAATTTGAACCCTGGTATTTTCTCTCATCAAATTGACCACTTCTAGCACCTGTATCAGCCAACCGTAGCTGAACCGGTTCAGTCCTGTTTTTGCGGATCTTTAATTTGAATTCCCATCTTTTTTGCAATCAAATTGACAACTCGTAGACTTTGAACCGGCCAACCCTAGCGCACTGTAAGCACTATATTGGCTGAACCGTTTAGCACCTGTATTAGCCAACCCTTCTAGCACCTGTATTAGCCAACCCTAGCTCACTGTACGGACTGGGTTAGCTGAACCGGTTCAGTCTTGTTTTTGCAGATCTTTTCTGCCCTTTTGAATCCTCAATCTCTAAATTGAATCCTGATGTTTTCTCCCATCAAATTGACCACTTCTAGCACCTGTATCAGCCAACCCTAGCTCACTGTACGGACTGGGTTAGTTGAACCGGTTCAGTCCTGTTTTTGCGGATCTTGTCTGCCCTTTGGAATCCTCAATCTCTAATTTGAATCCTAATGTTTTCTCCCATCAAATTGACCACTTCTAGCACCTGTATCAGCCAACCCTAGGTCACTATACGGTCTGGGTTAGCTGAACCGGTTTAGTCTTGTTTTTGCTGATATTGTCTGCCCTTTTGACCACTTCTAGCACCTGTATCAGCCAACCCTAGCTCACTCTACGGACTGGGTTAGCTGAACCGATTTAGTCGTGTTTTCGCGGAACTTTTGACCTTCTGAATCCTCAGTCTCTAATTTGAACCCTGGTATTTTCACATATCAAATTGACCACTTCTAGCACCTGTATCAACCAACCGTAGCTCACGGAACGGACTGGGTTAGCTGAACCGGTTCAGTCTTGTTTTTGCGTATATTTTCCACCCTTTTGAATCCTCAATCTTTAATTTGAATTCCCATCTTTTTTGCAATGAAATTGACAACTCGTAGACTTTGAACCGGCCAACCCTAGCGCACTGTAAGCACTGTATTGGCTGAACCGGTTCAGTTTTATTTTTGCAGGTCTTTTCTATCCTTTTGAATCCTCAATCTCTAATTTGTATCCTGTTATTTTTCCCCATCAAATTGACCACTTCTAGCACCTGTATTAGCCAACCCTAGCTCACTGTACGGACTGGGTTAGCTGAACCGGTTCAGTCTTGTTTTTACAGATCTTTTATGCCGTTTTGAATCCTCAATCTCTAATTTGTATCCTGCTATTTTTCCCCATCAAATTGACCACTTTTAGCACCTGTATCAGCCAACCCTAGCTCACTGTACGGACTGGGTTGGCTGAACCGGTTCATTCTTGTTTTTGCATATCTTTTTTGCCCTTTTGAATCCTAAATCTCTAATTTGAACCCCGATGTTTTTTCCCAACAAATTGACCACTTCTAGCACCTGTATCAGCCAACCGTTGCTCACGGAACGGACTGGGCTAGCTGAAACGGTTCAGTCTTGTTTTTGCGGATATTTTCCCCCCTTTTGAATCCTCAATCTCTAATTTAAACCCTGATGTTTTTTCCTAACAAATTGACCACTTCTAGCACCTGTATCAGCCAACCCTATCTCACTATACGGACTGGGTTAGCTGAACCGATTCAGTCTTATTTTTGCATATCTTTTCTGCCCTTTTGAATCCTCAATCTCTAATTTGAACACTGATGTTTTTTCCCAACAAATTGACCACTTCTAGCACCTGTATCAGCCAACCCTAGCTCACTCTACGGACTGGGTTAGCTGAATTGATTTAGTCTTGTTTTTGCAGAACTTTTCTGTCCTTCCGATTCCTCAATCTCTAATGTGAACCCTGGTATTTTCTCCCATCAAATTGACCACTTCTAGCACCTGTATCAGCCAACCGTAGCTCACGGAACGGACTGGGTTAGCTGAACCGGTTCAGTCTTGTTTTTGCTAATGTTTTTCACCCTATTGAATCCTCAATCTCTAATTTGAACCCTGATGTTTTTTCCCAACAAATTGACCACTTCTAGCACCTGTATCTGCCAATCCTAGCTCACTGTACGGTCTGGGTTAGCTGAACCGGTTCAGTCTTGCCTTTGCAGATCTTTTCTGCCCTTTTGAATCATCAATCTCCAATTTCAATTCCCATCCTTTTTCCACTCAAATTGACAAGTCGTAGACTTTGAACAGGCCAACCCAAGCGCATTGTAAGGACTGTATTGGCTGAACCGGTTCAGTTTTGTTTTTGCAGATCTTTTCTATCCTTTTGAATCCTCAATCTCTAATTTGTATCCTGTTATTTTTCCCTATTAAATTGACCAGTTCTAGCACCTGTATCAGCCAACCTTAGCTCTCTGTACGGACTGGGTTAGCTGAACCGGTTTAGTCTGGTTTTTGCTGATCTTCTCTGCCCTTTGGAATCCCCAATCTCTAATTTGAATCCTGATGTTTTCTCCCATCAAATTGACCTCTTATAGCACCTGTATCAGCCAACCCTAGCTCACTGTACGGACTGGGTTAGCTGAACCGTTTCAGTCCTGTTTTTGCTGATCTTTTCTGCCCTTTCGAATCCTCAATCTCTAATTTGAATCTTGATGTTTTCTCCCATCAAATTGACCACTTCTAGGACCTGTATCAGCCAACCCTAGCTCACTGTACGGACTGGGTTAGCTCAACCGGTTCAGTCTTTTTTTTGCCGAACTTTTATGCCCTTTTGAATCCTCAATCTCTAATTTGAATCCTGATGTTTTTTCCCATCAAATTGACCACTTCTAGCACCTGTATCAGCCAACCCTAGCTCACTGTACGGTCTTGGTTAGCTGAACCGATCCAGTCTTGTTTTTGCAGATCTTTTCCACGCTTTTGAATCCTCAATCTCCAATTTGAATTCCCATCTTTTTTGCAATCAAATTAAAAATTCGTAGACGTTGAACCGGCCAACCCTAGCGCACTGTAAGCACTGTATTTGCTGAACCGGTTCAGTTTTGTTTTTGCAGATCTTTTCTATCCTTTTGAATCCCAAATCTCTAATTTGAATCCCCAATCTCTAATTTGAATCCTGATCATTTCTCCCATCAAATTGACCACTTCTAGCACCTGTATTAGCCAACCCTAGCTCACTGTACGGACTGGGTTAGCTGAATCGGTTCAGTCCTGTTTTTGCTGATCTTTTTTGCCCATTCGAATCCCCAAT
Organism: Prunus avium; assembly: GCF_965620075.1. Classification (NCBI taxonomy): domain Eukaryota; kingdom Viridiplantae; phylum Streptophyta; class Magnoliopsida; order Rosales; family Rosaceae; genus Prunus; species Prunus avium. The sequence goes on along the minus strand of NC_142284.1, from coordinate 18,696 downwards.
CTCTAATTTGAATCTTGATGTTTTCTCCCATCAAATTGACCACTTCTACTACCTGTATCAGCCAACCCTAGCTCACTGTACGGACTGGGTTAGCTGAACCGATTTAGTCTTGTTTTTGCAGAACTTTTCGGCCCTTCCGAATCCTCAATCTCTAATTTGAACCATGGTATTTTCTCCCATCAAATTGACCAATTCTAGCACCTGTATCAGCCCACCATAGCTCACGGAACGGACAGGGTTAGCTGAACTGGTTCAGTCTTGTTGTTGCCGATATTTTCCACCCTTTTGAATCCTCAATCTTTAATTTGAATTCCCATCTTTTTTGCAATCAAATTGACAACTCGTAGACTTTGAACTGGCCAACCCTAGCGCACTGTAAGCACTGTATTGGCTGAACCGGTTCAGTTTTGTTTTTGCAGATCTTTTCTATCCTTTTAAATCCTCAATCTCTAATTTGTATCCTGCTATTTTTCCCCATCAAATTGACCACTTCTAGCACCTGTATTAGCCAACCCTAGCTCACTGTACGGATTGGGTTAGCTGAACCGGTTCAGTCTTGTTTTTGCTGATCTCGTCTGCCCTTTTGAATCGTCAATGTCTAATTTGAATCCTGATGTTTTCTCCCATCAAATTGACCACTTCTAGCACCTGTATCAGCCAACCCTAGCTCACTGTACGGACTGGGTTAGCTGAACCGGTTAAATCTGGTTTTTGCTGATCTTGTCTGCCCTTTGAAATCCTCAATCTCTAATTTGAATCCTGATGTTTTTTCCCATCAAATTGACCACTTCTAGCACATGTATCAGCCAACCCTAGCTCACTGTACGGACTGGGTTAGCTGAACCGGTTCAGTCCTGTTTTTGCTGATCTTTTCTGCCCTTTTGAATCTTCAATCTCTAATTTGAATCCGGATGTTTTTTCCCATCATATTGACCACTTCTAGCACCTGTATCAGCCAACCCTAGCTCACTGTACGGACTGGGTTAGCTGAACCGGTTCAGTCCTGTTTTTGCTGATCTTTTCTGCCCTTTCGAATCCTCAATCTCTAATTTGAATCCTGATGTTTTTTCCCATCAAATTCACCACTTCTAGAACCTGTATCAGCCAACCCTAGCTCACTGTACGGTCTGGGTTAGCTGAACCGGTTCAGTCTTGTTTTTACAGATCTTTTCCACGCTTTTGAATCCTCAATCTCCAATTTGAATTCCCATCTTTTTTGCAATCAAATTGACAACTCGTAGACTTTGAACCGGCCAACCCTAGCGCACTGTAAGCACTGTATTGGCTGAACCGGTTCAGTTTTGTTTTTGCAGATCTTTTCTATCCTTTTGAATCCCCAATCTCTAATTTGAATCCTGATCTTTTCTCCCATCAAATTGACCACTTCTAGCACCTGTATTAGCCAACCCTAGCTCACTGTACGGACTGGGTTAGCTGAATCGGTTCAGTCCTGTTTTTGCTGATCTTTTTTGCCCCTTCGAATCCCCAATCTCTAATTTGAATCTTGATGTTTTCTCCCATCAAATTGACCACTTCTACGACCTGTATTAGCCAACCCTAGCTCACTGTACGGACTGGGTTAGCTGAACCGATTTAGTCTTGTTTTTGCAGAACTTTTCGGCCCTTCCGAATCCTCAATCTCGAATTTGAACCACGGTATTTTCTCCCATCAAATTGACGACTTCTAGCACCTGTATCAGCCAACCATAGCTCACGGAACGGACAGGGATAGCTGAACTGGTTCAGTCTTGTTTTTGCCGATATTTTCCACCCTTTTGAATCCTCAATCTTTAATTTGAATTCCCATCTTTTTTGCAACCAAATTGACAACTCGTAGACTTTGAACTGGCCAACCCTAGCGCACTGTAAGCACTGTATTGGCTGAACCGGTTCAGTTTTGTTTTCGTAGATCTTTTCTATCCTTTTAAATCCTCAATCTCTAATTTGTATCCTGCTATTTTTCCCCATCAAATTGACCACTTCTAGCACCTGTATTAGCCAACCCTAGCTCACTGTACGGACTGGGTTAGCTGAACCGGTTCAGTCTTGTTTTTGCTGATCTTGTCTGCCCTTTTGAATCCTCAATGTCTAATTTGAATCCTGATGTTTTTTCCCATCAAATTGACCACTTCTAGCACTTGTATCAGCCAACCTTAGCTCACTGTACGGATTGGGTTAGATGAACCGGTTTAGTCTTGTTTTTGCTGATCTTGTCTGCCCTTTTGAATCCCCAATCTCTAATTTGAATCCTGATGTTTTTTCCAATCAAATTGACCACTTCTAGCACCTGTATCAGCCAACCGTAGCTGAACCGGTTCAGTCCTGTTTTTGCGGATCTTTAATTTGAATTCCCATCTTTTTTGCAATCAAATTGACAACTCGTAGACTTTGAACCGGCCAACCCTAGCGCACTGTAAGCACTATATTGGCTGAACCGTTTCAGTTTTGTTTTTGCAGATCTTTTATATCCTTTTCAATCCTCAATCTCTAATTTGTATCCTGCTATTTTTCCCTATCAAATTGACCACTTCTAACACCTGTATTAGCCAACCCTAGCTCACTGTACGGACTGGGTTAGCTGAACCGGTTCAGTCTTGTTTTTGCAGATCTTTTCTGCCCTTTTGAATCCTCAATCTCTAATTTGAATCCTGATGTTTTCTCCCATCAAATTGACCACTTCTAGCACCTGTATCAGCCAACCCTAGCTCACTGTACGGACTGGGTTAGTTGAACCGGTTCAGTCCTGTTTTTGCGGATCTTGTCTGCCTTTTGGAATCCTCAATCTCTAATTTGAATCCTAATGTTTTCTCCCATCAAATTGACCACTTCTAGCACCTGTATCAGCCAACCCTAGGTCACTATACGGTCTGGGTTAGCTGAACCGGTTTAGTCTTGTTTTTGCTGATATTGTCTGCCCTTTTGACCACTTCTAGCACCTGTATCAGCCAACCCTAGCTCACTCTACGGACTGGGTTAGTTGAACCGATTTAGTCGTGTTTTCGCGGAACTTTTGACCTTCTGAATCCTCAGTCTCTAATTTGAACCCTGGTATTTTCACATATCAAATTGACCACTTCCAGCACCTGTATCAGCCAACCGTAGCTCACGGAACGGACTGGGTTAGCTGAACCGGTTCAGTCTTGTTTTTGCGTATATTTTCCACCCTTTTGAATCCTCAATCTTTAATTTGAATTCCCATCTTTTTTACAATGAAATTGACAACTCGTAGACTTTGAACCGGCCAACCCTAGCGCACTGTAAGCACTGTATTGGCCGAACCGGTTCAGTTTTATTTTTGCAGATCTTTTCTATCCTTTTGAATCCTCAATCTCTAATTTGTATCCTGTTATTTTTCCCCATCAAATTGACCACTTCTAGCACCTGTATCAGCCAACCCTAGCTCACTGTACGGACTGGGTTAGCTGAACCGGTTCAGTCTTGTTTTTGCAGATCTTTTATGCCCTTTTGAATCCTCAATCTCTAATTTGTATCCTGCTATTTTTCCCCATCAAATTGACCACTTTTAGCACCTGTATCAGCCAACCCTAGCTCACTGTACGGACTGGGTTAGCTGAACCGGTTCATTCTTGTTTTTGCATATCTTTTTTGCCCTTTTGAATCCTAAATCTCTAATTTGAACCCCGATGTTTTTTCCCAACAAATTGACCACTTCTAGCACCTGTATCAGCCAACCGTTGCTCACGGAACGGACTGGGTTAGCTGAAACGGTTCAGTCTTGTTTTTGCGGATATTTTCCCCCCTTTTGAATCCTCAATCTCTAATTTAAACCCTGATGTTTTTTCCCAACAAATTGACCACTTCTAGCACCTGTATCAGCCAACCCTATCTCACTATACGGACTGGGTTAGCTGAACCGATTCAGTCTTATTTTTGCAGATCTTTTCTGCCCTTTTGAATCCTCAATCTCTAATTTGAACACTGATGTTTTTTCCCAACAAATTGACCACTTCTAGCACCTGTATCAGCCAACCCTAGCTCACTCTACGGACTGGGTTAGCTGAACTGATTTAGTCTTGTTTTTGCAGAACTTTTCTGTCCTTCCGATTCCTCAATCTCTAATGTGAACCCTGGTATTTTCTCCCATCAAATTGACCACTTCTAGCACCTGTATCAGCCAACCGTAGCTCACGGAACGGACTGGGTTAGCTGAACCGGTTCAGTCTTGTTTTTGCTAATGTTTTTCACCCTATTGAATCCTCAATCTCTAATTTGAACCCTGATGTTTTTTCCCAACAAATTGACCACTTCTAGCAGATGTATCAGCCAACCCTAGCTCACTTTACGGACTGGGTTAGCTGAACCGGTTTAGTCTTGTTTTTGCTGATCTTGTCTGCCCTTTTGAATCCTCAATCTCTAATTTGAATCCTGAAGTTTTTTCCCATCAAATTGACCACTTCTAGCACCTGTATCTGCCAATCCTAGCTCACTGTACGGTCTGGGTTAGCTGAACCGGTTCAGTCTTGCCTTTGCAGATCTTTTCTGCCCTTTTGAATCATCAATCTCCAATTTCAATTCCCATCCTTTTTCCAATCAAATTGACAAGTCGTAGACTTTGAACAGGCCAACCCAAGCGCACTGTAAGGACTGTATTGGCTGAACCGGTTCAGTTTTGTTTTTGCAGATCTTTTCTATCCTTTTGAATCCTCAATCTCTAATTTGTATCCTGTTATTTTTCCCTATTAAATTGACCAGTTCTAGCACCTGTATCAGCCAACCCTAGCTCACTGTACGGACTGGGTTAGCTGAACCGGTTTAGTCTGGTTTTTGCTGATCTTGTCTGCCCTTTGGAATCCTCAATCTCTAATTTGAATCCTGATGTTTTCTCCCATGAAATTGACCACTTATAGCACCTGTATCAGCCAACCCTAGCTCACTGTACGGACTGGGTTAGCTGAACCGGTTCAGTCCTGTTTTTGCTGATCTTTTCTGCCCTTTCGAATCCTCAATCTCTAATTTGAATCTTGATGTTTTCTCCCATCAAATTGACCACTTCTAGCACATGTATCAGCCAACCCTAGCTCACTGTACGGACTGGGTTAGTTCAACCGGTTCAGTCTTTTTTTTGCCGAACTTTTCTGCCCTTTTGAATCCTCAATCTCTAATTTGAATCCTGATGTTTTTTTCCCATCAAATTGACCACTTCTAGCACCTGTATCAGCCAACCCTAGCTCACTGTACGGTCTGGGTTAGCTGAACCGGTCCAGTCTTGTTTTTGCAGATCTTTTTCACGCTTTTGAATCCTCAATTTCCAATTTGAATTCCCATCTTTTTTGCAATCAAATTAAAAATTCGTAGACTTTGAACCGGCCAACCCTAGCGCACTGTAAGCACTGTATTGGCTGAACCAGATCAGTTTTGTTTTTGCAGATCTTTTCTATCCTTTTATATCCTCAATCTCTAATTTGTATCCGGTTTTTTTTCCCCATCAAATTGACCACTTCTAGCACCTGTATCAGCCAACCCTAGCTCACTGTACGGACTGGGTTGGCTGAACCGATTCAGTCCTGTTTTTGCTGATCTTTTCTGCCCTTTGAAATCCTCAATCTCTAATTTGAATCCTGATGTTTTTTCCCATCAAATTAACCACTTCTAGCACCTGTATCAGCCAACCCTAGCTCACTGTACGGTCTGGGTTAGCTGAACCGGTTCAGTCTTGTTTTTGCGGAACTTTTCTGCCGTTTTGAATCTTCAATCTCTAATTTGAATCCGGATGTTTTTTCCCATCATATTGACCACTTCTAGCACTTGTATCAGCCAACCCTAGCTCACTGTACGGACTGTGTTAGCTGAACCAGTGCAGTCCTGTTTTTGCTGATCGTTTCTGCCCTTTCGAATCCTCAATCTCTAATTTGAATCCTGATGTTTTTTCCCATCAAATTCACCACTTCTAGAACCTGTATCAGCCAACCCTAGCTCATTGTACGGTCTGGGTTAGCTGAACCGGTTCAGTCTTGTTTTTATAGATCTTTTCAACGCTTTTGAATCCTCAATATCCAATTTGAATTCCCATCTTTTTTGCAATCAAATTGACAACTCGTAGACTTTGAACCGGCCAACCCTAGCGCACTGTAAGCACTGTATTTGCTGAACCGGTTCAGTTTTGTTTTTGCAGATCTTTTCTATCCTTTTAAATCCTCAATCTCTACTTTGTATCCTGCTATTTTTCCCCATCAAATTGACCACTTCTAGCACCTGTATTAGCCAACCCTAGCTCACTGTACGGATTGGGTTAGCTGAACCGGTTCAATCTTGTTTTTGCTGATCTCGTCTGCCCTTTTGAATCCTCAATGTCTAATTTGAATCCTGATGTTTTTTCCCATCAAATTGACCACTTCTAGCACATGTATCAGCCAACACTAGCTCACAGTACGGATTGGGTTAGATGAACCGGTTTAATCTTGTTTTTGCTGATCTTGTCTGCCCTTTTGAATCCCCATTCTCTAATTTGAATCCTGATGTTTTTTCCCATCAAATTGACCACTTCTAGCACCTGTATCAGCCAACCCTAGCTCACTGTACGGACTAGGTTAGCTGAACCGGGTTAGTTTGGTTTTTGCAGATCTTGTCTGCCCTTTGGAATCCTCAATTTCTAATTTGAATCCTGATGTTTTCTCCCATCAAATTGACCACTTCTAGCACCTGTATCAGCCAACCCTAGCTCACTGTACGGACTGGGTTAGCTGAACCGGTTAAATTTGGTTTTTGCTGATCTTGTCTGCCCTTTGAAATCCTCAATCTCTAATTTGAATCCTGATGTTTTTTCCCATCAAATTGACCACTTCTAGCACCTGTATCAGCCAATCCTAGCTCACTGTACGGTCTGGGTTAGCTGAACCGGTTCAGTCTTGTTTTTGCGGAACTTTTCTGCCCTTTTGAATCTTCAATCTCTAATTTGAATCCGGATGTTTTTTCCCATCATATTGAACACTTCTAGCACTTGTATCAGCCAACCCTAGCTCACTGTACGGACTGGGTTAGCTGAACCGGTTCAGTCCTGTTTTTGCTGATCTTTTCTGCCCTTTCGAATCCTCAATCTCTAATTTGAATCCTGATGTTTTTTCCCATCAAATTCACCACTTCTAGAACCTGTATCAGCCAACCCTAGCTCACTGTACGGTCTGGGTTAGCTGAACCGGTTCAGTCTTGTTTTTACAGATCTTTTCCCCGCTTTTGAATCCTCAATCTCCAATTTGAATTCCCATCCTTTTTGCAATCAAATTGACAACTCGTAGACTTTGAACCGGCCAACCCTAGCGCACTGTAAGCACTGTATTGGCTGAACCGGTTCAGTTTTGTTTTTGCAGATCTTTTCTATCCTTTTGAATCCCCAATCTCTAATTTGAATCCTGATCTTTTCTCCCATCAAATTGACCACTTCTAGCACCTGTATTAGCCAACCCTAGCTCACTGTACGGAATGGGTTAGATGAATCGGTTCAGTCCTGTTTTTGCTGATCTTTTTTGCCCCTTCGAATCCCCAATCTCTAATTTGAATCTTGATGTTTTCTCCCATCAAATTGACCACTTCTACGACCTGTATCAGTCAACCCTAGCTCACTGTACGGACTGGGTTAGTTGAACCGATTTAGTCTTGTTTTTGCAGAAATTTTCGGCCCTTCCGAATCCTCAATCTCTAATTTGAACCATGGTATTTTCTCCCATCAAATTGACCACTTCTAGCACCTGTGTCAGCCAACCATAGCTCACGGAACGGACAGGGTTAGCTGAACCGGTTCAGTCCTGTTTTTGCCGATATATTCCACCCTTTTGAATCCTCAATCTTTAATTTGAATTCCCATCTTTTTTGCAATCAAATTGACAACTCGTAGACTTTGAACTGGCCAACCCTAGCGCACTGTAAGCACTGTACTGGCTGAACCGGTTCAGTTTTGTTTTTGCAGATGTTTTCTATCCTTTTAAATCCTCAATCTCTAATTTGTATCCTGCTATTTTTCCCCATCAAATTGACCACTTCTAGCACCTGTATTAGCCAACCCTAGCTCACTGTACGGACTGGGTTAGTTGAACCGGTTCAGTCTTGTTTTTGCTGATCTTGTCTGCCCTTTTGAATCCTCAATGTCTAATTTGAATCCTAATGTTTTTTCCCATCAAATTGACCACTTCTAGCACCTGTATCAGCCAACCTTAGCTCACTGTACGGATTGGGTTAGATGAACCAGTTTAGTCTTGTTTTTGCTGATCTTGTCTGCCCTTTTGAATCCCCAATCTCTAATTTGAATCCTGATGTTTTTTCCCATCAAATTGACCACTTCTAGCACCTGTATCAGCCAACCCTAGCTCACTGTACGGACTGGGTTAGCTGAACCGGGTTAGTCTGGTTTTTGCAGATCTTGTCTGCCCTTTGGAATCCTGAATCTCTAATTTGAATCCTGATGTTTTCTCCCATCAAATTGACCACTTCTAGCACCTGTATCAGCCAACCCTAGCTCACTGTACGGACTGGGTTAGCTGAACCGGTTAAGTCTGGTTTTTGCCGATCTTGTCTGCCCTTTGAAATCCTCAATCTCTAATTTGAATCCTGATGTTTTTTCCCATCAAATTGACCACTTCTAGCACCTGTATCAGCCAACCCTAGCTCACTGTACGGTCTGGGTTAGCTGAACCGGTTCAGTCTTGTTTTTGCGGAACTTTTCTGCCCTTTTGAATCTTCAATCTCTAATTTGAATCCGGATGTTTTTTCCCATCATATTGACCACTTCTAGCACTTGTATCAGCCAACCCTAGCTCACTGTACGGACTGGGTTAGCTGAACCGGTTCAGTCCTCTTTTTGCTGATCTTTTCTGCCCTTTCGAATCCTCAATCTCTAATTTGAATCCTGATGTTTTTTCCCATCAAATTGAACACTTCTAGAACCTGTATCAGCCAACCCTAGCTCACTGTACGGATTGGGTTAGATGAACCAGTTTAGTCTTGTTTTTGCTGATCTTGTCTGCCCTTTTGAATCCCCAATCTCTAATTTGAATCCTGATGTTTTTTCCCATCAAATTGACCACTTCTAGCACCTGTATCAGCCAACCCTAGCTCACTGTACGGTCTGGGTTAGCTGAACCGGTTCAGTCTTGTTTTTGCGGAACTTTTCTGCCCTTTTGAATATTCAATCTCTAATTTGAATCCGGATGTTTTTTCCCATCATATTGACCACTTCTAGCACTTGTATCAGCCAACCCAAGCTCACTGTACGGACTGGGTTAGCTGAACCGGTTCAGTCCTGTTTTTGCTGATCTTTTCTGCCCTTTCGAATCCTCAATCTCTAATTTGAATCCTGATGTTTTTTCCCATCAAATTGACCACTTCTAGAACCTGTATCAGCCAACCCTAGCTCACTGTACGGTCTGGGTTAGCTGTACCGGTTCAGTCTTGTTTTTTCAGATCTTTTCCACGCTTTTGAATCATCAATCTCCAATTTGAATTCCCATCTTTTTTGCAATCAAATTGACAACTCGTAGACTTTGAACCGGCCAACCCTAGCGCACTGTAAGCACTGTATTGGCTGAACCGGTTCAGTTTTGTTTTTGCAGATCTTTTCTATTCTTTTGAATCCTCAATCTCTAATTTGAATCCTGATGTTTTCTCCCATCAAATTGACCACTTCTAGCACCTGTGTCAGCCAACCATAGCTCACGGAACGGACAGGGTTAGCTGAACTGGTTCAGTCTTGTTTTTGCCGATATTTTCCACCCTTTGGAATCCTCAATCTTTAATTTGAATTCCCATCTTTTTTGCAATCAAATTGACAACTCGTAGACTTTGAACTGGCCAACCCTAGCGCACTGTAAGCACTGTATTGGCTGAACCGGTTCAGTTTTGTTTTTGCAGACGTTTTCTATCCTTTTAAATCCTCAATCTCTAATTTGTATCCTGCTATTTTTCCCCATCAAATTGACCACTTCTAGCACCTGTATTAGCCAACCCTAGCTCACTGTACGGTCTGGGTTAGCTGAACCGGGTTAGTCTGGTTTTTGCAGATCTTGTCTGCCCTTTGGAATCCTGAATCTATAATTTGAATCTGATGTTTTCTCCCATCAAATTGACCACTTCTAGCACCTGTATCAGCCAACCCTAGCTCACTGTACGGACTGGGTTAGCTGAACCGGTTAAGTCTGGTTTTTGCTGATCTTGTCTGCCCTTTGAAATCCTCAATCTCTAATTTGAATCCTGATGTTTTTTCCCATCAAATTGACCACTTCTAGCACCTGTATCAGCCAACCCTAGCTCACTGTACGGTCTGGGTTAGCTGAACCGGTTCAGTCTTGTTTTTGCGGAACTTTTCTGCCCTTTTGAATCTTCAATCTCTAATTTGAATCCGGATGTTTTTTCCCATCATATTGACCACTTCTAGCACTTGTATCAGCCAACCCTAACTCACTGTACGGACTGGGTTAGCTGAACCGGTTCAGTCCTGTTTTTGCTGATCTTTTCTGCCCTTTCGAATCCTCAATCTCTAATTTGAATCCTGATGTTTTTTCCCATCAAATTGACCACTTCTAGAACCTGTATCAGCCAACCCTAGCTCACTGTACGGTCTGGGTTAGCTGAACCGGTTCAGTCTTGTTTTTGCAGATCTTTTCCACGCTTTTGAATCCTCAATCTCCAATTTGAATTCCCATCTTTTTTGCAATCAAATTGACAACTCGTAGACTTTGAACCGGCCAACCCTAGCGCACTGTAAGCACTGTATTGGCTGAACCGGTTCAGTTTTGTTTTTGCAGATCTTTTCTATTCTTTTGAATCCTCAATCTCTAATTTGAATCCCGATGTTTTCTCCCATCAAATTGACCTCTTCTAGCACCTGTATTAGCGAACCCTAGCTCACTGTACGGACTGGGTTAGCTGAATCGGTTCAGTCCTGTTTTTGCTGATCTTTTTTGCCCCTTCGAATCCCCAATCTCTAATTTGAATCTTGATGTTTTCTCCCATCAAATTGACCACTTCTACGACCTGTATCAGTCAACCCTAGCTCACTGTACGGACTGGGTTAGCTGAACCGATTTAGTCTTGTTTTTGCAGAACTTTTCGGCCCTTCCGAATCCTCAATCTCTAATTTGAACCATGGTATTTTCTCCCATCAAATTGACCACTTCTAGCACCTGTATCAGCCAACCACAGCTCACTGAACGGACAGGGTTAGCTGAACTGGTTCAGTCTTGTTTTTGCCGATATTTTCAACCCTTTTGAATCCTCAATCTTTAATGTGAATTCCCATCTTTTTTGCAATCAAATTGACAACTCGTAGACTTTGAACTGGCCAACCCTAGCGCACTGTAAGCACTGTATTGGCTGAACCGGTTCAGTTTTGTTTTTGCAGACGTTTTCTATCCTTTTAAATCCTCAATCTCTAATTTGTATCCTGCTATTTTTCCCCATCAAATTGACCACTTCTAGCACCTGTATTAGCCAACCCTATCTCACTGTACGGACTGGGTTAGCTGAACCGGTTCAGTCTTGTTTTTGCTGATCTTGTCTTCCCTTTTGAATCCTCAATGTCTAATTTGAATCCTGATGTTTTTTCCCATCAAATTGACCACTTCTAGCACCTGTATCAGCCAACCCTAGCTCACTGTACGGATTGTTTAGCTGAACCGGGTTAGTCTGGTTTTTGCAGATCTTGTCTGCCCATTGGAATCCTCAATCTCTAAATTGAATCCTGATGTTTTCTCCCATCAAATTGACTACTTCTAGCACCTATATCAGCCAACCCTAGGTCACTGTACGGACTGGGTTAGCTGAACCGGTTAAGTCTGGTGTTTGTTGATCTTGTCTGCCATTTGGAATCCTCAATCTCTAATTTGAATCCTGATGTTTTTTCCCATCAAATTGACCACTTCTACCACTTGTATCAGCCAACCCTAGCTTACTGTACGGACTGGGTTAGCTGAACCGGTTCAGTCCTGTTTTTGCGGATCTTTTCTGCCCTTTCGAATCCTCAATCTCTAATTTGAATCCTGATGTTTTTTCCCATCAAATTGACCAGTTCTAGCACTTGTATCAGCCAACCCTAGCACACTGTACGGTCTGGGTAGCTGAACCGGTTCAGTCTTGTTTTTGCAGATCTTTTCCACGCTTTTGAATCCTCAATCTCCAATTTGAATTCCCATCTTTTTTGCAATCAAATTTACAACTCGTAGACTTTGAACCGGCCAACCCTAGCGCACTGTAAGCACTGTATTGGCTGAACCGGTTCAGTTGTGTTTTTGCAGATCTTTTCAATCCTTTTGAATCTCCAATCTCTAATTTGTATCCTGTTATTTTTCCCTATCAAATTGACCACTTCTAGCACCTGTATCAGCCAACCCTAGCTCACTGTACGGACTGGGTTAGCCGAACCGGTTTGGTCTGGTTTTTGCTGATCTTGTCTGCCCTTTGGAATCCTCAATCTCTAATTTGAATCCTGATGTTTTCTCCCATCAAATTGACCATTTCTAGCACCTGTATCAGCCAACCCTAGCTCACTGTACGGACTGGGTTATCTGAACCGGTTCAGTCTTGTTTTTGCTGATCTTTTATGCCCTTTGGAATCCTCAATCTCTAATTCGATTCCTGATGTTTTTTCCCATCAAATTGACCACTTCTAGAACCTGTATCAGCCAACCCAAGGTCAATGTACGGTTTGGGTAGCTGAATCGGTTCAGTCTTGTTTTTGCAGATCTTTTCCACGCTTTTGAATCCTCAATCTCCAATTTGAATTCCCATCTTTTTTGCAATCAAATTGACAACTCGTAGACTTTGAACCGGCCAACCCTAACGCACTGTAAGCACTGTATTGGCTGAACCTGTTCAGTTGTGTTTTTGCAGATCTTTTCAATCCTTTTGAATCTGCAATCTCTAATTTGTATCCTGTTATTTTTCCCTATCAAATTGACCACTTCTAGCACATGTATCAGCCAACCCTAGCTCAATGTACGGACTGGGTTAGCCGAACCGGTTTGGTCTGGTTTTTGCTGATCTTGTCTGCCCTTTGGAATCCTCAATCTCTAATTTGAATCCTGATGTTTTCTCCCATGAAATTGACCACTTCTAGCACCTATATCAGCCAACCCTAGCTCACTGTACGGTCTGGGTTAGCTGAACCGGTTCAGTCTTGTTTTTGCGGAACTTTTCCGCCCGCTGGAATCCTCAATCTCTAATTTGAATCCTGATGTTTTTTCCCATAAAATTGACCACTTCTAGCACCTGTATCAGCCAACCCTAGCTCACTGTACGGACTGGGTTAGCTGAACCGGTTTAGTCTGGTTTTTGCTGATCTTGTCTGCCCTTTGGAATCCTCAATCTCTAATTTGAATCCTGATGTTTTTTCCCATAAAATTTACCACTTCTAGCACCTGTATCAGCCAACCCTAGCTCACTGTACGGACTGGGTTAGCTGAACCGGTTTAGTCTTGTTTTTGCTGATCTTGTCTGCCCTTTGGAATCCTCAATCTCTAATTTGAATCCTGATGTGTTCTCCCATCAAATTGACAACTTCTAGCACCTGTATCAGCCAACCCTAGCTCACTGTACGGTCTGGGTTAGCTGAACTGGTTCAGTCTTGTTTTTGCAGATCTTTTCCACCCTTTTGAATTCCCATCTTTTTTGCAATCAAATTGACAACTCGTAGACTTTGAACCGGACAACCCTAGCACACTGTAAGCACTGTGTTGGCTGAACCGGTTCAGTTTTGTTTTTGCAGATCTTTTCTATCTTTTTGAATCCTCAATCTCTAATTTGAATCCTGATGTTTTTTCCCATAAAATTGACCACTTCTAGCACCTGTATCAGCCAACCCTAGCTCACTGTACGGACTGGGTTAGCTGAACCGGTTCAGCCTTGTTTTTGCGGAAGTTTTCTGCCCTTTGGAATCCTCAATCTCTAATTTGAATCCTGGTGTTTTTTCCCATCAAATTGACCACTTCTAGCACCTGTATCAGCCAACCCTAGCTCACTGTACGGACTGGGTTAGCTGAACCGGTTTAGTCTGGTTTTTGCTGATCTTGTCTGCCCTTTGGAATCCTCAATCTCTAATTTGAATCCTGATGTGTTCTCCCACCAAATTGACCACTTCTAGCACCTGTATCAGCCAACCCTAGCTCACTGTACGGACTGGGTTAGCTGAACCGATTCAGTCCTGTTTTTGCGGAAATTTCCTGCCCTTTTGAATCTTCAATCTCTAATTTGAATCCAGATGTTTTTTCCCATCATATTGACCACTACTAGCACTTGTATCATCCAACCCTTGCTTACTGTACGGACTGGGTTAGCTGAACCGGTTCAGTCCTGTTTTTGCGGATCTTTTCTGCCCTTTCGAATCCTCAATCTCTAATTTGAATCCTGATGTTTTTTCCCATAGAATTGACCACTTCTATCATCTGTATCAGCCAATCCTAGCTCGCTGTACGGACTAGCTTAGTTGAACCGGTTTAGTCTGGTTTTTGCTGATCTTGTCTGCCCTTTTGAATCCTCAATCTCTAATTTGAATCTTGATGTTTTCTCCCATCAAATTGACCACTTCTAGCACCTGTATCAGCCAACCCTAGTTCACTGTACATTCTGGGTTAGCTGAACCGGTTCAGTCTTGTTTTTGCGGAACTTTTCTGCCCTTTTGAATCCTCAATCTCTAATTTGAATCCTGATGTTTTTTCCCATCAAATTGACCACTTCTTGCACCTGTATCAGCCAACCCTAGCTCACTGTACGGACTGAGTTAGCTGAACTGGTTTAGTCTGGTTTTTGCTGATCTAGTCTGCCCTTTGGAATACTTAATCTCTAATTTGAATCCTGATGTGTTTTCCCATAAAATTGAACACTTCTAGCACCTGTATCAGCCAACCCTAGCTCACTGTACGGTATGGGTTAGCTGAACCGATTCAGTCTTGTTTTTGCGGAACTTTTCTGCCCTCTGGAATCCTCAATCTCTAATTTGAATCCTGATGTTTTTTCCCATAAAATTGACCACTTCTAGCACCTGTATCAGCCAACCCTAGCTCACTGTACGGACTGGGTTAGCTGAACCGGTTCAGCCTTGTTTTTGCGGAACTTTTCTGCCCTTTGGAATCCTCAATCTCTAATTTGAATCCTGGTGTTTTTTCCCATCAAATTGACCACTTCTAGCACCTGTATCAGCCAACCCTAGCTCACTGTACGGACTGGGTTAGCTGAACCGGTTTAGTCTGGTTTTTGCTGATCTTGTCTGCCCTTTGGAATCCTCAATCTCTAATTTGAATCCTGATGTGTTCTCCCACCAAATTGACCACTTCTAGCACCTGTATCAGCCAAACCTAGCTCACTGTACACTCTGGGTTAGCTGAACTGGTTCAGTCTTGTTTTTGCGGAACTTTTCTGCCCTTTTGAATCCTCAATCTCTAATTTGAATCCTGATGTTTTTTCCCATCAAATTGACCACTTCTTGCACCTGTATCAGCCAACCCTAGCTCACTGTACGGACTGAGTTAGCTGAACTGGTTTAGTCTGGTTTTTGCTGATCTAGTCTGCCCTTTGGAATACTTAATCTCTAATTTGAATCCTGATGTGTTTTCCCATAAAATTGACCACTTCTAGCACCTGTATCAGCCAACCCTAGCTCACTGTACGGTATGGGTTAGCTGAACCGATTCAGTCTTGTTTTTGCGGAACTTTTCTGCCCTCTGGAATCCTCAATCTCTAATTTGAATCCTGATGTTTTTTCCCATAAAATTGACCACTTCTAGCACCTGTATCAGCCAACCCTAGCTCACTGTACGTACTGGGTTAGCTGAACCGGTTTAGTCTGGTTTTTGCTGATCTTGTCTGCCCTTTGAAATCCTCAATGTCTAATTTGAATCCTGCTATTTTTCCCCATCAAATTGACCACTTCTAGCACCTGTATTAGCCAACCCTAGCTCACTGTACGGACTGGGTTAGTTGAACCGGTTCAGTCTTGTTTTTGCTGATCTTGTCTGCCCTTTTGAATCCTCAATGTCTAATTTGAATCCTAATGTTTTTTCCCATCAAATTGACCACTTCTAGCACCTGTATCAGCCAACCTTAGCTCACGGTACGGATTGTGTTAGATGAACCAGTTTAGTCTTGTTTTTGCTGATCTTGTCTGCCCTTTTGAATCCCCAATCTCTAATTTGAATCCTGATGTTTTTTCCCATCAAATTGACCACTTCTAGCACCTGTATCAGCCAACCCTAGCTCAC